>NC_136793.1:15241736-15479236 GCF_951216825.1 Electrona antarctica | reverse complement strand
AAAACATTACAACACCTAAAGCAACCCTCTAAATGGGTCATCCTAACCACAACATCAATCCTTTCAGAATTGTAAACCTGTATCTAAAAGTATATATATTTTCTTACTGATTTTTCCTTTGAAGACCAAGAAAACGGTCCTCACGTCTTTCTCAAATTCTATATACTTGTGGGGACATATGTGGGGACATAGCTTAGTCGGTAGAGTAGGAGCAGCCACTCGCTATGAGAAGGTCGCCGGTTCGCCGCCCAGCCCTGGTCTGTGTTTCAGTGTTTGAAGTGTCCATGAGCAAGACACCGACTCGGGAAAGGGAAGACTGGAAATCTCTGCTGGAACTGTTACCCCCGCGACCCGATTCCGGAAGTGGTTAAAGATGGACGGATTGACAAAAGTGTTTGGCATATGAGGGTTCACCCGACAGAGACTATATCAAACTTGAAATGAAAAAGGATGAGAATTCTATCGTCTAATTCATTCGAATGTTTTATGTGCATCTGTGGTCCATGTCTTCATTAGTCCCCTTCCCACATCCCCCTTCCACACACACGCACACCTACATATGTTGCATAATGACAGTAAATGCTGCGTGCGTGCGTGCGTGCGTGCGTGCGTGCGTGCGTGCGTGCGTGCGTGCGTGCGTGCGTGCGTGCGTGCGTGCGTGCGTGCGTGCGTGCGTGCAAGGGGCACGGCATGTTCCCTGAAAAGCCATGATCAGCTGAGGTGAGAAATGTGTGAGGGAGGACCAGAGAACCGACAAGCAGGCATGGGAATGAGAGAGAGGTGTGTGTGTGAGACCAGCCCCCATAAATCAGTGGAGTTGTGACCCCTCTTCCCAAGCTTCTGTGTGCGCTCACACACACACACACACACACACACACACACACACACACACACACACACACACACACACACACACACCAGAGCTCCTATATAGTGGCTCAGTCAGTTCAGCAGGTTTCTCCCTGGAGAATTCCCTATATGGACCTGGTTGGTTGAGAGGAATGTAGAGAGAGAGAGAGAGAGAGAAACAAGGGGCAGATTTAACTATCACTCATGGGAACTGCCCAGTCTCTCTCTCTCTCTCTCTCTCTCTCTCTCTCTCTCTCTCTCTCTCTCTCTCTCTCTCTCTCTCTCTCTCTCTCTCTCTCGCTCTTATTTCTGGTACAAGCCATAATAATGCAAGTGATACACAGAGCAATAAAAAAGCTCCGTCTCTCCGTCCGTCTGTCCATCCATCTCTCTAGGTGTGTTTCACCCAGCAGAGGGGTGTCTCTGTAGGTGTGTCTCACCCAGCAGAGGGGTGTCTCTCTAGGTGTGTCACACCCAGCAGAGGGGTGTTATGCAGAGGGGTGTTATGGGTATTAAACGTCTGTCCATCCATCTCTCTAGGTGTGTCTCACCCAGCAGAGGGGTGTCTCTGTAGGTGTGTCTCACCCAGCAGAGGGGTGTCTCTCTAGGTGTGTCACACCCAGCAGAGGGGTGTTATGCAGAGGGGTGTTATGGGTATTAAACGTCTGTCCATCCATCTCTCTAGGTGTGTCTCACACAGCAGAGGGGTGTTATGCAGAGGGGTGTTATGGGTATTAAACGTCTGTCCATCCATCTCTCTAGGTGTGTCTCACCCAGCAGAGGGGTGTCTCTGTAGGTGTGTCTCACCCAGCAGAGGGGTGTCTCTCTAGGTGTGTCTCACCCAGCAGAGGGGTGTTATGCAAAGGGGTGTTATGGGTATTAATCGTCTGTCCATCCATCTCTCTAGGTGTGTCTCACCCAGCAGAGGGGTGTCTCTGTAGGTGTGTCTCACCCAGCAGAGGGGTGTCTCTCTAGGTGTGTCTCACCCAGCAGAGGGGTGTTATGCAGAGGGGTGTTATGGGTATTAAACGTCTGTCCATCCATCTCTCTAGATGTGTCTCACCCAGCAGAGGGGTGTCTCTGTAGGTGTGTCTCACCCAGCAGAGGGGTGTCTCTCTAGGTGTGTCTCACCCAGCAGAGGTGTGTCTCACCCAGCAGAGGGGTGTCTCTCTAGGTGTGTCTCACCCAGCAGAGGGGTGTCTCTCTAGGTGTGTCTCACCCAGCAGAGGGGTGTCTCTCTAGGTGTGTCTCACCCAGCAGAGGGGTGTCTCTCTAGGTGTGTCTCACCCAGCAGAGGGGTGTTATGGGTATTAAACATCTCTCTAGGTGTGTCTCACCCAGCAGAGGGGTGTTATGGGTATTAAACATCTCTCTAGGTGTGTCTCACCCAGCAGAGGGGTGTCTCTCTAGGTGTGTCTCATCCAGCAGAGTGGTGTCTCTCTAGGTGTGTCTCACCCAGCAGAGGGGTGTCTCTCTAGGTGTGTCTCACCCAGCAGAGGGGTGTTATGGGTATTAAACATCTCTCTAGGTGTGTCTCACCCAGCAGAGGGGTGTTATGGGTATTAAACATCTCTCTAGGTGTGTCTCACCCAGCAGAGGGGTGTTATGGGTATTAAACATCTCTCTAGGTGTGTCTCACCCAGCAGAGGGGTGTTATGGTCCATCCATCTCTCTAGGTGTGTCTCACCCAGCAGAGGGGTGTTATGGGTATTAAACGTTGGTGAGTGCAGCGTTAGACACCGTGCAGCCACAGTGACCTGGCTCTGACCCCCTGAACCCCACATGACCCGGGGGGCCCTCCACCCAGCCTTCACCCCTTTGGGGTGCTGGGATCATGTCACCTCTGCGTGACCCCGACTCGCCACAGACCTGATTACACGGCTGATACCCCCACCCTCTGTCTCTGAATGAATGTGGTGAGAGAAGTCTAGCTGTGTGTGTGTGTGTGTTGTGTGTGTGTGTGTGTGTGTGTGTGTGTGTGTGTGTGTGTGTGTGTGTGTGTGTGTGTGTGTGTGTGTGTGTGTGTGTGTGTGTGTGTGTGTGTGTGTGTGTGTGTGTGTGTGTGTGTGTGTGTTGATTGGTCGTGCTGCTGACCTGCACTTGCCCTGCTATGGGACGGCGACTACCAGGTCCCGTAGCCTGGGGGTAGGGGGCGGGGGACACGACCGCGGTCAGTCCACGGCAGAGATGCTAATGAACTATAGCCTCGTTCCGAGGGGGTCCCCATCAGCATCAGCTAAAGGATCGGTATAGCCCTGAGAGTGTACAAATGGAACCATGCACTTCGCTTTTGATGGGGGTCCCGTGCCCCTCTACCCCCTCCCCCCTGACGCATATAGCAAGCCTCGAAGTGAGAATCGCTGACCTACAGGAAAACGTAACGATACAAAATGTGTGTGTGTGTGTGTGTGTGTGTGTGTGTGTGTGTGTGTGTGTGTGTGTGTGTGTGTGTGTGTGTGTGTGTGTGTGTGTGTGTGTGTGTGTGTGTGTGTGTGTGTGTGTGTGTGTGTGTGTGTGTGTGTGTGTGTGTGTGTGTGTGTGTGTGTACGTACGTGTGTGTGTGTGTGTGCGCACGTGTGTGCGTGCGCGCCAGGACTGGGAGCGGGCGTCCCCTGCGGCCCCCCAGCCAGCCCAGCAGTGTGTACAAGGCCCACAGCCCCACCTCCATCACGGACACACACCTGGGGCCCAGCGGGGACGAGGAGTCTCAGGAGTTCGACGACCTCATATTCGCCTTAAAGACCGGTGAGCAGAACACACACACACACACGCAGGCACGCACGCACGCGCACACACGCACACATCTACTAACACCTACAGGTCGGGAGTAGTGCACATCACACGCACGCATGCACGCACCCATGTGAGGCATCTTCTACAGTACATGCTTTCACTCACAGACTCCTCTAACACAAACACACACACACACTGTACACACACATATTGTACGTGCGCACAGACACACACACACACACACACACACACACTGTACACACACATATTGTACGTGCGCACAGACACACACACACACACACACACACACACACACACTGTACACACACATATTGTACGTGCGCACAGACACACACACACACACACACACACACACACACTGTACACACACATATTGTACGTGCGCACAGACACACACACACACACACACACACACACACTGTACACACACATATTGTACGTGCGCACAGACACACACACACACACACACACACACACACACACACTGTACACACACATATTGTACGTGCGCACAGACACACACACACACACACACACACACACACACACACACACACACACACACACACACACACACACACACACACACAAACAAACATTTAGTACGTTTGGATTCTACACAAGGACCTTGAAGGCTGTGGGAACACACACACAGTATTATTAATATCAGTACAGTACTGGGACTGGAGTTTCTACAAGTTTAGAGAGTGCGAGACACACACACACACACACACACACACACACACACACACACACACACACACACACACACACACACACACACACACACACACACACACAGGGCAGATTTATCTACCACTCATGGGAACTGCCCAGTCTCTCACTCTCTCTCTCTCTCTCTGAGAGAGCAAGCATTAGTGTTGGGTCTTCCCACAAGTTCCCAGTCGTTCCCCTGAGGACCCTCGATCGCCCGGCTGCCATGGAAACCACTTTTCCTCCATCGACATCAATGTTTCACGAGCTCACGGCGCTGACTGCTGTCTGATACATCACGCACACGCACATGCACACACACACACACACACACACACACACACACACACACACACACACACTACAGTCAGTGGTGAACAGTAACAGTACATTTACTCCAGTACTTTACAATTCTTTGAGCATCTGTACTTATTATTCCTAGTTTTGGATACTTACTCTATGATGACTTTCACTCCACACTACATTTAAAAAAGAAGCAATACAATACAAGCTTACAGTTGCACCCAGTGTCCACGTGATGCTGGAAAGGGTTATAGTCAGGCCTGCACACAACTGGTGCGCCAGTGCGCATGCGTCGTCAAAATGTTTTCTGCGCGGTAGATCAAAGGCATGCAAGGCGCATTTGCACCAAGAGCTGCGACAGTTAGGCTATATGTAGAGAATCTGACAGGTATTCAAAAGGAACTCAAATATGATGTTATGTCCTGTAAGTAGACTTAGAAATAAAACTAGTGTTGACTAATCTTTACACGTGACTCTTATTTTGAAGAGGAAGTCAGAGCACAGGAAGTCTGTTTCAGCTGACACTTTCCCAAAGTTTACGGTGCTCCTGTCATTGTGCTAGTCACTAAACCACGCGACCACATTATTTACAATGTGAAAACCATGCATCTGTCACTTGAACAACACTGGAATTACTTTATTTAAACATGGAACCTGCAGCAGTAGGTGAGTAATTCATTTTGTCTGTGTAGGAGTTTCAGTGCTGCTAACAAACCTCCTGCTGCTTAACGACCACACTGTTTGTGACTGTAGTTTAGCATCTTTGTATCTTTTGCATCTGGCTGTGTGGGCAGCATAACATTGTGGCAGTGTAGATACGTCCGTCCGTCGACCCGTCCGTCGACCTCCCCCCCCCCCCCCCCCCCCCCCCCTGTTCGCACCAACTTGCATGTCCAGGTGCTCCTTTGAGAACTAGCCCAAAATAGTTATGTGCAGCCCTGGTTATAGTAGCTATAATCGGTCTTCAAGCAAAAGGAAGGGCTCGCAACTCACTTTAGATGCTCCAAACTTTATTAATCAGCAGGAAAAGCTTTTTGCTTTTGTTTGGTCGGCACATTGTGAGCTTGCACATTAAAACTATTCGGAGCAGCAGCTGTTTGTGCAGACTTCTTTAATCCTTACCTACCTCCTTCATGAGCCGGACGGTGTGTTTTAACAGCAGGCGACAGCCTGGCATATTTTCCGGAAGAGCGTTATTTGATTAGAAGCCCCATTTATTGGAATAATCGTCCTATTTTAGATTATCGGACTTCCCACACCAACACTTTCTGATATGAACAATAATGCCATCACACGGCTAGCACTCTCAATATCACTTGACACTGATCATCCCCTGTATCGCTTCTTCAAGATACAGAACCTTACCCTGGAAAAAGGTTCGTTTCAGTAGGAGTTTTGTCCCCTCGGCCATCGCGGCATTAAACAAACTGCCCCGCCGATAGGATGGTTCTGTATACAGTGGGGAACTCATGTTTTTGTTTGTCTTGGTGTTATGTTTTTCTGTACTATGTGTTGTTTTTGTTGGTGTTGAACAGACCTGTGAAGATGAATATCCGTCGGGACAAGGATATTTCGATAGTCGAAAAGTGGGCGGAGCAACGAAAACACGCCCGAAAACATGAAAATGTTTTGGACGACATCAAATTCATGTGTTGCTTTGTTTACCCTCCATGTGGAACCAAAACCACCCAAATTAGGTGCGATGCTTATTTTACATGCACTTCAAAGCGGGGACATACGGTAAAGGAACGCCCACTAGGAGATTTTTATCGCCCAGAGTTGCCGCTGTTCGTGCGCTGTTAAAACATTCATGCTCCTCGTTTGCCCTGCACCTGTGACTAGGCTGGGTGGAGGGCCCCCCGGGTCATGTGGGGTTCAGGGGGTCAGAGCCAGGTCACTGTGGCTGCACGGTGTCTAGACGTATGGAACTATTCTTTTTTAAATGTAAAAAAATGATGTCCCACAATTAATAGCACACAGCAGTAAATGGAGGAGTTACAGATCGTGTGATGGAATCCGATACGATGCACAGATTCCTCGCATTCTCCTTCATATTATTGGGGCTGGGCGATATAGAACAAATATCGTGACTCAAATGTGGTTATAAATCCTAAACTAAATCTCCCCCGGCCGGTCAGGCATAGCAAGGGGATTATACGGAATGATTTATTTCATGAGCTCGATATAGATATTCACACCCCAGACTTCAGCCAAGTAGTGCACGGAATGTAGAATGTTATGATGAATATGCTCCATGCTTAACTAGACCCCCCTCCCTCCCTACTTCCCTCCCTCACTCTGGTCAGTACTTGCATGCATCGCAGACAAACACAGGATGTCACCAAGGAGACGCCAAATTAAAAGTCCCCTCTTGTGGGTTGTTGAGTGTGAGAGACGTGGAGGTGTTAATAAGGCCTGGATTTATTGTAGGGAGTCGAGTTGCACGCAGCGTTTGAGCGTGTCGTCATCACAGACTGAACTGAGCTGGGCCCAGAAGGGTGACTGTGTGGGTGACTGTGCATGTCCGTTTTTGGACATGCAAGGTAATCAACATCAACAGCTGATGTTGATTACAGAACGATGACATCCATCCAGACAGTGTAGTACTCATTTTAAACTTAATCAGCATGCTAAAATATGTATCTGAAAACATTATACGGGTAGGTTAGAAACCAGTAAGACACCCTGAGGGCGAGAAGCGACCTCGCCCTAAAAGTACTCACATGTTTTACTCTGTTACAAGTATAATTCTGGCATTCAAAATGTACTTGAGTAAAAGTACTAAAGTATACAGTATATTGATAATGGTATCAAAATGTACCAAAACTAGAAAGTACTCATTATGAAGAATGTCCTATTTCACAATAATAATTGCGACCGAAGGTCGTAGTTAACTATGGAATCGTGCATTTGAGCAGTACTTCAGTAAATGTACTTAAATAAGTACAGTACTTAAGTAAATGTACTTAGTTACTTTCCACCACTGCATCACACTGAACTTCTAACCTCCTTTCAATCTCTCTCTCTTTCTCTTCTCTCTCTCTCTCTCTCTCTCTCTCTCTCTTTCTCTTCTCTCTCTCTCTCTCTCTCTCTCTGTCTCTCTCTCTCTCTCTCTCTTTCTCTCTCTTTCTCTCTCTCTCTCTCTCTCTCTCTCTCTCTCTCTCTGTCTCTCTCTGAGCAGCCGGTCATCCAGCCAGTCTGGTCAGCCGTAAAGATAATACCCTAATCTGAATTACATAATCTACTACAACCTGACACAGGTCAGCGAGAAGCGACCTTAATGAGGCGCTTCACTCTCCATTAGGTAGTCAACCATTAACGCTGTTATTGCAGAGAGAGAGACACACACACACACACACACACACACACACACACACACACACACACACACACACACACACACACACACACACACACACACACACACACACACACGTGAGAAACCTTGTATCTCCATATTATTGCTGTCGGGCAGAAACCTCTTATCTACATGGTTTAACTTTATTTTTATTTATTTTTGTAAAAAAATACACTGTCACACGAAAGCATCAAATGTAGCAGATATGCGAGCTCGGAATGTGGCGCGTTTCGAGCTTGTATGATCTGCTGCTTTTGCTATTTTAGAATTGGAATCCTGAAAATTATTAACCGTTTTTGGACATGCAAGGTTTCCACATGATAGTGACACAATTTCAACTTCACCTCATCGTACAAGCGCGTCGCATTGGCACTGCGTCTAGAGCTTGCACATCTGCCATCTCTGCTATTTGGGAAAATGCATGAAATTGTATTTTCAAACTAGATAAAATTAGCATACAGTGCAGCAGAGGAATGGAAAGGATTGTGGCGATAATGCAAAAAACAAACTGCAATTGTGATTATTATGTAATAATTGTGTTATCGCGAGCAGCCTCGCTGGGTGAAGGCCTTTATGTGGTTACGTCATCATGGCCAGCTTTACATCGTTACCCTGACCCACAAGTTTACAAGTTAACTCACTTACATCACACCAGTGATAAAAACCTAATGTTATGTTTTAACCACATGGCCACTGCATGGGGCCCGTCCCTCTTCTGCACAGGTCAGCATAGGCCAACACTGCTGTTGATTTTGACAGCAAATTTTGATTTAGTTTAGTTTAGATTTAGATTTAGTTTAGGGCTTGTAGATCGGCTACTTTTAGAGTGCAACACCTGAGTGCAACCAAACACTTCTCCAATAGTCCCTCCCCAACAGTCTACTTTTTATTTGTTGACGAAAGAGTTAGTGTCGAAGTGTCCTTGGGCAAGACACTGAACTCCAAATTGCTCCTGATGTGCTGGTTGGTACCTTGCATGGTTTCCTCCGCCATCAGTGTATGAACGGGTGAATGTAATGCACATCTATGTAAAGCGCCTTGGATAAAGATGCTATATAAATGTACCATTTACTCAACAGTAAAAACGACTAAAATTCTGTTATAGGACCTTTTAAAACCTGACAATTTAATGACCTTTAAGACCTTTTTAATACCTCAAAAAAGAAAGAAAATAAACTAATATGAATATATTACTAATATGAATATCAAATATTACCTAAGAGGAAAGAATTGTGAAAATAGCTGATCTACAAGATCACAATGCCTCGCATCGGCTATTTGCACAATATTTATCCGTGGAATGATAACTATGGTTGATCAACCACAACAAAGCCTTCTGCCATTAATTTCATATTGATTAGATAACGGTGTACTGGCGTTAACATGGGCCAACGTGATAGATTATCAATCATCTTTAATGATCAACTCAGCTGTAAATGTTCAAAGGCCATTTGAGTGGAACACTGTGTATCTTGTTATGAACCATAAATGACGATGAAGGCGAGAGAAAGTGACACACACACACACACACACACACACACACACACACACACACACACACACACACACACACACACACACACACACACACACACACACAAACAGATGTACATCTATGATGTACGACAAATTTATTTATTCCCTGAACTGTAAATCGTCTCTGTTCTCTTTGCTAAATCCGATGTATTTACATTGCATTGGTTTGTAATGTCCATTAATATGCTTTATTGTCCCATCAAAATAAACAAATAAAGCAAAGTGTTTGTTTGTTTCAGGAACGGGCCTCAACTTGAGTGACACGGAGTCGGCCCACGACAGCCACGACGGAGGCAGCAGCGCGGACCACTCCCAGATCGTCGAGCTGAGACGCATCCCCATCGCCGACACGCACCTCTAACCTTATATTACCTCACGCCTCCATCCCTCTGTTGCGCGAGTGCAGAGGAATCGCCTTCGCGTTTGAGTAAGGACACGCTGTGATTGGCCAGTGCACTTCTGCAATGAGTGAGCAAATGCTCTCACCATAACAGGATTTACTATTCTGTGCCTATCGGGTCGCAACTCGAACGGAGTCGGCTAAGCGAACTTTGACACGGCAACTTGCAAAGCGCACTTGGTGGTGTCTCTCGTGGCTCAAGTTCGCTTGAGACGGCGCCCCTCCGTAGCGGTCTAAAACTGTACTTTATCCCCTACTACTAGGAAGCGGGCGTGACCATTTAATCAAACGCAAAGGCGATTTCGCACTCGCCTCTGTAGCAGTAGTGGCTCTGTCGAGCCTCTGCCTGATGATCAAAAGCCTCCCCCGGTCAAGAGGGAATTCCCTTTTAGGCTAGTGGTCACGATGTTGGCTTTCCATGCGGTAGAGCCGGGTTCGAATCCTGGGGTGCTATGTGACCTGGAACGGGTTTCCTGGTGTTGGGAGGTCAAGAGGGGGGATACGATGTTGGATTTCCATGCGGCGTTACATCTCCATACATCCATCCATCCATCCCTCTCTCCATTCATTCCTCCCTTTTCATATCGCAGAGAAAGGAACATACAGAACAGTATTTTTATATTTGGGAATGATTTTGCACTAAAACATGTTTTTTAATAGAAATGTTCTCTTATAGTTGTTTGATATGAAAACGTTGTGATTTTTACTGTACATCTTGGTTTTTTATATTTACACATACCGGTATATAAATTTATATATGAATATATAAATGTTTTACTAAATTAATTTTTAAAAAGTCCTTGATGGAGTTTTTCTTTTGTTTTTTTATGCAGCAAAAATCTCTTTCTGGATGTATATATTTAGGGTTTTTGTAATGTATAGATTTTAGTAACAAAAAGAAAGTCGGTATCCCTCCCCAGCACACCCACCACTGCTAGCTTGGGTTTATTGAGATTGTGTAACATTGTTAATAAATAATTCATCCTCTATTTTACAGTGGCCTGTGTGCTGATTTCACTTGAACTGCAGTTCTGACTGTCTAAATCTCCCAGAGTGGAAGTTTAGCCCGTTCAAACGCTATATAGCTCTCTCTCTCTCTCTCTCTCTCTATCTCTTCCCCCCCCCCCCCCCCCCCTGTGTGTCCGGCACAAACCAGCTAACTTGCCGAATGGGAAGGGACAAGGCTGGGGCAAGTGCGTGGGCAGTGCCGTCTAAAAAGAAAACAAAAAAAGACTCTAAAAATGGGACCCAACCCAACGCCTCCCAGTCCCTCCTTGGCACTCGGCATCAAGGCTTGTATTGGGGGTAAGTCCTTTACGGCATAGCGTCACGTCCAGGGGGTGAACAGAAACAGGAGATAGGCTCCTGCATGACCTATGGGGTCATCGTGACTCGCCATGGCGTGCTTACTTCTCTCTGAAGCCACGGAGTACGCACTGACTGACCCCTGGGGTCAGTCAGTGCAGGAACACATGGGAAGGGGGGCAGGGAATTTCACAAACGTGTTCTACACCGTCTGAGACTTCAGGTCCGGGACGGAAAGACAGACAGACGGTGGTCTGGTCTGGTCTGGACATTCTGCTGCCGTCTGCAGAAGAAAAAAAACAAGAAAAAAAAACGACCTAGTACCATGCAGAGGGCAGAGCCTCTGTGTGTAGACTGTAGACGTAGGCCTACTCTGTCTGGCAGACTCTCCAGAGCTGGAAAAAGAGAGAATAGTGCCATGCTGCACGTTCAAAGAAATACTTATCTGCACAAAGAATATGGCTGCCTGTCGGGGCAGAAACCCCTTATCTCCATATTCTTGGTTCATAATAATTATTAAAATTAAGCCCACTTTACATTTCGCCTTATAACTCTTGAACCGTAGGTCGTAAAATGTAATTTCTCTGTGCCTGGATTTCTTGGTCATGGCGTCAATTTGCGTCAGGATAGATTGTCCGCCATTTAGAATTTTCTTCAAAACACACTTTTTGTTCTTCAACCTACAGATGTTGACTTGTAGATCGGCTATTTTCATACATTTATACATTTGAAAACTTATAATCGGAGATTCTGCACAATGACTACTTTTACTTGTGGTACTTCAAGTACATTACTTTTGTACTTTTACTCAAGTACATTTTGAATTCCGGACTTCTACATTGCAGTAGCCTATTGATACTTTTACGGAAGTAACAAAAGGTGTGTGTGTGTGTGTGTGTGTGTGTGTGTGTGTGTGTGTGTGTGTGTGTGTGTGTGTGTGTGTGTGTGTGTGTGCGTGTGCGTGTGCGTGCGTGCGCGCGTGCGTGCGTGCGTGCGCGCGTGCGCGCCAGTGACAAGAAAAGAGGAAATTACCTACGTCAGTTTTATGGAAAATAGAGGAAAATATTTCCGTAGTCAGAACACCTAGCAAGGTGGGTGGACGGGGGTCGGAAAGGAGGGGCTCAACCAAAAACTGGACTGGCACAAAAATATTAGACAGGCTTTGGGCAAGGCAAGGATCCACACAGACAGGCAGGTGGGAAGACATGCAGACAAGCACAGAGACAAACCAAGAGACAAACTAACTGACAGACAGTAAAACAGGCTGACATAACGGCCAGATTAGAAGGGCGCCTGAAGGACTGGAGTAGAGATAAACGCACGAGCAGACAGGCAGACAGAACAGGTAGAGTGGCCAAAGGACTATCTGGTGGACCAAAAGAACCACTCGCAGAAGGATGCCATTGTTCAAGGTGAGGTTGAGGGGGCTGGGGACCCAAAGCTGCTGAAGCCCCCATGGCAGAATGTTAACGGGGGACGGAAGAGTTCAACCGAAGCAGGTCGGATGTCGGTGGGGACAGCCGACAAAGGTCCATCAATGCTAGGCTGGCTGACTGGGCTGTACGAGCTCCAGGGCGCTGGTCGGCACAGGCTCAGGACCACTGGGCAGCACAGGCACTGGAGGGCTTTGTGACCCGGGCACTGGGGGTGCTGAGTTTCGGAGCCTCAGTGGAGGTGAGCTGCAGCGGTGGGGCCTCAGAGGAGGTGAGCTGCAGTGGTGGGGCCTCAGAGGAGGCGACCTGCAGCGGTGGGGCCTCAGAGGAGGCGAGCTGCAGCGGTGGGGCCTCAGAGGAGGTGAGCTGCAGCGGCGGGGCCTCAGAGGAGGCGAGCTGCAGCGGTGGGGCCTCAGAGGAGGCGACCTGCAGCGGTGGGGCCTCAGAGGAGGCGACCTGCAGCGGTGGGGCCTCAGAGGAGGCGAGCTGCAGCGGTGGGGCCTCAGAGGAGGCGACCTGCAGCGGTGGGGCCTCAGAGGAGGCGACCTGCAGCGGTGGGGCCTCAGAGGAGGCGACCTGCAGCGGTGGGGCCTCAGAGGAGGCGACCTGCAGCGGTGGGGCCTCAGAGGAGGCGACCTGCAGCGGTGGGGCCTCAGAGGAGGCGACCTGCAGCGGTGGGGCCTCAGAGGAGGCGAGCTGCAGCGGTGGGGCCTCAGAGGAGGTGAGCTGCAGCGGCGGGGCCTCAGAGGAGGCGAGCTGCAGCGGTGGGGCCTCAGAGGAGGTGAGCTGCAGCGGTGGGGCCTCAGAGGAGGCGACCTGCAGCGGTGGGGCCTCAGAGGAGGCGAGCTGCAGCGGTGGGGCCTCAGAGGAGGTGAGCTGCAGCGGTGGGGCCTCAGAGGAGGCGACCTGCAGCGGTGGGGCCTCAGAGGAGGTGAGCTGCAGCGGTGCGGCCTCAGAGGAGGTGAGCTGCAGCGGTGGGGCCTCAGAGGAGGCGACCTGCAGCGGTGGGGCCTCAGAGGAGGCGAGCTGCAGCGGTGGGGCCTCAGAGGAGGCGAGCTGCAGCGGTGGGGCCTCAGAGGAGGTGAGCTGCAGCGGTGGGGCCTCAGAGGAGGCGACCTGCAGCGGTGGGGGCTCAGAGGAGGCGACCTGCAGCGGTGGGGCCTCAGAGGAGGTGAGCTGCAGCGGTGGGGCCTCAGAGGAGGTGAGCTGCAGCGGTGGGGGCTCAGAGGAGGCGACCTGCAGCGGTGGGACCTGCAGCGGTGGGGCCTCAGAGGAGGCGAGCTGCAGCGGTGGGGCCTCAGAGGAGGCGACCTGCAGCGGTGGGGCCTCAGAGGAGGCGACCTGCAGCGGTGGGGGCTCAGAGGAGGCGACCTGCAGCGGTGGGACCTGCAGCGGTGGGGCCTCAGAGGAGGCGACCTGCAGCGGTTGGGCCTCAGAGGAGGCGACCTGCAGCGGTGGGGCCTCAGAGGAGGCGACATGCAGCGGTGGGGCCTCAGAGGAGGCGACCTGCAGCGGTGGGGCCTCAGAGGAGGCGACCTGCAGCGGTGGGGCCTCAGAGGAGGCGACCTGTAGCGGTGGGGCCTCAGAGGAGGCGAGCTGCAGTGGTGGGGCCTCAGAGACACACACACACACACACCTTTTGTTACTTCCGTAAAAGTATCAATAGGCTACTGCAATGTAGAAGTCCGGAATTCAAAATGTACTTGAGTAAAAGTACAAAAGTAATGTACTTGAAGTACCACAAGTAAAAGTAGTCATTGTGCAGTTTTCAAATGTATAAATGTATGAAAATAGCCGATCTACAAGTCAAAATCTGTAGGTTGAAGAACAAAAAGTGTGTTTTGAAGAAAATTCTAAATGGCGGACAATCTATCCTGACGCAAATTGGCGCCATGACCAAGAAATCCAGGCAAAGAGAAATTACATTTTACGACCTACGGTTCAAGAGTTATAAGGCGAAATGTAAAGTGGGCTTAATTTTAGGTGAGCTGCAGCGGTTGGGCCTCAGAGGAGGTGAGCTGCAGCGGCAGGGCCTCAGTGGAGGCGAGCTGCAGCGGTGGGGCCTCAGAGGAGGTGAGCTGCAGCGGTGGGGCCTCAGTGGAGGCGAGCTGCAGCGGTGGGGCCTCAGTGGAGGTGAGCTGCAGCGGTGGGGCCTCAGAGGAGGTGAGTTGCGGCAGTGTATGGGCATCGCTGTGCGGCGGTGGTGGCATCTCTGCGTCGCTGTGCAGCGGCTGAACCTCTCTGGCGCTGCTGGCCGGTGGTGGTGAAGCCTCTCCGACGCTGAAGCATGGGCTCTGGTGCATTGGGAGGCAGTGAGGGCTCCTGGACGCACTGGTGCCGGTGGGAGCGACCACGCCTTCTCCTAGTGGCCTCAAGACAGAAAGGTTGAGGGAGAGCAGGATCTGGACAGATGGGTTCCAGGCTCATGAACCCAAGCCGAACTGATGGAGCAGGCTGTTGGCTAGCCAACTGGAGGCTAGTAGGTGACCATGGAGCACAGACTGGAGAGCGGGGCAAACTGGAGGTACTGATTCCGGCGGCTGGTCGTTGTTGGAAATCAAGGATACCAACATAGCAGTTACTTGACTGTTCCATCCACCAGTCGTGTTAGTACTGGTTTCTTCATCAAACAAAATGTCTCTTTCAATGCCAACCTGAGAGCCGTTTCCTGCTGCCTTACACAGGTGGTGGGTGTTCTTAATATCACTCGCATATGTATTGATAGCTAGGATAGCTAGGAGGTCATAGGAGGGCCCGGCGGTTGCTCAGGGGTAGAGTGGCCAGATGGTAACCGCAAGGTTGCCAGTTCGAACCCAGGCGGCCCAGAGTTAGTGTCGAAGTGTCCTTGAGCAAGACACTGAACCCCTAATTGCTCCTGATGTGCTGGTTTGTGCCTTGCATGGTTTCTGCCACCATTGGTGTATGAATGTATGTGTGTGAATGGGTAAAAGTAATGCACAATCTATATAAAGCGCCTTGGATAAAGGCGCTTTATATAATTTATTAATTTATAATAATATATAAATGCACCATTTACCATTTGTCAAGTTCTGCTGGGCCCATATTTGGCCAGTTTATACTGTCGCAAAATATGTGTTGGAAGTGTTGGACCAAATGCAGAACCACACAGGCAGGCAGGCAGGCAGATAAAGTTCAATGATGATTTATTAACAAACTGGACAGGACAATAGGACATACATGGGCAGGACACACCGTGACAACTGGCAAGGGAACACTTCTAAATAATCTGAAACCCTTTACTTGTACTTTTTTGTGGTAAAAGCACTTTCTTCTTTCCTGCCTTGATCCCCCGGCCCCTCTGAATTACTGATACTAATTTATATTTCATTAATACATTTTGTTTTGCGGTTTTCAAAAATAGTTTTTCACAAAATCAAATGTGTTCTAATCGATCAATCTTTGAGTAGTTGAGGTCACAAAGCCTAAGGTCAAGAGATAACTGCAGCGAATGGGTGGCAGGCGATTATATATGTGCCTTTATATGTTCCCATTGAGTGCCCACGATGAACCCCAGCACAGATCCATGCTTTCCCACAGGCTGATGACCTCATTGCACAAACACACAGATGGAGATTGCAGGAGATTCGGTGACAAGAGAGAAGACAGAGAGAGGGATGACAAGAGTGAGGAGGAGAAAGGAAAGGAAAGATTAATATCGAATGAATGAATGAGAAGAATGAAAGAGACCAGATGTCATGCCCCGGTTACCTGAGAGCTACTTATCAGCGGAGGGGTGGGGGAGGCTGAAACACCGGCCGTACAAAAGAAATCACTTCCCGCGTCTGATATTTCTCAGTAGTGGCTCCTGAAGTAGTTCATGCGAGAAGGGCATTTCCTCACAGCTGCGTATTAAGTGACTTTGAGGCTTATGTTTTTCCCTGTAAAGTAGCTGGTAAATTGTTGCTGGTAAATTGTTGCTCTGTGTGTGTGTGTGTGTGTGTGTGTGTGTGTGTGTGTGTGTGTGTGTGTGTGTGTGTGTGTGTGTGTGTGTGTGTGTGTGTGTGTGTGTGTGTGTGTGTGTGTGTGTGTGTGTGTGTGTGTGTGTGTGTGTGTGTGTGTGTGTGTGTGTGTGTGTGTGTGTGTGTGTGTGTGTGTGTGTGTGTGCGTGCGTGTGCGCGCGCGCGCGCGTTTTCTTTCTTGCCCTACTAGTCGCTCGGTGTGAAGAGTGTCCGCTAACTAAATTGCCTGTTTTGCCTGTTCACTTGTATGGACTTGGCCGCTTGTTTCTCTCGCAAAAATCTGGCAACGCATGCTGAAAGAAGAACTTGCGTTCCTAGACGGCCAATCCCTGCGCGTTGTGATGTGACTGACTGAGCTGAGTGGGTCCCTGGATGAGGCCTAGATTGGGTTTCAACCCTCTTCCTTTGGCAGGAGGAGAAAGCAGGACGTTTGTCACTTTGCCCTCTACCCCTATAGATTCAGCCCACAACACACTGAAGGCTTAAGCACCCCCCCCCCCCCGCCACGAGGGAACAAAACCAATATCACACATAGACAAACGGGCTGCAGTGTTTATTCTACAATGGAGGGCGGAGTGACGTCGGTCGCACACTTCACTTCCCTAGCCCCGAGTCCCGCTTGCATCACACATGTGGGATCACACATGTGGGAGAACAATGTGGGTTTTTTTTTTTTACACGTGTTTAAAAGGTGCTGTGTGCGCCCGTGCGTGCGTGAATGTGGGTCTGTATGCATGTACTTGTGTATGTGCTTGTTTGTTTGTCTGTTAATTGTGTGCGTGTGCGTAACTTCCTGGATATTACAACAGCATGGTAGCAGTGTGAAACCTCTTAACGATGACATGAATGAAATGTTCTCTCTCCTGTTTCACTGATTGTCTCCTTCCTATTTAAACAGGGGTGAAACTGAAGCTATTTTCCGCAAGCGTATTCTGCAAACAGTAATGACCAACATAGGCCTCAAACTCATTCAAAAGGTAAAGTGACAGTCGTTGCATTTACAATTTACAATTTAAGCATTTAGCAGACGCTCTTAATCCAGAGCGATTTACATTAAGCAAGAACAACAAACATGGCATACATTGACCAACTGGCCTTGGAACGTCCCGTGATCCCCCAGGAGGAAGTCACTAATGTTTCTCTGGAGAGGGAAGTCTGTAGCACTCTGGTGGAGCTGTTGCCCCCGCGACCCGACTACGGATAAGCGGTTGAAGATGGATGGATGGATGGATGGAACAAAACATCATATACTGTACATAAAAAAGAAGATTAACGGCAGCATCTTCTTCAAATTGCAGGCCGGCCAGTGGACCACTTCGTCACACTCATGTCAGTCACCATGACTCATTCCCCCATACCCATATAAGGAGTTCCCAATGCAGCTACGCCCAAATATGGAGTGTGTTGTCTAACCTCAATGTATCGTCTGGCGTCAGGCGCAAACAAATCAGCCAGCTCCATTATTGGCACAAAAAGGGGACATACCCATATATGAGCATATACTGATACAGAGATGTCCGTATACATATTGGTCAGATCGGCGGTGCGACATATAGCTCTGAACTCTAGACGTGAGGGACTCGTAGCAGCCCAAACCTCTAGTTAGGAAGAAGATTGATATATACATTCACAGTAGGTGGTAATGGAGCCTATTGGTTTTTAAAGGAGGCTTGCTGAGAAGTGAGAATCATTTTGAAAGTTACAATAATTGATCATTTGTAATTCATTTGCAATAGGCCTATTTCATATTACTGTCCAACCTCACAACAAGAACTAATTACTTGCGCAAGCAGAGCGCGCAAGTAATAGTTTTCGTCCAGTGCTTCGATGCGTATGTCGCCGTTTGATGTGTATGCGCCGTGCCAGCGTATGACGTAATGACTACTTGTGCTTGATATGGCAGTGGTGTCAGATTACATACATGTATACATAGGGGCATTAACTTTAATCCTCCCGACACTAAAACATATCGTCATTACATCACCATCGAAAACCAATTACACCCTGGCATTGGGTCCTTTAATCCACATCTTTATTACGTCATCATTGAGAGCTAGTTATACCAGTTATACCCTGACGTCATATGCTGCCACAATCCATACGCATCAAACGGGGCATACGCAAAGTAACCATAGTATACCGCTAATCAACTTACAAATTACATATAGAGGCATTTCCTTTAATCCACATCGACATATACATCACCATCGAAAGCCGTCAATCATCCGTATTAATTACAACATTACGTAATTGATTGTTGTTAATTACGTAACGAAAGAATGAATTTAAAATGCTTAAATAGAATTACCTTCATGTTCTTCAACAGATCTCAAAATACTGTCAGACAGGTTAATACTTTATACAAGTAAGTCATAGAGCTGTATTCTAGAACACAGCGCGCTCTGCTTGCGCACTAGTAGGCCATGTATGGCCTACTAGTGTGCAACAAGCAAGTAGGCACTCGACAGAGTGCAGTTCTAGTTTAAAATTTGTCTCCATTCCATAACGGACGTTAAAATGAACCGCACTGAGATACACAGTGTAATTTATAGCAGGAGAAACTAGAAAGCAGTTAAGCAGCAAATAGTTTGATACATATAAGGCAGTGCACGGTATTATGACATCAGCAGTTGTGTAAAAGTGGGTCAGCCACAGCTGAATGGCTAGAAGAAGCCCGCCTGAGACCCCAATTTTCTTGAAAACTGAAAATAAACTATTGTCCATGCAGGTCACTGTCATGCGACGCATTACAAAGGTTCTCGGTGTGGATGGGTGTCCGGAACCAATCGCACACAACGTGTCTCCCAGCCTTACAATACTCTGACCCACTTCTGCATACACGATGAATGCCTGTTAGCAACGGTCTCTTTCAATAGTGCCAATATCGACAGACAACAGTCGAGGTCAGGTGTATTAGCCCGTACAAACCGGGAAAGCGTCTACCTCTATGTTAGATTTTATGTTATATTTTTGATGTACAAGCTCACATTCTGGTATTTTTGAACATTGAAAGGTCTTTTTTGTTGAAAAATGTGAAAAATTGATGAATAGGCTACTTTCGAATTTTTTAATACAAATCTCTTCTGGGGATCTCCCTGGCACAAAACAATTTCACATGGGGGGGCCATTTCATCATTTTGGGGATCCTTAAGTTGACACAAAAAGGTTTGAGAACTACAGATTTAGAAGGCATCTGTAGAATGGGCCTCATGCAGGTCTTAAAGGGCTAAAGGGAAGCGGAAGAGTGGAGACAGGTGTTGAACAAAAGGATGAAATGGGTGAGTGGTGCCTCGTCTCCAAGTGTTCCATTGTGTTCTCCTGCTACTACTCGCCGAGCCATATCTGTCAGTCCCTGTCCCTTAGGCCCCTGTCTCTTAGGTCCCTGTATCTGTCTGTCCCTGTCCCTTAGGTCCCTGTCTGTCTCTGTCTCTTAGGTCCCTGTATCTGTCTGTCCCTGTCCCTTAGGTCCCTGTCTGTCCCTGTCCCTTAGGTCCCTGTATCTGCCTGTCCCTTAGGTCCCTGTCTGTCTCTGTCTCTTAGGTCCCTGTATCTGTCTGTCCCTGTCCCTTAGGTCCCTGTCTGTCCCTGTCTCTTAGGTCCCTGTCTGTCCCTGTCCCTTAGGTCCCTGTCTGTCCCTGTCTCGTAGGTCCCTGTATCTGTCTGTCCCTGTCCCTTAGGTCCCTGTATCTGTCTGTCCCTGTCTGTCCCTGTCTGTCCCTGTCTCTTAGGTCCCTGTCTGTCCCTGTCCCTTAGGTCCCTGTCTGTCCCTGTCTCGTAGGTCCCTGTATCTGTCTGTCCCTGTCCCTTAGGTCCCTGTATCTGTCTGTCCCTGTCCCTTAGGTCCCTGTCTGTCCCTGTCTCTTAGGTCCCTGTATCTGTCTGTCCCTGTCCCTTAGGTCCCTGTCTGTCCCTGTCTCTTAGGTCCCTGTATCTGTCTGTCCCTGTCCCTTAGGTCCCTGTCTGTCCCTGTCTCTTAGGTCCCTGTATCTGTCTGTCCCTGTCCCTTAGGTCCCTGTCTGTCCCTGTCTCTTAGGTCCCTGTATCTGTCTGTCCCTGTCCCTTAGGGCCCTGTCTCTGTCTGTCCCTGTCCCTTAGGTCCCTGTATCTGTCTGTCTGTCCCGTTTATGCCCGTATATGGAGATCTCTGTATCTGTCGGTCTATGTCCCTTTATGCCATATGGGCATCAATACATATATCCAAAGGGGGCACTTCATTTTTCAAAACCCCCCTATGTATAACAAATAGTCGCCTATTAACAAAGTGATGCTTAAAAAAGGCTACAAGTAGGCTACAATTAGGCTACACCTATAATAGGCTTTGTTTGTTGTTGGCTACAACAACAACAACAAACAAAGAAATACAAATATGTTGAGCATTATAATGTCTTCTGCATGCATATATTACCTTGTATTTCTATTAACTATTCAATTAATTTGAACTTGTATATATTTACAATAATCATGGAGAACTTATAGCATGTCTCGACATCACAGTCCTCAAGTCTTCGATCCTTAGGTATGCGGTCAAGTGCAAGCCTGGCTCAGGGAGTAGGACGCCCCTGCCTTGCAGAGTCCCTAGGCACCTTGGACTTAACATCAATGTCCTGTGTTTTCAAAATCGTGTAAAACATTAAAAAATTGGTAGGGTAGGGTAGGGTACTACTAGCCAATCTGGACTGGAGGGGCACAAAATCCAATCTGGGGGGGCAATGCCCCCCAATGCCCCCCTGTAGAGATGGCACTGGCTGATGTGCTCATAATGGAGACAAGGGACTGCATACAGACCTTTACGCAGATCGGTGCAATTTTAGGTAAAGAGGTGACTCGGCCTGTTATAGCGCCACCGTACGCGTGAGGCATTTCTTCCTCCGCCTAGAGGGAAACGTGTGTGCACAGTTTCACCGCAACCAGACGCTGCCTTCATGATTTGCGGAATTTTGTTCAAAACATGCCACTCCTGCAAAGTTTTGATGTCAATCTTAGCCAATCACGATGGAATACGAAACATTTAACACATCGTTCTTGATCACATGACTATAGAGATCATGTGTACTGATTTGCGTGACATTTGGATAAAATCTGAAGGAGTAATATAAAATAAACGTTTTACATAAGTCGTCTTCCTGGTGGCGCTATGAAAGGTAGATGTGAAAAATGCAGGTCTTTCGTTGGCCTCTAGGGAATTTTAGAGATTGTGTCCTCAAAATATGAGGACGAAATTTGCGGACGGAATGCGTCCACACCTATTGCGCGGTGTGATTGGCTGGAAGGTGTGTCCTTCTGCGCTGATTGGCTGGGAACCCTCATTCCGTGCTGCGATTGGCTGGAAGTTGTTGTCAGTATGACATCACATCAATTAGTATATAATAGACACATACTGTTCTTAGCAAGCATTTGCGTATCTAGTAAACCGTATCTAGTAAACCAGAAGCTTAGCAGATTCTTGCTAAACTCTTGCTTGCGGTTGTTCTGCGGTCAACAAGTCTTTAGATAAAAACGAAAATGGCTGACCTACTTTGTAAACTTTTTGTCGGTGGACTTAACGTGGATACAGACGACGATGGGCTCCGAAAGCATTTCGAGCAGTTCGGCACACTCGTTGACTGCATCGTCGTGCTGAGCAAGCAGCGGCAGCGCTCCCGTCATTTCGGCTTTGTAACCTACTCGACGGCCGAAGAGGCCGACGCTGCAATGGCGGCTAGGCCACATGTCGTCGACGGCAGCACGGTCGGGCTGAAGAGAGCCGAGGCGAGGGAAGAGGCCAACAAGCCTGAGGCCATCGCCAAAGTTAAGAAGATTTTCGTCGGGGGGCTTAAAGATGACATTGAGGAGGAGCACCTAACCGAATATTTCGGTCAGTTTGGCAAAATCGAGAAGGCCAAGGTGATCTCAGAGAAGGAGACCAACAGGAAGAGTGGCTTCGGATTTGTCTATTTCACGGATAATGACTCCGTGGACAAGGCGCTCGTCATGAAGTTCCACACCGTCAATGGACACAAGGTCGAGGTGAAGACAGCCCTCACCCGGCAAGAGATGCAGGCTCAAGTCCTGGCTTCGATTCCTGCTGGGGGCGCTGTGAGCGCTGGGGGCGTGTTCTCTCCTCCATGTCATTAGTGCTCCTTCCACACGCTACGTCCAACCGGGGAAACCCCCCCCGTCAGGTGAAAAGAAGCGGCTTGGACTCCTCATGCATTGAAAGGGGCATGAGGTCAGTCCGTTGCTCTCCAGGTTGGCAGAGGGAGTGTAGCGTCAGTAATTGACACTGGGTGAAAAAAAAATGGGTTACAAAATTGTGGGATAAAATTGTAAGAAACAAACAGATCCAGGCTTTTTTATCCGCTCGTTAAGATTAAATTGTGTCACAGTTCAATGTCTATGCAAATTAGAAAAAGTTCAAATCAGAATCCCTAAAAGCATATTGCTTTATTCACTGGTGTTCTTACCCATTTTTTGAAATGTTGAAAAGATGAGATTGATGACAACACTTGCATTTTGTTGCTTGTACCTGTATGAGTAGTGCCAAAGGAGCCTTCTGGATTCAATAAATATAGTATGTATACTTTTGTCTATTGATCAGACCCTCCTTCACCTGGGTGAAATTCACTCAAATTTGCCTGACCTTAAAAGAAAAAAAGTTGAGACCCCAATCGTGACTTTCTACCCATACAGACAATACAGATATATATTCTGTTGCATTCTATTCTAGACCAGAGTCAGTTTCCTGACCACATGAAAAACACGTTTTACATGGTTAGCACGTGTTTCATTCATTTGTATTCCTCAGTGGTTCTCAAACATTTAGACCTGCATTCCAGTATCTATCCATTTGGAACACCCTCAAGAAAACCTGAGGGTCCCTGAACCCCACTTTGAGAACCACTCTAGCTGATGTAGATAATTATTTCACAGTTTATACACACATACAAATATAAATACAAATCGAAGTCCAACTTGCTTCAGTCAAAGGCAGAAGGGCTCGTCGGTGCTCAACAGGGACAACCTGGGCACTTCAGGAGAGGGGCGGCTGTGGCTCAGGAGGTAGAGCAGGTCATCCAATGATCCATGGGTCGGCGGTTCGAATCCTGGCTCCTCCTGTCCACATGTCGAAGTGTCCTTGGGCAAGACACTGAACCCTACATTGCCTCCAATGAGTTGGTCCGTGTGAGCTTGCCACCATTGGTGTGTGAATGTGGGAAGTGAGGACGCTGGCGTCGACTGTTCGCCGCTTCACCTCCCAATGTATGAATGAATGAACCATTGTAAGCGCTTTGAGTAGGCACGTAGTGCATAGAATAGCGCCATAAAAATGCAATTCATTATTATTATTACCCAATTATATTTGGGTAACCTAAATAAAATATACTGGAGCACTCGACTGGTCAGCACGTGTTTATTATTTAGCAAAATAATAAATACATGCAGACCAGTCGATCGAGTGCAACATGCAGTAGCCTATTTGGATAGTCTGTAGTCTCTCCTGAAGTGCCTGAGGTATATTGTTATATCTGACTGACACATATATAAGTGTTGCACATAGCCTACCGTTTTTGTCCCCATCTCACACAACGCGCATACATGCGTACACACACACACGCAAATGCACGCACACGTACACACACGTACGCATGCACGCATACGCACGGCACCACACACACCTTGAAGCATCCACGATCCAATTATAAAGTTATATTCTTCCTGTTTAACTCCATTCGGTAGAGAGTGTTCTTGTGTCAGAGGAGTCTTTACAGGCAAAAACAGAACAATTACCCGACTACTTTGTCTTCACAGCAGGGGGTTTGCTGTCTCGCTCAGAGGCGTGTTCAATTCCCGCTCCTTCCCAGAGAGACTGCTGAGCAAGCATCGCAGTCACTTCCCCATCTCGTCTCTCAGTGGTGTGCACAGACATTTAGAGGGGCATGTGCTCAAGTTAAAAAAGGGCACCTTGTGCAGCGCGTGGAACCGGCCGGTTGCCTTAATCCATTTTGGGCGGGAACCCCTTTTGGTGTTAGCATTATGTTATGCTTTAGCTATTGAAAAATAGCAGATCTACAAGCTCATAGCGCGCCACCGAGTGGCGCGCTACGAGCTTGTAGGTCTGCTATTTTTTTAAAAGAAAAAGAAAAAGTTTTTTGTTTTCTTTTTTTCAAAAGGGCACATTGCCAAAAGGGCAGGGGGTGCTCTAGCACCCCCTAGTGTCTATCTGTGCACGCCACTGTCGTCTCTGTTGGGCGGAAACCTAATATGTCCCAAACTGTTACTTTTCTGGATTCAAATTTGAAAATAGCAAAAGTAGCAGATCCACAAGCTCGAAACACGTCTGCGTTTTGACCTTGTAGATCAGCTACTTTTGATGCTTTTGTGTGACGTGACGCTGTAGTATGATCAAGTAGGGGCGTTAATTTACAAAAAAAATAAACACACACACACATACAAAGTTAAAATATTGAGATAAGAGGTTTCTTCCCAACAGCAACGATATACAACTCCTCAGAATCCAGTCGAGTGTGACTGAGAGAGGCCGATTTGTTGTCCTATAGTAAGCATGAGTGATTCTGTGTCTTGCACACTCCGCCTGTGTACACACATAACCAGTGTGGAAGAAGCTCTTTTTCTTAACTTAAGTAAAAGTAATACCACAATGTACAAAGACTATGTTAAGTAAAAGTACTGTATTCAAAATCTTACTTGAGCAAAAGTAGGCTACTGGCAAAAGTATAAAATAGGGCTTAACTGTAATCCATTCTATCCATCCACCCATTTTGAACCGCTTATCCGGAATCAGATCGCAGGGTAAACAGTTCCAGCAGAGATTTCCAGTCTTTCCTTTCCAGAGCAACATTTCTCAGATACACTGCTACTGCTGTGTTTGCTCAAATTAAAACATGTTCATGCACAACTACTCAAGAGAGTGTGGATATAGCTTTCTCTGTACTGTAAATCTTCAAAAGTCTGCACCCAGCTATTGTAAGAGAAGTCCTACTCCTTGGGACTCCCAGTTGAACTTGAGTGCGCCTTCTCCTAACAGTTTTTGATCCGATGGGAGAGTTGTGCTGATATGTAAATGGTGCATTTATATAGCGCCTTTATCCAAGGCGCTTTACATAGATTGTGCATTACATTCACCCATTCACACACACATTCATACACTGATGGCTGCGGAAACCATGCAAGGCACCAACCAGCACATCAGGAGCAATTAGGGGTTCAGTGTCTTGCTCAAGGACACTTCGACACTAACTCTGGGGGAGCCCGGGTTTGAGCCGGCAACCTTGTGGTTACCATCCAGCCACTCTACCCCTGAGCCACCGCCGCCCCCATCCGGTCCCCCCATCTGGTCCTTGGTCTGCCCCGGGGTCTCCTCCCAGTGGGACATGCAGCGAGGACCTCCCTAGGGAGACGCTCAGGAGGCATCCATACCGAACCACCTAAGATGGCTCCTTTCCAAGCGAAGAAGAGTGGATACTCCAAGTCTCTCTCGTGTGAGTGAACTTCTCACTATATCTCTAAGGGAGATGCCAGCCACCCGTCAGATAACTCATTTTGGCCAACCTGATTCTTTCGGTCATGACCCACACTTCATGACCAGAGGTGAGAGCAGTTTCGGTAGAAAGATTGCTCGGTAGACAGAGAGCTTTGCCTTTCTGGCTCAGCTTTCATTTCGTCAGTGCGGTAAATGCGGTCATGTAAATATATAATCTAATCTAAATTCCTTTGAAGGGTTTTTTCTCCACAACAGGAAAGAATACAGTCCAGACTCCATTCGCATGAATGGAAATTTCAAGGGAAGTGGTTACCAAGGCCACGAAATTATTTGACGTCGCTTTTTTGTCCGAAAAAGTGGATCGAGCAAATCATAAAATGTACTCTTTGGGAAATGTAAAGGTCAGAGATCTTTTGACGAATGACTGTGAGCTTCATGAGGGATTCTCACGGCCCTCTACCATATTGACGAATTTTGTGAAGAACGATAGCCCTTTGGGCTTGACCCCTAATAATAATACATACAATTTATATAGCGCAGTCGCTTTACAAAACAGAAGGAAAAAAATCTCACCTGTGTGACGTGAGGGGCGCTAATATATTAAAGTCTAACTCATGTTGATTATGTGATGTAAAACAAACAGTGTCAAAACAAACATTAAATTCTCTTTATTGTTAATGGCATTTAATGTTTGTGTTAGGGACAAGATGACGTAAATTTTCCCTTCATTGTCAATGGCGTTTTTAAAACAAACAGTGAACTAAAAACAAACATTAAACCTGTATAGGAGAGAAAATCACATCCATGTGAAGTGAGGGGCACCCTTATCATCGTACATCATCATACATCATCTCATTCCGGCCAATCAGAATTTCCCTCCTCACTTTTGTCTTCAATGTATATATATACAACATATCAATGTTTGTGTTACGCAATGTTTGTGTTTACACTATGACGTAAAATCGTCCATTCATTGTCAATGGGAATTTAATGTTTGTGTAGGACAAGGTTTGTGGACACACACTAAAAGCTGGACATAGGAGGGGCTAGAGCAGGGGTGCCCAAAAGGTAGATCGTGATCTACCAGTAGATCACAAAGGCTGTGCAGGTAGATCACATGACATGGCCCTAAAACATGTATAATTTAAATAGAGCATTAGAAAGTTACAGTACATACAAAAATCACACCCGTGTGAACTGAGTGGTGTAAGGTCTTATATAGACTGATCAACTGTGGTCTGACGTAATGTCTTACGTAATGAAATCACACCCGTGTGAACTGGGTGACCATAGCAACCATGCTCATTTTTTGGTACGAACAGACACGTAAACTAACAAAGCCAGTTGTAGGAGTGGTTTACACCAGGGGTTCTCAACCCGTGGGTCGCGACCCCTCAGGGGGTCGCCAAATTATTTTAGGCGGTCCCCAAATTATTTTCCAAAAAAAATTTTTTTTTAAATAGCAGACCTACAAGCTCGTAGCGTGACAAGGGTGGGGGCAGCTTTCATGTGATCTGGGAGTGTGTTCTAATGGGGAGTATAATGGGACTGATGTGATCTGGGAGTGTGTTCTAATGGGGAGTATAATAGGACTGCCAGTATAAGCAGGTGTGATTCTACGTCTTCTTGCTCACTCGACAGCGTGTACACCAACACTACATTCCCCGTTGCTCCTGTCAGCTTCCTGTGAAATAGACAAAGCAAACAGACGCAGCAGACTCATCCACATCTGCTGCAGCAGCACCAGCAGGCTCATTCGTGGCACATGACATGTACTGGATGCTCTTACAGCTACGGGCTTATAGGCACAGAGAGAGGCCAGGGATGATGAGTCACTTCTGCTACACAAGACGAGAACAAAAGGTCGCTGTCAGGCAGAAACCGAGCTCTTGTCGCATATGATCATACTACGGCGTCACACAAAAGTGATCAAAAGTAGCAGATCCACAAGCTTGAGCTTGTCGCTGCTTTTTTTTTAAAAATGTTTTCTTTTTTGGCTTTCGCCTTTATTTTTTTATGGAGGGACAGACAGTAGCCTGACAGGAAATGGGGAGAGAGATGGGGGGGAAGACTTGCAGTAAAGGCCGTCGCACACTGCCAGACTGGATTACCAGCCAAGGTGCCTGGACCACTGAGCCATGGCCCAGGCCCTTGTCGCTGCTTTTTGCTGGGGGGTTTTATTTGAATCCTGAAAAGTAACAGTTTTGGACATACCGTACTGTAGGCCTATGAGGTTTCTACCCGGCAGAGATGAGACGGAGACAAAACCCCTTCCCCAACTGTGTGTGTGTAGATGAGAGCAGGGGGAGGATCTACAGGTGGGCCTTGATGCGGCAGCCGCACCTGATCACAGCCTAGCTGTGTAGACAATGCCTGTGATTCCACCAGATGCGCTTCAAACGGGTCCCAGAAGTGCACCTGCACTCAGGGGAGTAACACATAACTTCAAGCACACCTAAAGAAAGATTTGACATTTCTTTTAACTCAACATTTTAATCCCTCGTTTTTTGTAACCCATTTTTCTTTTCACCTACAGGTGTCAATGACCAATCTGGTGAGAGCTCCGAACTGAGCTCATGCTTCCTTCATTGCATGAGGAGTGACCTATCACCTGACACCCCCTGTTAGTTTCCCCGGTAGGATGTAGCGTGTGGAAGGAACACTTCCAACCAGTTCCTTTCCCCACCATCAGGCGCCCCGGCTGACCAGGGGGAGGCAGTATAGAGACCAGGATTACTGCATGTTCTACTTTGACCTGCATAGCTGTGTGCTTTTAAATTACCTTCATAAATGTGTATTCTTCCTGTCTGCCCACCAGTGACTCCATTGGTATCTCTGTTTTCCTGTTGGGATTGTTGTGTGGAACAAATAATGTGCTATATATACATAACATAATACCACACTACATGTATTCTATGTTGTCAAAACAGTAGTAGTGTATTATGTCAGAAATAAAATATGCCAAATTATACTATAACTGTTACCACTGTTTATGTCTGTATCATGGTCAGTATCATGTCTGTCAGTATATTTGGTATCAAGATCACTTATAGATAGACTCCTGGACTACTGATCTGAACAACTTCCCACTCGGCAATCCCCCCAGGTATCATGGTCAGTATCATGTCGGTATTATGGTCGGTAGCATGTCAGATCCTCGGTCACTCCCCCCAGGTCCTCGGTCACACGCCAAGTTTGAAATTGATCGGTCAGATGGTTCTCGAGATATGCTTGTCATAGTCACATATGTGGGGACAGACAGACAGACAGACAGACAGACATGTACGGTAGCAGTCTAAGAAAAGCAACACTATATCACACCACCTGGGCCTGTTGGATGTACCGTGGTCTCGGAACATTGGGTATCTTTTTTATTTGAACCCAATCGGATACCGTGACCTTTTAATTGGCTCTCTCCGTCTCTCCGTCCCCTGCACTTCAAAGGTCATGGAGATTAAAAGGCACGCCTGGAGATAAAGAGGAGTATAGGAGCAATGGAGGAAGCAGACTGCCTTGGACCACAGAAGCACGACTCATAGATCAATGTCACACGTTTATTGGAATGACTGGCTTATTGATTGAAGCATATCATGATCAGTATCATGTCAGTATCATGGTCAGTAGTCAGCATCATGTCAGTATCATGGTCAGTATCATGTCAGTAGTCAGCATCATGTCAGTATCATGGTCAGAATCATGTCAGTATCATAGTCAATATCATGTCATTATCATGTCATTATCATGGTGATGGTCAGTATCATAGTCAATATCATGTCATTATCATGTCAGTATCATGGTCAGTATCATGTCAGTATCATGTCATTATCATGTCAGTAGCATGGTCAGTATCATGGTCAGTATCATGTCAGTAGTCAGTATCATGGTCAGTATCATGGTCAGTATCATAGTCAGTATCATGTCATTATCATGTCAGTATCATGGTCAGTATCATAGTCAGTATCATGTCGGTATCATGGTCAGTAGTCAGTATCATGTCAGTAGTCAGTATCATGACAGTATCATGGTCAGCAGTCGGTATCATGTCAGTATCATGTCATTATCATGTCGGTATCATGGTCAGTATCATGTCAGTAGTCAGTATCATGACAGTACCATGGTCAGCAGTCAGTATCATGTCAGTAGTCAGTATCATGACAGTACCATGGTCAGCAGTCAGTATCATGTCAGTAGTCAGTATCATGACAGTACCATGGTCAGCAGTCAGTATCATGTCAGTATCATGTCAGTAGTCAGTATCATGTCAGTAGTCAGTATCATGACAGTACCATGGTCAGCAGTCAGTATCATGTCAGTATCATGTCAGTAGTCAGTATCATGACAGTGCCATGGTCAGTAGTCAGTATCATGACAGTACCATGGTCAGCAGTCAGTATCATGTCAGTATCATGGTCAGTATCATGTCAGTAGTCAGTCTCATGACAGTACCATGGCCAGCAATCAGTATCATGTCAGTAGTCAGTATCATGGTCATGGTCAGTATCATGTTTAACTAATGTGGTCTTGCTCTACAGGTGAAACAGTCAGCTGACTTCCCAGAAGGGACCAGAACAGAATGCCGGGGTCAAGAGGAGACTAGTCCAGGGGGTTTGCGTGTGGTTGACTGTCTGGTTGTCTTGTTCACACTATGCTGTCTGCTTGGCTGGATTTATAGACTCCGCTGTCTGTCTGTCTGTTGGCTGATATTTTTACCCCCTCTTGGCAGCCTTGAATAGGTGTTATGCATGGTGCCTGGCACGGAGATGACTTGTTTTGCAGTGAGACGGGTGACCTTAGTCAGAGTTTAGGTTCATGCTCTTGCCGCTCGGCCGTGTGTCGTGCGTCGAAAATAGCCGATCTAAAATAGTGGTTCTCAACCTGTGGGAACGGGGTCCCCGCATGATGTTTTTTGGGGGGGTCCCCAGATCACAGTGATCTGGGCCTTTTTTTTTTCTTTTTTTTTTTTACATTTATTTTATTTGGAAAAAGCAGTACAATAACAGCATTTCTATGCATACATAGGACACAAGTGCAGTTCCCAAGGATTTTTTTTTCACCCCTCTTCCCTCCCTCCCCCCTCCAAGTGACTCCATCTCCAGTGTCTCTGTAACATCCTTGCTTTCTTCAGGACTACATATGGCATCAGGTCAACACTTAACAGGGGCAAAGGGCAATATCGCTTCAGAGTGTACATTTCAGAAGGAGAAAAAGAAGAGAGTGGGCAGACAAAAGAAAAAGACAAAGACAAAAAACAGATCTGGGCCTTTTTTTTAATACCCCAGGGGAAAAATAAATAAATTAATATCAAATTATATAAGATACAGGCCAAAAGTGTGAATATGGACGATCTACAAGCTTACAACGTTGTGAACTTAGATCGTCTTTTTTCACAATATATCTGTGGAACCGAGTCACAAAACGGATGGCCTCAACTGGGGCGATCCGGGGGGGGTCCCCGGTTCAATTATTATTTTGGGGGGTTGTGGCCTAAAAGCTTGAGAACCACTTATCAAGAAGCTCAATACGTAGAGCGCTGTGCTTCTACTGCCTGTTGGCTTCACTATAGTTCCGAAACCACCTCCAGTTGTTCTTTGCTATATCCACAGCGAATGGTGGGTTTTTTCTGCAACAATGCACTGAATAAACACATCCATTAACGTGCAGAATGATTTGTCCCCACGTAACGTTCAGGCTATGTGTCTTTATTTGCTTTTTTAGCGTTTTAGTGCTTTGTAATTACATTTCAGCATGTGTTAGTCCAGTGTTTAGACAACAACAACCAGTGTGCGCTGCTCAAGTGCCATAGGGGGTGGGTATTTACTTGCATTTCAATGTACCTCTCCAGTTCTCCATGTGTGAATGTACTGTATGTGTACTGTGTGTGTGTGTGTGTGTGTGTGTGTGTGTGTGTGTGTGTGTGTGTGTGTGTGTGTGTGTGTGTGTGTGTGTGTGTGTGTGTGTGTGTGTGTGTGTGTGTGTGTGTGTGTGTGTGTGTGTGTGTGTGCGCGCCTGTGCGCGCACATACCATATGTGCAAAAGAATGTGACACATTTTGAGAGTGCCCTTCTGTCCCGTGTGTGTGTGCGTGCGTGCGTGCGCAATAAAATAACAGATGATAAACATGGCCTTGATAAGGTGCCAGCCAGTTATCTTTGCAGGGAAGCTGTGTCACAACGCACCCTCCGCCCCACTCTCTCTCTCTCTCTCTCGCTCCTATTTCTATATCCCTCCCCCCTCTCTCTCTTTCTCTCTCATGGCATGTGGTGGTCATCATCAAGCCAGCTGAGACCAGTTTAGTTTTCCATGGAGCGAGGCGGTCAGTCCTGCCGCTGCTGAAGGCCAGAGATCCTACATGACAGCTGCTCTGATCATCATCATCATCATCATCATCATGAGCACCAAACTATGTGCAATCTGTTATGCAACACTTTCAAATACCACAAACCCTGATTTCAATCAAGCGTGGTTATACTTTACAACAGTGGTTCCCAAAGTGTGGTGGTTTAGGCGCCACCTACGTGACACACCAAAGAAAGAGGGAGTAATCCCTTATATACACTGCAGGCTCCACCCTTCGATTTCTAATCAACCAACCACAGTAGAAGAGCATTCCACTCAAGATGCTCCCCATGCTCTAATCAATCAGCTCAATCAGCTCTTCAGGCACCAATCACCATATAGCCTCCTTATATGGTTACTGGCCAAAGCTGGAACTGCAAGGGGTGGTTTTGCTCATGAGTCGTGCATGTAGAACGAGCAAAAGAGCACGTAGCTGGGGTTTAACACAGAGCGCTCGTTCATGAATCGATTCAGGCACGTTAGCACTTTTGCCAAATGTTGGTGTCCAAATGGATAAATTGCGGAAGTAGAGCTTTCTTCCGGGTGCTTCAAACACTACTGAGCAACTTCCAGTGAAATTAATAGTTGGGGTGGCGTGGGGCTGTCCGCTCTCTAGTTTATATATAACTCTATGAACTGCAGCCAGGCTTCAACAGGTCGTTTCCCTGCTCCTACTTGGCCTCACCCCCCGAACCCACCTCACCCCTGCCCACTTTGACAGACTGGCATGGCTTAGGGTCGACGACAGAGTACAGCATCTTGCAATGGGTCTGGTCCACAAGATTCGATACTCCACCAAGATACCCATGTACCTGTCTAGATACTTCCTTAATGTTAACGAAGTCCACACCCACAACACCAGAGGGAGTGCAACGAACCATGTACAACCCAGATTCGGCACAAACAAGGGACTAAATTATTTTTGCTCCTATGCCACAAAAATGTGGAACGCCCTACCAACAGTCATTAAGACATGAGAATCCCTTGACTCCTTCAAAACCGCTCTCAAAGGCCACCTACGGATGGCTGCAATTCGAAACCGGCCCCCGTAAAATCTGAATCCCCCCCCACCCTTTTCCCCTCACTGTATATGTTTCTTTTCCCTTTTTACCTCCATTATGATGAATTCCTGTTCTGTTCTTTGTCTATATAGAAGTGTCTATTTGTACGTCTCTAAATGTTTTGATGAATTGAACATGGTGGACCCTGTTGTAAACAAGTGTAATGCTTAATTGGGTCGTCCACTCACAGTTAACAGCCTTTGTATTGAGTTTGTGCTTGAAATGTACTGTAATTCTGCAAACTGTTAATACAATTTTCAATCAATCAATCAATCAATCCTCCTGTGCAGATACACAAAAAGATATCACCACTTAATACCCTTTACTTCACTTACGTCATTTTCAAAAGTATAGCAAAAATGGTTGATCTACAAGCTCACAATCTAGTGATTTAAACTTGCAGATAGTGGATTTGTACGTCTGTCTATCAGTTGTAAAAATGCATAATAACCAATGAAAAGTGATAACAAGAGCTTGTGACTAAATGACAACTACATTGGATCCACTGGATCACAGGGTTCTTTTTTATGCATTTCCTGAAAAGTAGCCTAACCGTATTGGAAGTACAAGGCTTTCCAGCCGACAGTGACGATATATAAGGTACACACACACACACACACACACACACATACATACATACATACATACATACATACATACATACATACATACATACATACATACATACACACACACACACACACACACACACACACACACACACACATACATACATACATACATACATACATACATATTACATACATACATATTACATACATACATACATACATACATACATACATACACACACACACACACACACACAATTACACAGATGATTCTTTCCTGGTTTTAATGGGTTTTAAAAGAGGACTTTCTGGCCCAGCAGGGGGTCAGTACAGGTCAGGACTACTGTACTTAGATAGCACACTGTCTGAGGCCATACGGCTGGCTGACAGCACCACCAGGCAGCTTGTGGTCGTGTTATGAAGCAGCCTGCCTCACACCCACTGATAACAAACCACTGAACGGCAACAAGGACAGCCACCGCCACCGTGAAGGAACCACTGAACGGCAACAAGGACAGCCACCGCCACCGTGAAGGAACCACTGAACGGCAACAAGGACAGCCACCGCCACCGTGAAGGAACCACTGAACGGCAACAAGGACAGCCACCGCCACCGTGAAGGAACCACTGAACGGCAACAAGGACAGCCACCGCCACCGTGAAGGACAGAATGAAGGAAGGAAGACGGGCGATAAGCCAGCCACACGAACGCGAGCACTGCATGCCGAGCGCCGACCTCAGCTGGGAGGTCGCGTGACCTTTCCCGAGCATGGGAAATGACACATCGAAAGGACACACTCATCACACCCACAATGAGTCCTCTGTGTGCAGCGGAGCCCACCCGACCCAGCCTGAGCCGAGCCGGTCAAAGCCGGTATAGTCAGTCAACGCATCCCGACCTCCTACGCCACCCCCCGCCACCGACGATAGCAGTAGCGTCAGCGGCGGTAGCGTCGTATCGCGAGGCTATTAGGCGGGAGTCAACCGGCCCAGTCTGGTTCTAACCGCATACAAGGAACAAGACCGGTTATTGTTCTGTTAGAAAAATGTCAAATGCAAGTGAAGTCAGTCCATTCAGGTCCTGAAGGCGTGTGGGCTGACTGACCGACTGCAGAGAACAATAGCGCTACTATATGGGGCGCTGTTGTTTAATTAAGTGTGTCGTGCAGACCCTCAAACCGAAGCAACGCCGTGAGGATGAAACACTTTAAACCTGCCTACCCCTATTTTGAGCATAGCATCCTCACTAGACGAAGTAGTATAGAAGTAATTCTGGAGTGTAAAAAAAAATAGGAATTCTAAATATTTTGGAAGAAATCCCAAAAATAGCTGATCTATTGGTAGAAAGTAGGGATGTCCCGATCACGTTTTTTTGCTCCCGGTCCGATTCCGATCATTTAATTTTGAGTATCTGCCGATACTGATTTTTCCCAATCAGATGTTTATATTTTTACAGAACACTTATACCATATCTCACAATAGTGCAATATCCTAAATGACAGACAATATCCAGTGTAATATCATGATATGGATATAATATTTGACACTGAGGGATGTCCCGATCCGATTCCGATAATTTGAAAATGTCGTGATCGGCCCTGCAGATTTCCGATCACGTGAGCAGATCGGGACAAAAATGCTATTGCCGCTATTCATTGTACATCGAAGTGCTGTATATAAGCCTTAAGTCTACCCCGAATTTGAACCTGTGCTGAACATTTTTAGTTTGTCCATTCTGCTAATAAAGCCTGCCTCCTTGCTCAGGGGATACATTGAATAAATATTGACCATCTGGTCAAAGTTCGTGTCAGATTCTGTGTCTAGGAGTCATGACCTTTGACACGATCTAAACGTCTCAATAGAAGAGCAGGAACAGAAAATACAATCACCCCAATTGTATAAGTTATATTGTATAAACATATTCTACCATATAGATTGTATAACTTATATTGTATAAACATATACTCTACCATATAGATTGTATAAGTTATATACCATACAGATTGTAAGTTGTATTGTATTAGCATATTCTACCATACATTGTATAAGTAAGTATATTGTATTAACATACTCTACCACTGTGGATTTTAACATTTTCGGACCGTGACCTCCAAAATAATCATATTTGAACTGGGGACGCACCAGCACATGGAAGGTAGGAGTTGAGGCATTTACATTTAGTTGGAGTTGGACTTGACCACAGATACATTTTGCAAAAATAGCAGATACAACACCTCTTTTTTGCCTCTTTCTTATATTGTTTGACAATTTGGCCGATGTAGTGTGTAGTACAGTTTATTGATTACTGATTGATGCAGTAAATGGTCTTTTTCTTTGCTTTATTTTTTCTCACTATCATCTCACTGGCATAAAACATATATATTTATTTATTTTTCAGATGGAGATCCGTGGTCAAATACATAATAATTTCGGGGGTCCTCCTTGGCATGAAAACGTTTGCGATAGATTTAGCCGTTGGAGTGTGGAGGTGGAATGAATGAATACAATACACACACCGGCTGACCTTTCTGGCACAGCAGTGAGTGAATACCACTGACCTAGTTTCAGCTGCTTCATACAGACAGTAGGTCCTGCCCTTCTTCTCCTCAGCTCCATAGTTGCCAAGTCTGCTTAGTATAAGCGACTTTGTGCTCGTTCTTCCCCGTAAAGTCACATGTACATATCGGTGGTTCGGACCCACATCTGAAAGTATTTTGTTCCAGATCTGCTATTTCTGCTTTTTTTTTTTTTTTTAATGTATGACATCTTTCAACATGGATACAATTATGACGATTATGTCATAATAATTGCGATTACCTCAAATAATCGCGATTAAACGATTATATAATAATTGTGCCACCCCTACCTGTACGCTTGTTTCTACAGCAAGATCTGGCAACACTGTTCATAACGCCTCTGCCCTCCTGACACAAATAGCGTGAGAAAAATACATTCTACATTACTCCACCACATCATCCATAGGACGATGTCACATGCATGGGGACTTTTAGCGATCGCTTGCAGATCGGCCATTTCCGGCAACTTGATTTGGTGTAGAGGGAAAACGGGGGACCGCTGGGTTGGCGCAGGGGTCTGTATAAACAAACGCTTATACATAAATGTCAAATCTCTGATTAGAATATGATTTGGCCAGTGTGGATCACACTCATAGGTCTACCTATGTCTCGGACCAGTACAAGTACAACAAATATTTTCAAGGGTTACACATTTTAAAGATGGAGTGCCACCATTTTTTTCCACCCTAAAACATGATCATCAGGTATTATTACAATATAAGGGGGAAGAACTTTTTCCAAAAAGTGTACAGTATTTGTTAAAATTATGCTTTTATGTGGACACGCCCACCAGTTCATTAAGTATGCCTGGTTTGCCTGATGGGTGGTGATCCACCTGAACTGAAGCCGCCCCCACAGCTGTAGTTGTATGATAAAGGGGGAGGGATTAGGGGAGGGGCTGATAGTGTGGTGTCACTATATTACTGTTTACTTCATTGGCCTGTTTGACTGTCAAGGGTTCAGCCTCCAGGAAGAAACCCTAAATACAAAGTTAATACACCATTGCACATAAAAACAACTCCAGGGTGTCTAATGAAGTACTGTCACCTCATAGACACATGAAAAACTGGAAAAATACAAAAATTGTGACACTCAAAAATTGTGACAACAAAATTGTGTTTTCCGGGCCAAGGACCCCTTAGCTGAGAGAGAGACAGCAGGGACACACAATACATAATAATACAAATGTGTTGATAACATCAGTGTGTCGTTGTGTAAATTAAATGTATTTTGTTTGTTAGTTTATTTACACATTATCTTGGCAAATAATATGTTATATTTTTTGGAAATATTTAGTGAAGTATAAGTACCTCACAATTGTACTTAAGTACAGTAGGCCTATAAGTAAACTTTATGTACTGTACTTAGTTACTTTCCACCACTGTTCTTAGGCCCTTTTTGCTCTGAATACAGATCCTGGTAATAAGAAGGTGAAGAGCGAGTGACATCCAATTATGCAACACAGGTCACATCCCATTGATATTGTCCAGGTTATATTGGTCATCGTGCTTGATGAGCTCCATATATGTTTGTACTCTGCTGTTATGGTTTTTTTTTGGCCTGTCTTTGGCTTTCCGGTGTATGTTCATCATCTTTACATCTTTCTATCATTACATGAATATATTGATCTATTGATACTATGTTGCGGGTGATTAGGTGGGGTTGGAGCGGCTAGTTTTAGGAGAGCTTTGTTGTTTGATTATGTATGCATGAATGTATTTGTTGTATTGTTCTGTATTTGCTGTATGTTGCTGGACCCCCTCGAAAACGAGATCATACATCTCAAGGGGATATCCTTTTCTCAATATACTGTACCTATACCAACAGACAGTAGGCTATACCTTCACCCTTTCCAACTATGATTCCCCTTTACAGAGAAAAATGACTATTTACAGCTAGTGTCATCTTTTTATATGACAGCACATGCTTGCTAGGTCAGAGGGCCTGTGGTCAGTCAGCCACCTGTTGGGACATACCGACGGGCAGCCAGAACAATAGAGAGGATCCCAGGCACACGCTATGGTCTGAGGATCAACTGGACATGGGCCAAGTTACAGTCTGTACTGTACTGGTGATATTATAGCAGCAGCACTGGGGCCAGCTCATTACAATGAATGGGCTCTATCTATGCACACAGAATAACTCTTCCTACTTCCGGGCAAGGAAGCTTACGAAAGGAAGGGGCGTGAGTCACGTGACTGGATGCCGGGGATGCCTGATGGAGGGGAAAGGAACTGGTTGGAATAACGTGTTCCTTCCACGCGCTATACGTCCAACCAGGGAAACTCCCCCCTGTCAGGTGTAAAGGAGCAACTTTGACAATCAGGCATGAAGGAAGCATGAGTTCAAGTCCGTTGCTCAGCTCTCCCCATGTCCCCCATATATGGGGACTAGGTTAGCGGAGGGTGTGTAGAGCCCAGGATCACATTAGATAATTGACACAGGGGGGGGAAATGGGTTACAAAATCGTGGGATAAAAATTATGTTAAAAAAAAAAGAAACTTACTTTGTGCTCTTTAGATACCTCTACAAAATTACACAGTGTACACATTGAAAAGCTGCTCCCTGTACTGTGTGTGTGTGTGTGTGTGTGTGTGTGTGTGTGTGTGTGTGTGTGTGTGTGTGTGTGCGTGTGTGTGTGTGTGTGTGTGCGTGTGTGCGTGTGTGCGTGCGTGCGTGCGTGCGTGTGTGCGCGTGCGCGCGTGCGTGCAATCTGGACGACCTATCGTCCTGATTGGCAACCAGTCACAACCTGCGTGCGTGCGTGCGTGCGTGCGTGCGTGCGTGCGTGCGTGCGTGCGTGCGTGCGTGCGCTACCCTATTGGGTTGCAAGGCTGTAGACTGTCCCAACCAGTCAAGACCAGTACTTGCGTGCGTGCGTGCGTGCGTGCGTGCGTGCGCGTGCGTGCGTGTGCGTGCAATCTGGACGACCTATCGTCCTGATTGGCAACCAGTCACAACCTGCGTGCGTGCGTGCGTGCGTGCGTGCGTGCGTGCGTGCGTGCGTGCGTGCGCTACCCTATTGGGTTGCAAGGCTGTAGACTGTCCCAACCAGTCAAGACCAGTACTTATATGTTTGTGCTAATTTACCATTGGCCAAATACAATTACAAGTTCTACATACTCTATACCGGTAGGAACCGGTCACGCAAGTGATCATGTAATGAGCTTCCCATCTTCATCACTCATTGCTTTGTATCTGTAGTCTGCACCACTCACCACTCACCACTGTGTCTCACAGACCACAGGGAGAAAGATTGGTTCACGTTCTTTCTCACTTTGCTCTACTGTGTCACTACAAATAGCCTTGGTTTCAAAGTCATACACCATGTGCGTCTCGCTTCTTCAACATGTGGACGGTTACGCAACAAAGCCATCCTTCTCCTTGAGTGACAGATGGGTCAGTCTTAAAATTAAAACGTCATCTTTATCATTACATTATTTATTATATCATATGAAAGATAAGAAGCTGTGCAAATTGCTTTCATTACAGAAGAAAAATAGTGACACATGGTTAGTACGGTAAATCATGGGACAACGTATAACATACTACAGGAAAGAAAAGAAAAGTTTATTCCTCAAATTTCAGAACACTTTCTAGCCTATATTCACATTTCATACATTTAAAAAACAGAACGAGGAATGAATAAGAAATTAAACTGAGCAACAGCATGCAGTAAAAAAAGGAGAGTGTAAAAAAGCAAATAATTTACAACTAATCCTGTAAAAACAAACTATAGGCCTATATATACAGTTCTATAAAACCCTTTCCAAAGTGAAAAAGCCAAAAGCAGATCATGAAGAACTGTTTCAGAACATTGGCTGACATTCAACGGAGCCAGCCTTGAGCTGTTGAATTCCCTCCGAAATTGAAACAGAAAAACGAGCGGGAAACATGGGAGGTGGGACGGCTGAGGAGCACATGGCCAGAGCACAGTCAGCTATGGGGTCAGGACAGGATTTCACTGCTATGTGTAATACATTCCACCTCGTCTACTCGGCACACAATGACGTTGGACGAAGCCCTTTGCGAGGCTGACTGAGTCTGACTGCTGCAACGGTGGCCTCTCTCCGCGCTCAGAGGGGAAGGAGAACAGGAGGCCAGAGGGTCTGAGTCAGACTTTTGGATGAGAAGGCAATTTTTGTTCTATTTTCGGAGGCAGGCACTGCTGCGACTGATTAGTGTGAGTCACAGAACTGGAGTATACCGGACGGGGCTGTCCCTTGTGAACTTGTTCAGAGCTCTCCTTCCATGGAAGAATGTGAGATACTGAGATATATCAGAGGCTTGATAGAGAGAGAGAGAGAGGAAGGGGGGGGGGGGGGGGTACGTGGAGAGACTGAGAAGTCTGAAATATATCTGCTAGAATCACAAAGAGAATATATCTGGACTGGGGTGAATGGGCGGGGGTTCAAGCCAGCTGCCAACATTAACTGTATAAAGATGTTTATGAAAATGCTGTTCTCCGTATTTGAATGTTGTCATAATAGTCTCGTGAACCAGTTGCCATTTCCTGAGTATGGAAGCTCTGACAATTTGCAATTTTGCAACCCATTTTCTAATGTTATCTAATGTAATCCTGGGCGCTACACTTCCTCTGCCATGAGGAGTCCAAGCTGCTTCTTTTGACAGGGGAGAGTTTCCCCGGCCGGACATAGCGCGTGGAAGGAACACGTTATTCCGACCAGTTCCTTTCCCCTCCATCAGGCGCCCCGGCTGGCCAGGGGGAGGTAGTTTAACTATCTCTAAATGTGAAGATATTTTAAGATATATTTTCTTGAATGTAAATGACGAACAGATGACAGTTTTTTGCCTCCAATTTCAGGCCTATTTGGCTAGGCAAGACTAAGTTTCTAACTGCTGTTAGATTGAATTGATTTAAATGATTTTCATTGCCGAAACGTTGTTGATATTGGTCTATAAATGTGCTGAGCCACAACCTTTTGAAGTTCATTGGTCAATATCTTCACAATTAAATAAAATATCAATAATCTGTACTGTCATGTCCCCCCTTGCCTTAACAAAAAGTGTGAAGGCCTACCTTAGTTACATCACCATCAACAGCCAAAAAGGGACCACCATTCTTACCGACATACATACATACCCAGCCGATCACCAAACGTACCTTAGTTACGTTTTACCCACCCACCATTGAAACATATACGCAGCCGACCACAGTACTTGCGCGCTCTGCTTGCGCAAGTAACAAGCCCTGAAGGCTTTTGGTGTTAACCTTTTAGCATCATTGTATAGAGGGTATGCGCGTGATATCATCATCAAACCCGGAAGTTATGAAGGAACGCCTACTACTGAGTGGCAAAAAAATACTTTCTGGCGTTGACAGCCCATACATCCAAACAGAAAAGTCTCTTCTGATTGCATTAAACAACGTTAAACTCACTTTGCCACTCGATTTGACATTCACTTTATGCATGCGCATACTCTCTATAGTCGTACCTCTGGACTATTTGCAAACTGCTAATGAAGTTAATCAATCAATCAATCAATCAATCAATCAATCAATCCCCCGGGGAAGATATTAAGCTTTTGGTCTTCAGCAGCATCACCATGCTGGCTTGTAATGGACATTTATACATTCTATTTTTCCATGAACATACAAAGTGAGCCGGCAGAAACACATAAAAAGCTAGTCCTAAATGTACACTAGTGCAGTGGTTTTCAAAGTGGGTCAAGGGACCTTCAGGGTTCCTGGGAGAGGAGAGGAGAGGAGAGGAGAGGGGAGGGGAGGGGAGGGGAGGGGAGGGGAGGAGAGGAGAGGAGAGGAGAGGAGAGGAGAGGAGAGGAGAGGAGAGGAGAGGAGAGGAGAGGAGAGGAGAGGGTCAAATGAAACCAAACAGGCCCGACGGGTCCATTTGGCTGGCATTCAGTAATTAGGGTCTTATAATGAATAAAAACATGATGAACATTATAATGTTATCTAAAACAGTGGTTCCCAAAGTGGGGTCCGGGGACCCCCAGGGGTCCTTGAGGGAGTTCCAGAGGGTCCCCAGCTAAATGATAGTTTGGAACCAAATGGACCCTAGTGGGTCCATTTCGTTCCATTTATTACTCTCTCAATTAACATTGATTTTAGAATATAGATAGATAGATAGATAGATAGATTCTTTATTTTTGTGTCATGCACCCTATAAATTGGGGTCCCAGAGATAGAAATGCCATTAAATGGGGGTCCGTAGACTAATGCAGGTAAAACTGGGAGTCCTTGAAATCAAATGGGTTGAGAATCTCTGCTAGGGCTGTACAAATCTTCTCTTATGGGGGTCCCTGGCATATCTTTTCAAATGGGGGGTCCGTGGGCTAATTGGTGTCAATTTGGGGGTCCTTGACATGCAAAAGTTTGGGAACCACTGATCTAAACTACATCTCAAATTTGCCACGGACAAGCATTGCCACGGACACATTTCTCCATGCCTGTGCTGGTGCTGTGCACAATGGACGTCTTAAAAGAACAGCGTGCACATGTAGGAGGAAGGAATGCAATGCTGCTAGCTAGGGGCCGGATTTTGGAAAGGGTGTGGCTCAGCCCCCTGCATCCTATTGGCTGATTCCACTCAGCTGAATTTCTCAGACATGCCCCCCTCTCACAGGGCCCTCTCCAAGGGGGCAGGCAGACTTTCCAACGTTGAAGCTCTGGGTCCTAGTGGTAGGAGGAGGGACTACAGGCGGACCCGTGGATTCATGACCGGGAAACCCCGTGCAGCTGGGCTTTAACGTTGAGCGCTCAGTTGCCCTACGTCACTCAGGACCTCAAAGTTGAGGTCCTGGGAGGGACTTCCGGCAGTCTTCCGGGTGCTTCAAAACGCCACTGAGCAACTTCCACTGACATGAATAGCTGGGGGGGCGGAGCTTCGCGCTAGTTCAGTCTCTATTATATATATACTCTATGGCCCTCTCTCATGAGTCAGTGCTGAATCATGAGAGAGACAGGGGGGGGGGGGGGCACAAGAGAGGGGGTAACCTTGGACAAAAGAGTCAAAAGGAGAAAGTTGGACCAAAATAAGTCTTATCTGTCTTTGAGGAGGGACTGGGAGAGCAACTATAACTGATAGTTGGCGTTGGAGATTATCTGAAAGAAAATAAATGAAGCTATATCCCCTCTGCAGGCCAGGAGAATAATAACCAAATGAGAAAAATATGGTTGAATAAATTAAGCCGGCAAACCTAGAAACTTTTATAGCCAGGAGTAAAAAGTTTCAATGAGCTGATTCAGGGTTGACTGCTATAAAGCCTGACTCAGTGTGTTCCTGAAAGGGAGCATGCACACACACACGCGCACGCACGCACACAGAGTCCCACCCTCACTAAACAAATACGTCTGCCTCCCACCCCTCTCCCCCGTCCTTAGCATCATCCCACTCCCAACACTACACACGAGTGGCAGTGTTGTCAGAGGGAAAAGAAGCAACCAGGTCTATGAAAACAAGCCAAAAAGAAGCGACTAACACACTTTAAACCTATACAGATTATTCAGAGCTTGTAGATCTGCCATTTTCCAAAGAATCTTGTGGGAAAAAGTGAAGAATTTAAAATATTTTTGAAACATTTTCCTGGCAGAGAAATGTTTTCAGATGGGGATTGGCGGACAGAGAACAATTGGTTTAAACAGCATTAGGAAAGCCCAAATAAGCAAATACACTTTAGAAACAAGCCCAAAAAAACCACAAACCGCAACTATCAATACTTAAGCAACTTTGCCCAAAGTCGCTTATAATAATCAGACATTGCTACTCTGACGAGAAGCTTTTCCGGTGCTCGACAGCCAACACTATTTCAACACTCCTCCAAATCCTCTTTTAATCACCACAGCTGGGGGGGGGGGGTTGGGGGGCACGCTGCACTAGACACCTAATTTGTATAGTAACTCCATCTCTTTCTCCCTCTTTTCATTTTCTCTGCATGCCGTGGATCAACTTGATCAAAAGCCCTACAGAGAAAATCACTGGTGGAAGAGTATTGAGTACATGTACTTAGTTACTTTCCACCACTGCTGAATACCTGGTCCTGTTCATCTTACACGAAAGCTTTTTGATACACCCACCCACGCACACGGCAGGAAGTCCTTCCGAGAAGAGGTTGAAATAAAGATTATGTGAGCAAATCCCTTCAGAATTTGATCTGGTCAGCCAGTCTGTTGTGCAACAGTGTTGTCACGGAGCCAGAGCTCCAAATCCCATCAACGTTTCAGCAGCTCTCACTTTGTTATGATTAATGCCCATTGTGCCTTTCATCAAATTGTCATTTGACCACATCAACCATGGAGTGTTGCTTGGTGACCCTCGGATATACAAGACCGAGCACTGTGTGCTTGCGTGCGTGCGTGAGTGCCCGTGTTGTTAGGGCCTGTGGCTGCTCGGATCCATTTCTCTGATCTTGGATTTCCCTGAAAGGCCCTGATACACCAAACTATCAGCCCAAAATCCCTAACCTTGACCGTCTGTGGCATAAATTCCCCACAGTACTCTAGGGGTGCACGCTGCACGCACATCCGTAAGTCGGCTATTCCAACCAGTGCGAGATCAGGTGGCTGGATGGCTGGGTATGAGCACGAAAACAGCATGGTTGTTTTTCACCACCTGTGCGCACACACAAATACACACGCACGTATTAACTGTATATATGATGCTTTCGGGTGTGCCAGTACAGTACAGTGACAGTACAGTAGGGTACAGTAGAGGGACCGCCACACGGTAACTCTGTCATTTCTCAACCGTTTCGGGCACGCCGGAACCGGCGCGGCCCCCTGGGCGTGTTCCTGGGGGTCTGGAACTCCCCCCCCACCCCTGGGGACCCCCACATGGTAACTCTGTCATTTCTCTACCGTTTCGGACGCGGGGCGGCTCGCCGGAACTGGGCCGGCACCCTGGGTGCGTTCCTGTGGGTATGGACCTCCCCCGGGAACCCTCACACGGAATTGCACCACTCACTTCACACAGGTGTGATTTTTTGGCATTGTAGTACACTTTAGCCTATAAACCAGACAAATCTGCCGCAGGAAAAAGATCCTACGCAGTGATATTAGTCTGGCCATGCCAGGCTATTTGCATTGTGATTGCTGCTATTTAAAACATGGGAGCAGTGGCTCAGGAGGTTGAGCGTTTGCTTGGAATTTGGAAGATTCCCAGTTTGTATCCCCGCCTGGCAGTCAAAGTGCAGTCAAAGTGTCCTTGACTGCCCCTGATTATGTCCTTAACTGCTCCTGATGAGCAGGTTAGAAACCAATGACCATAGTGCAAGGCACTATAGCCTTGCATCATGGTTTCTCCACTCGGTGTGTGAATGGGTGAACAAATTGCACATTGTAAAGTAAAGCCTTTTGAAGAAAGGTGCTATATACCTTTTCAGACCATATACCTTATATACCTTAAGCCCATAGCATTTTCCGTAGCACTTGTCTTAGCCTTGACGACCTAGGCTTATGCACATGTTAAAATGTAGGATGCTAGGTTCATTGTTGACCTATGATCATATAGTTTGTATAGTTTAAATGTACAGATACCTAGATTACTATTTCTATGCTATGTCTATGTCTATTTGATGCATCGCCTCGTGTTTACCTTACTTACTGTAAATCGATCTGGATTAAGAGTGTCTGCTAAATTGCCATGAATTGTAAATTGAAAATAAATCCTTCATCTACAACATAAAGGCCATCCTGATCTCACGTCACTGTATCTTCTCAAAGAAGATGTACAGTTCTTGTGATACTTCATCCACAACACATTCGAAGCAGTGAGAAGCCATCTGAGGTGACTGACTAGATGATGTTGTTTACAAGTCGGTGATCTGACTCATGGAATCCCGGCTAGATGCAAGTTGCAACACACACCCGCCCCCCATCCAGGGGGTGTTTGACCAGAGCTGACTGGATATTCTTGATGATTGGTGTGCTGTGCTGTGCTGTGCAGTCATGAGGGTGACATATCCATGACTTGTGGGCCGAGTTACAGTATGTGGAACATGTTGGAAAATGTACAGACTGGTTGATTAGTTTATAGACTGAAGCACTAAATCAATAAGCTCACATGTACAGTGCAACATGACAACATGACAACATAGGAAAGCTCCTCTACACCCTCAGTTCACACGGTGTGAACTGAGGGGCGCTCTTATCATCATACATCATGATAGATCATCTCAGTCCGACCAATCACAATTTGCGTCCTCACTTTTCCGTCTTCACTTTTGTCTTCAATGTTTGTGTTTACACAAACACGAAAAGCTGGGCATAGGAGGGTCTAAAAAATGTATAAAAAAATCACACCTGTTTGAAGTGAGGGGCGCTTTTATCATCGTACATCATCATACATAATCTCTTTCTGGCCAATCAGAATTTGCTTCCTCACCTTCGTCTTCAATGTTTGTGTTACACAAACACTCAAAATTGTCCTTTGTCAATGGAATTTAATGTTTGTGTATAGGACAAAGTTTGTTTTTGCACACACACTAAAAGCTGGACAGGAGGCGCTAGTGCCCCTCAAAAATATGGAGATGAGAGGTTTCTGCCCGATGGGCAACAACGATATCAGGTGGTGTTCTATAAGCTGGCCTCTTTTTCTGGTGAGAAAGCAGTGAGAAACTATGAAACTAATATAGATCCTGTGACGTCTTGGGTTTTCCAACAGTGAACTGGGTGAACACGTCCCAGTTACTCAACCAGATGCTGTGCTGACATGACATGGGCTCTTACAATACGGGACAATGACATCTTATATCTGACTGTGAGTCAGAACCCTTTGATGCATGTCCTTCTGCACTCTCTCCTTCCTGCCTACTACAGTTTTTATGGGTCGCAATAAATATTTCCACTTTCTATATATTTCCTACAAATATAATTTCTAAAATTGTCTGAAACGAAATAATAATAATAATAATAATAATAATAATAATAATAATAATAATAATACATTTTTAAAAATATTTTAAAAAAAAATAGTCGACCTTGTATTCTATTTTCAAAATTGTTGGAATACGTCTCAAGTCATTAATTCATATAATTTTGTACGTTTGGGTCCCAGGGAGACATGGAAATTCTCTTTTGGACCTGAAAAGGTTTGGGAAGTCAAGTTCCAATGAGGTAGAAATATCACCACATTGAGATGTCATCCTTTCTTTTCAATCCGATAGCAGCCAACAGGTTCCTCTTTAATGTCATTCTTTATTTAGTGTGATCAACAGCCTGGGCTGTGGTCCTATTTTGATCAAGGCCAAAGGGAGTTTTATTATAAGTTGTCCTCGCCGTAGGGGTTACTAAATACCGTGCAGCACAAGAGTGGATTTACAAGCCTGTGTGTGTGTGTGTGTGCGTGCGTGTGTGCGCGTGTGTGTGTGCGTATGTGCCTGTCTGTAGTCTTATAGTCTATGGAAATTAAATTGGCAAATGGCCAAGGAATAGAAGACCCCAAATACTTTACTTTAAATATTAGATTTAATGGAGAAATTATGCAAACATCAAGGACCAACTAATTAACATTCACATTAACCTATATTGGTCATCTCATTAACTAAAGAATGTTACAAAAATAGCCGATCTATAAAGCTCACACTTAACTAAACTAAAGTCAAACAAACAAAGCAACCCTGCCCACCCAATATCTCTTGTTCTACATCTTTCAATTGTGACTTTGACCCTTTTTGAGTCCAGAACTCAATCTTCTCTTGGGGGCAGTCTACTTGTCATTCCAAACAAGTTTCATGAACATCTGCCCATCCGTTCTCACACTTACTATGGAACCATTACAATAAGCAACACATTTCTGCCGGCAGGGTAATTCAACCATGAATGTTTAACAAAAGTATAATACGTAACTTGTTACAGTGGTGTGAAAGCCATGTAGTGAGGTTATAGTCATATTGAAAAACAAAAGAGTAACCAAAATAGCCAGCAGAGCCTGACGAAAGGAGAGGAAGAGTTGAATGAAGCAGCTAGAGTGATTAAACATGCTGTAGCCTTTTTTAACCAAACCCAGTCCTAAAGTGGACCAAAATGTAGACAGAATCGTTTTTTTCTGGTCCGTGTCAACTTGAGTGGGGCGTGTGGGGCTTCAGTCCTCTTTCTTTTCAGACTATAGTTCATTTTTAGGGTTGGCACATGCTGTTCCACGCAGACTGAGCAGTTATGTTTCGTTGTTTGCATCCCAGGGCAATAGCATGTCATCTGTCTACTCTACGGGAAGCCTAGAGGGCTAAAATACAATGTCAAAGGGCAAAGTAAAGTGCTTTGAGTTCACAGCAAACAGGTTAAACGAACCGCATCGGAACGACTTGAAGCAAACCTCCGGAGTATGGCTCGTTTCACAGGGTTTTGGGTTATTTTGGAGAGTTCATGTATGCATGACATATACTGTTATAGCTGAGTCATGGTCTGATTCCACTTCAGAGGCTGAAAGGAACAAAGTGTGAATACTCTCTACACAGCTGGCGCAATCCCACTTCTGCAGACCAGCAATCACCTGCTAGAATAAAACAAGAACAAAAAGAGAATACGAATGGGCTGTTACAAGGCTCATTCATTTGGCCCCTTTTCCATTCTTGGAACATTGCCAAAACCGGCTTGCGTTTCCACTATTTTTAAGCAGAACCATTGTAATTGGGTGTACTTGTACATCAAGCTGCCTCACGCTAACAGGAGATAGGCTCCTGCCCTATGGGCCTCACGGCTCTGCAAGGCTTATTTGCTTATTGTAATTGGGGTGGTATAGCTGGTTAGAGAGCCCGCCTGGGGAGCAGGACTCTCCAGTTGCCACAGGTTCGATTCCAGGCATGGGCAGCAATGTGTCTAATATGACCGGTTGAAGTGTCCATTTCACAGAGGAAATTCAATGGCAGTTACAGTTTCCCTTTTTATTACATTATTTAATTAAGTTTTCACCAACCTGTAGAATGTGACACACCCACTTTGGTTCCAGTTCCGAACTACATTTTTGGGTTCTGAACCAATTCCTTTTCAGTGGAAACACTCTGAACTGGTTCAACTTAGGTGGGAAAAAAGAACGGAACAGGTTCAATCCTAGTTTAAAAACTAAAGGGCCTAGTGTATACAGTTAGACAATTAGGTTCATCTGTTCATCTGGATAATGTATAGAGCTAGTATTTTGTATTGTACATCTTGTCAGTGGCTCTTGTGCCACCTTGTCAGCCTGTTAGTGGTCGGTCAGCACCAAAAATGTATATATATATCAAATCTTCTCTCACGCACATGTGCCAGCGATCACTCTCCCCTGTTCCAATGTTGGCACCCGTGTCTAAGGTTGCCTACCCGTGCTATACACTATGTTCAGACTAGCAAGGCATGCCAGGAGAGAAAGGAACTGGGTTAGTGGTTCCATGTGAGCATTTCTCTTTCATCCCACTCTAACTATAGCCAAACGGCCTGCCCACAGCTGAGTGTATTCACGCAGAGACAGAGAGGAACGGAGAGAGAGATAGAGAGACATGGAAAGAAGAGAGGGGTGGGGTGGGACTGGACAAGTGCACATGCTGTTGGGGTTGTGAGCTGATACATCACAGAATGTGATCTGATCTCCTCTGCCCCAGTAAAGCTCCACAGATTAGGTGAGAAGATGGAGAAGAGTATATTTACCGAGCTGTTTTTAAGGTCGTTGAGCAAGTCAATAATTATGTTCAAGTCCAAGTAAAGTCACAAATCCTTATCTTTTTGGCAACTTAAGTCTGGCTCAAGTTCATGTCTCATCATCATCCTTCGAGTGCCCTCGAGATCTGCGACACAAGCTGCTTCCACTGGTCTCTGTTGCTCATTGCCACACCAAGTTCATTCACAGTCAGTCCTGTGTCCCTACTCAGAACATCTGGAAATGTGAGAGGTCGTGTTCCTCTTGATGGGCAGGGTAGTCTCCACAGAAGAATATCCGAAATGACCTGGTCTTTTGCTCTGTGGCAGTGTCCAGCAAAGCGGAGTCTTCTTTCTGCCACAACAACTGAGATGGGGGGGATGCCTCCATAAATCTGAGCTTTAGTGGGATGGTCCTTCCATGAGAGGTTCTGGACACGCATGAGGAGTCTTGTGTATGTTCCGTCAAGACGATCCCGAAACTCCTTATTCATTGTCCATGTTTCGGCACCATACAGAAGGATACTTTCCACACAGGCTTTGAACAGGTTGATCTTGGTAGCTCTTGAGATGTCTGACTGCCATATAAGATGTAGCTTATTGCAAGCACTCCAGGCCTGTCCTTTCCTTGTCAGGAAGTCCTTTCTGCTACTGACTACGTATGATCCAAGATATTTGAAATCCTCAGTTTCTTTGATGTCACTGCCGTCCATGGAGCGGATGGTTGGGTGAACAGAGTCTTCATTCAGAAGCAGGCATTCTGTCTTTTTGGCATTGAGCAATAGGCCAACTTTGGCTGCTGACACTTCTAGTGATGTTAAAAGCTCTTGAGCAGAGTTTATGTGTTCAGCAAACAGTGCGATGTCATCCGCATAGTCAAGGTCGGTCAGCCACTTCTGACTTTGACGACCAGATCTTCTGCCTATTGTGAGACCTCTGGAGGAGATGGTATCCATCGCTTGCCTAAGGACGTAGTCAACGACAATGACAAAGAGAAAAGGAGCGAGTGTGTCACCCTGAAGGATGCCTGTGGTTGTCTGGAATTCCTTTGTTGGACCATCAATGCTCTGCACAAAGCAGACAGGGTTCTCATACATCACTGCTATTGCTTTCACCGTTTCTTCTGGTATTCCATAGTTGAGCAGTATATGCATCATAGCTTTCCTGTTCACGCTATCGAATGCTTTGCAAAAATCTACAAAAATGATGGAAGCTTTCTTCTTTGATACCCGGAGTTCTTCGATGATTCTCCTTAAAGCAAGGATCTGTGGTAGAGTTGATCTTTTCTTACGGAAACCGTTTTGGTTCCTACGGAGAACTGGGTCAATATGAGGTGTAATGCGGTTAAGCAGAAGAGAATTGTAGATTTTGGAAGCAATGGCTGACAAGCATATACCTCTGTAGTTCCCAGGCTGCTGGAGGTCGCCTTTCTTGGGTAACGGTATGAGGCTAGATATGGAGAAGGCAGTGGGTTTGTTGCCCTTGCGTGTTTCGTTGCAGAACATGAGGAGCTCTTCATGAAATAATTCATGTTTCCATATGATGGCAGGAATACCGTCAGGTCCAGGGGTCTTTGACTTGCCGATTCCTTTGATGATGGTCTGCAGTTCATCCATGGAAAAGGGGTCTGTTCTGATAGGCAGTTTGTTAGAAACCTTTAGGTTGTAGAATGGAGCACTTAGGTCGACTGGCTGCTGATCAGGGTTACCAAGGAGTTTACTGAAGTGATCATACCAGGTGTTCAGGCGGTCTTCTGTGGTTTTACCTCTGATCTTAATGACAGGGGAGGACTTCTTATTGGTCAGTTCCCTGAGAACTTCCCAGGCAGCAGAGTGCCTTTTCTCCTCGTGTGCCCTTTCCAGTTCAGCTGTTTTAATCTTGATGTGATCCTCAAGTGTTCTGGTATAGGCAACATCAAGAGCAGATTTGGCTGCCTTCAGTCCTGCTTCAGAACCTCTGGTAGGACGCGTCCGATGGGTCTCTGAGGCTTTCTTCAGTGCTGTTCTTGCCTTGGCAACTTTAGGGCTGTCAGAGGTGGACTGGGAACTCTTTTGCTTCTTCGGAAGAGATTTCAAAGCTGTGTCTTTAGTCGCTGCAGCTAGGAGTTCATATCTGGCACTTAAGTCTGTTTTGTCCTCCATCTCTTCTAAGAGCGAGGAGTACCTGTTGTGGACTGCCACTGTGTATGTGTGACAGAGTGTTCATGTCTACAGCTCTCATAATGGAATATCCATGGTAGTTTGGCAGTGCTCTGTCGGTTTCCATGGTTGCTCCACACCAGGGGTGGGCAACTGGCGGCCCGGGGGCCACATGCGGCCCCCACCTTCACTTAATGCGGCCCTCAGGTTAATGTCAGAATATACTGATATAATATTGGTTTCAGCTGTTACAATTCCACAACATGCAAACACGACCCGCTTTAATTACTTCAGTCTAAATTAGTAGCTCATTGCTCAACACAAGTATAATTAAAGGCATTTGAAATTACATAAAAATGTTAATTTTTAGGATTCCAATTCAAAAATAGCAAAAAAATAATTCAAGATTTCAATTTGAAAATTGCTACGACAGTAATATATGGCCCTTGGGAGTGAGTGTGGAAATATAGTGGCCCTTGCCATCGTCAAAGTTGCCCAACCCTGCTCCACACAAACGCTGTGTGCACAGAAGTAGGCTGAACAAGACCCAAGATGTGTGATAGTGATACATTTAAATGTGCTGTGAGTTTCTTTTGTCACTCAACGCTAAACAAACCAACATTATACAGTATAAGTGTATACACTACACTACAGGGTATCTGCACATTTCTAAAGTGACAATTTGGAGGACTTTTAAGACCTTTTTTAATAGGCCCTATACCTCTAAAAAAAACAAAAACAAAAAAGGCAAAAAACAAACAATACTATAAAAAATGTTAGACATTGGCCAAATTGTCAAATGGTGATCTGTGGAACCTCGCCTCAACGCCAATGTACAACCCCTGTTACTGAACAAAAACTATATGACAATGATTACTTATTATCTAAATATATGTGTGTGTGTGTGTGTGTGTGTGTGTGTGTGTGTGTGTGTGTGTGTGTGTGTGTGTGTGTGTGTGTGTGCGTGCGTGCGTGCGTGCGTGCGTGCGTGCGTGCGTGCGTGCGTGCGTGCGTGCGTGTTTTCGCTTTTAACAAAAAATACCACAGCACCATGAAAATCGCCTTGTTCTCTGTTTAACTTATTGCACAGCTGCGAGCTTCTACATCTGCTATTTAATATTTATGAAAATTTTGAAAGTGTGAGAACAACTGATTTAGAAAGTATAGGTGTAGAATTGGCCTTATTAGAGAGCCTTAATGGGTGTTAAGTCACAAGTTAGTCACGTCTCACAGCATAGGAGTCGATTCTTGTGACTTGAGTCTCTCAACTTAAGTCTCAGGTCTACAGGATATAGGCAGCTAGATAGGTTTGTGGGCAGCTAGATGGATGAGGCCTTTCGGTTCTTTCATGAACAGTTTCTCTATTTGGTGAATAAACATGCAATTCAGAATAAAGAACCGAGCAAATCCTTGGTTTTCCAGGGACCTGGCTGATTTGATACACGAAAGAAATAGGCAATGGTCACTTGCAAGAAAGTCAAAATCAGGTCATGATTGGCTTCTGCTTCGTGTCTTGAGAAATAAATGTACGGTCCTCACTAGGAAGTTAAGATCGGAATACTATTTATCTCTCACTACTGATACCTCCAGTAATCACTGTAGTTTCTGGAGAGTAGTCAAAATCCTTCAACAGAAAGGAGCAGCAGGCCCCCCACCTAAGATTCGAGTTGGTGATTCCTTCATTTCCGACAAAAGATCAATGTCCAATGCCTTTCATTCGCATTTTAAAAGGGCTGGACACATTTTTGACGAGCAAACTGCAAATGCTCCTCAGCAAGCCGCCCAGGAAAATGCTGGCTCATCTGTTGCTTCAGAGTTTAATTTTGACTTCTCTCCTATCCTGGTATCGGATGTTGTGCATGCCCTGGCCACCCTAGACCCTTAAAAGTCTGCTGGCCCAGATGGCCTTGACCCCTTCTTCTTAAAATTATCCTCGGCTGTCATTGCCCAACCTGTTACTGATATGTTCAACATCTCTTTATCCACTCAATGTTTACCTGATGTGTGGAAACAAGCAAATGTTTCCCCTCTTCTCAAGGCTGGCGACCCTTATGATGTAAACAATTATAGGCCTATCTCTAACCTCTCTACCGTGGCAAAGATCTTAGAAGGCCAAGTATCAAAGCAGGTAAAAGTTTTTCTTGATTCACATTCGATTTTGAAGCCCATGCAGTCAGGTTTTAGAGCAAAACACAGTACTGTAACAGCATGCCTTAATGTTATCGACGACATCAGGGCAGCTGTGGCTAACAAATCTTATTCATAGATTTGAGCAAGGCTTTCGACACCGTGGATCCTAAAGTATTGCTCAAGGTCCTTTCTAATGCTGGTTTTTGTCACAATGTGTTAGGATGGTTCAAAAACTACTTAGTTGGCCGCACACAGTGTGTTAAATTTGGCGATACCGTTTCTGATTCCATCACCCTTGAGAAAGGAGTCCCCCAAGGCTCCATTCTTGGTCCACTGCTTTTTCTTTTATATGTCAATCATATTTGTAGCCAATCTAAGCATTGCAAGTATCACATGTATGCTGACGATACAATTCTGTATTCTTGTGCCCCTTCACTTGACGTGGCAGTGTCAAACTTGGCCTCAGATTTTGTCTCCCTGCAGCACGAACTGGTAGACAGCAAACTGCTACTCAACGGCCAAAAAACCAAGGCCATGCTTTTTGCTCCAAACAGCACTGTCTTTAGTCCCCCAAACATCATCACGTTGGATGGAGTAACCATCGAATGGGTGATGCTTTACAAGTATCTTGGGATTTGGTTGGACAATAAGCTAAACTTCAATCATCACATTGATGCATTGGCCAAGAAGCTAAAATTCACTTTGAGCTTCTTCTATAGAATGAAGTCCTGTTTTTCTTTTGCCTCACGAAAAAGGCTGGTCACTGGCCTTTTCATGTCGCAACTTGATTATGGCGATGTTGTTTACCGTTTCGCCTGTTCCTCTGCTTTGGGCAGACTTGATCCCCTTTTTCATGCTGCTTTGAGATTCATTACCAGCTCCACCTATAGGACACATCATTGTACTCTGTACTCCTTAATAGGGTGGTCCTCCTTAGCATCTCGCAGGCTGCTACACTGGTATACTTTTATCTACAAAGTCATTCTTGGTAATTTCCCTTTTTACATTAGTTCTAAATTCGATCTAGTCCAAAACTCGCTCAACCTCAGATCAAATGCCTGGATGCGCTATGTCGTACCCAACACCAAATCTGAGACAGGGAAAAAAAAACTTGCGTTTTTTGGGCCCTGGGCTTGGAACGATCTACAGACCAGATTAAAATTGGCTTCCTTGATCCCCCTAGTGACTTGCCCCCTAGAGGCTTGCCTCTGGCATACTCTCCAGCCATTGCTCCTGCTTTGATGAGTAGCAATTTGTGGTGTTCTTAGTTTTATATTAGCTTAGTAGTTTCTTGATGTATTGTTCTTATTAGTCTCTTTTAGTCTGTACTTGGTTTAGTGGTTAGCTATTTAGACTCTCTCTGAGTCTCCCTGGTAGTAGGTTTTTGGTATTACGGATGTCATATCTTTGTCTTGTCATGTCCTGTATTTGTTGTTACTGGCAGAGCTGTGTAACATTTATTTGCCTCTTCTCTTGGCCAGTGCGCACTTGTAAAAGAGACTTTGGTCTCAATGTGATTTTACTGGTTAAATAAAGGTTAAATAAAAAAATAGGTTTGTGGAAAGAATGCAGCGGGTACTTCTAGGTGGAGGAAAGGAGTGGAATGGCAGGCAGGAATAACATCAAAGAGGTTCATGATGACGTGCAGGGGGAGTGTAGGGGCGTGTGAACCAATGTGTGTAGATGAAGTAATGGTGAGAAGAGGCAAGAGACAGACAGACAGACAGACCGACATTGGACATTTCTGCACAGCACCTGTTGTTTTTCAGTAATGACCAACATAGAGAGAGAGCTGTTAGGTTGTGGGGTGGGGGTGTTTGGTGTCAAGGCTCTCTGTGACTCAGGGGAATCTGATCAGGCAGAAATAGATAACTGGACAGAGAGAGAGAGATCAGGTATGGGGGTATGAGCAGTGGGAGGTATGCGGACATTGGGGTTATGGACAGTGTGTGTGTGTGTGTGGGGGGGGGGGGACAGAATCACCATAGTGTTCACCATCAATACGGGGTCCATTTGGTTACATTTTGTACATTCTCAGATGGCCCGCCATAGCTGCCCATCCCAGACATTACAAAATATTTAAAAAAATCAACAACAATAAAATAACACAGTCAATCCTTTAGGCTCCCACCAATAACTGCCCAAAGAGTCTGAAGGACCTGGAGCCCCATTTCTTTTACCGTATTACAAACCCTGAGTCCAGCAGTCCTCATAAACTGCCACAGTTTCCGAACTTCATAAAGGGGCTATAGAATGCCACTTGTTAAAACTTAAAACAGGTCACCGTATTGCCAAAATGAATTACAAAAGCAACATTGTCATTGTTGTTTCCTTACCCAGTGGGGTTTGAATGAATAACCACGAGCCTCCAAGTATTATTTCCCCAAACACTCAAATTCAAGGCTTTGTTTGGGCCAATAAAAGGGACGGCCGCGAACCTGGTCACCGCTTTCATGCCCTCCTCTTAAAGGGGCATTGCTACATATTAAGTAACAAAAACATGAGAACAAGTTTCAAACTTGTTCTCATGTCCTGTGTGTCTGTCCGCAGCTAGTAATGTTCTCACAAACTTGAAGTTTGTGAGAACATTACTAGCTGCGGACAGACACACAGGAGGAGGACCACAGACAGACAGACAGACACACAGACAGTGGTGAAAACAATACCTCTGGCCTGTGCCTGCTCCTTGTGGCTGGTGGAGATGATTAGTATGCACCATGAGTCAGCCAGAGCTAAAAAAGGAAACCGAGCGCAACTCCCCCGAGGGGGAGCAAGGTAAAATAAGACACGTGCTGAAATGGTACTCTTGAGCACTGACGGCCTCTCTCCACATTAGGTGACCCAGGACTTGAACGTCGAGGTACTATTATTAAAAGCACATCAAGATTCCCCCCCTAGTAACCATGCTGGATGTGACTGCCTCGTCATTAGATTACACCACAGGTTAAGGATTTATGTGAAATGGTTCCCGATGTAAGTGATGAGCTTCACTGTACATGTGCTCGCTCATCAGATATTTTGAAATGAATGCAATAATGCATCAGTGGAACGAGACTGGAGACGTTATATTTTCAGACCCTAAAGAAAGGGGCTAGCACCCCTCAAAAATCACACTTGTGTGAAGTGAGGGGCGCTCTTATGATCATACATCACATTCCGTGCTCGGCCAATCAAATCATCACAAATGTCATTCCAGCCAATCCGTTTTAGCGTCTTCACTTTTCTGCCGTCACTTTTATCTTCAATATGTTCTTTGCTCAGCCAATCAAATGTTTGTGTTCACACAGCCCCTGAAATGCTGGGCATAGCGCCCCTCAAAAAACGTAATTGGCCCCTTCACGTATATTAGAAGGACAATATCATCTACCAGGACCAAGGACAGGTGTTTTCAATGAATCCATCATGGTTAAACTGTAGTTTCAGGTTACAATGAGTTTGTATAGGAAGTGTCTGATAAAATGAATTTCAAATAGCTAAATACTGAATCAAGCAACTTAAAAACTGTCTGCGTTGCTAACCCTAACCCAAGTAGACTCTAAAATGAGCCCAAACATGTTTGAAAGTGAAATATCCCTTTAAGTACATAATAGTGTGTCAGAATTAATACAGCTTCGCTGTAACACTAATCCATGTTGAACTTTTAATAAGGCATTCCACTCCCTGCAACCACAGCTCCGCATTCGAATTCCATGCATGCACAATTCAAAGTCTTTTTCTCAGAGTCATTACAGAATTCCAGTCTGTGAGAAAATCTTCCAGGAGCAATCTCTAGGTTACGGTGAAAATCCATGATGGCATAACAGCAGGGGCAGAGTAGCCTATCTGTGGTGGTGCGTGAACTCTGTACACACACTGTACCCTCCTTCCCCCTAGTGCTCAGAATAGAGCACCAACCGAAGCCACATTTCTGGGTCCGATGCCAGTCCTGATTTTGGAGATTCCCGGGCTGCCGGTTTTACAGATGTTTTGACCTATATTAACATTTCTTTCTTTAAAAAACCATCAGAATTCATGTTAGCTCCTGTGTGAGTGAGTCTCAATAGAAGAGCACGAAGGCAAAACCACTCCAATTGTATAAGTTATATTTTATTAACATACTCTACATACAGATTGGACAAAAGAGAGAGAAATAAAGAAAATGGTTACATAGTGTCTGAACATATTTTATTTAACCACTTAGTCCTATTCAGGCATTTTCTAAATTAGCTGATCGACAACCTCGCATTGCGATTCATTGTGAGCTTCTAGATTGGCTATTTTCATATTGACATGCCCAAAATCGGGACATATTGGCATGTAATTGCAGATAACGATGTTTGGGGGGGGGGGGGGGGGGGGGGTCTGGCCCTATAGAGTCGAACAACCAAAGTTGTCCACTGTCCACCATTGCTTGGGAACACAGGATACGTGAAGCGCTTTTCATTATACTGGTGCTTCTTCAGTGTTGAAGCATAGTGCTGTTTAGTGTCTGTGTGACTTTGTGTTTTGCCCTCAAGGTGCGCTGCGGCGCTTTACTCGCGAGGCTGCAGAGAAGGGCCCGCCTCAAACAAATGAAGCCATCAGTCTTTCGGACTCAGTTATGACAGGAAAACACCACCTGGTCCTCCATACAGATCAGTTTGTTCCATCAGACATCAAAGGTTTTCTGCAAAGTTTCAGTCACACTGATGTGCTTGGTTGCGGGCGGCGCGCACAAGTGGGATGGGATGAGAGTTAAGATGGAAACTGTCAGTGGTGGAGAACAACATTGACGCAACGAGGTGGATGAGGACTGTCAGGGAAAGGAGGAGTGAGCGAGTGAGAGAGAGAGAGAGAGTGAAGAGAGGAGGAAGGCATCCATCCAAACGCAATCTGTCATGTCAAAACTGAACTCTCTGTGACTTTTTCCTGGCGTTGAGATGAGATGAGTTATAATCAGGCCCTGACAAAGCCAGTTGTTTACCTTCACACAGGCAATGAGTTGGATGAATGGTTGCAGAGCAGAGCGTGGCTGGCTGGCACAACCAGTGAAGTACACACATGTTTTACTTAAAGGTATATTCAGTGATTTGACTTAATCTAAATATCACTTATTTTTTCATTTTTTCTGGATAATCCTCCCTACTATAGAGTGTGCTGACCATATAAGGAGTTCCTCCCTGTCCCCAGTGAGCCCCTGGGGTCAAAAAAACCCCTAGTTTCAGTTTTGGTGGCGGGTGGCAAAGCCTTCATCCAATCAGGATGAGAGGGGCCTTCCTCCAATCATGATCGAGTGGGGCGGGCCTTGGTGCACATGCTGTTGGCCTGTTGCACTTCCCCCCACTGTAGAGCGTGCATGTGCACATTTTGTTACCGGGGCGGACTGGGTGGTTTTCCAAATCACCCAAATCACTGAATGCTCCTTTAAGTAAAAGTATCAATGCAATGTCGAAATACTCTGTTACAAGTAAAAGTCTGGTATTCAAAATGCACTTGCGTAAAATTACAAAGGTATTGGCATCAAACTATATTTAAAAGTACCAAAAATACTCGCTGTTCACAATGTTCCATTCAACAAGTTATCATAATGTGTGAAATGTATATAAAATAATATTTTTTTTCAAATAGCCAAGGTTTAAATGGATTAATCTTTCTAATCTCAAATAATTGTAGTGAACTAAAAGTACAATATTTGCCTCTGAGATAGTAGTGATGTTGGAGTAAAAGTATCGAAGATTCAAGATTGGACATACTCCAGTAAAGAGGAAGAAAAAACTCAAAATTGTACTTAACGTAAGTACATTACTTGAGTAAATGTACTTAGTTACTTTCCACCACTGGCACCGGAGTGGCTAGTGGCATAACACCTACACACAACTAACAGCAACAGGATTTCTAATCCTTGCACAACCCAAAAACATGATGCCACCCGCGCTAAGCTGCAAACAAAAACAAAACAAAAATCAAATAAAAACACCAGACTGTGCTCTTCGTGTTTGATAGTGGGTGTCTGAGTGAACGGCCATGACAACACACTTCTAAATTATACTTACTTTTAGGTTGTATTATTATAATAATGTAATCTGCCATGTATGAAGCATGGGTGTTGTGGTCGGTTATTCGTTTGATCATTGTGAATTGTCATGTCGGTTCAAATTGTCTGTCAAATTACATGTAATTGTCCTGTAAGTCCATATGGACTTCCTTGGAAGCATGACACTTAAATGAAGAAAAATCAATCAATCTTATACTTTGTTGCCTATGACTCTTTCAGCTAAATATTGTATTTTCAACTAAATAAAGTGTCAGAGCAACATTTTCTTTAGCTGATATAATATATAACATTTGTGATTGTGAAATCCACTCATTCCACCATGTCTCTCAGTTAGTGGATTTATAGATGTATAGGCTTTACTGTACCTTTGTGCCCAGTACAGTACTCTTCAAGTGACAAGTGACGCACACGCCCATTAGCATTCATTACACCGAACCTGAGCCTCACACTTCTATTTTAAAAGTTTTAAAATAGGTAAGGAGGGGACGGCATGCACAGTGCACACACACTAGTAGTAGTAGCAGTAGGGTCTTGAACTTCTTGTGCTGTGTGTGTGTGTGTGTGTGTGTGTGTGTGTGTGTGTGTGTGTGTGTGTGTGTGTGTGTGTGTGTGTGTGTGTGTGTGTGTGTGTGTGTGTGTGTGTGTGTGTGTGTGTGTGTGCGAGCATGTGTGTGTGCGTGCATGTGTAGCACTGTCAGGGTTAGGGGGGGCGTGTGAAGCTGGAATGCGGAGCATGCTGGGACTTCAGTACAGGACTGGGAGTCCAGGCAGAGCGTCATATGCGGTGTCAGGTTCCCATCCCGTCTACACAGTGAGGGTGGTCAGCACTAGTGGTGCTGGTCTACTTGGTGGTTATTTCAAGGAGCAAACAATTAATACCTTCACCTTTTAATTATGGCCAGGGCCATCTATCAACCTCATTAACCCCAGCGCGGCTAATGTTAGCCAAGTTTCCATTCCTTATTGAGAACTGCATATCAGTTTATGCAGTTCATGGGGATATATGGCTGAGGAAACTCGTGCATATATTTGATGAAGTTAAAATATTATTTACAATGCTAGTAGATTGTATCTAAATGTATCGTCTCGGTCGGTGAGGAAACCTCATGTCCAAAACTGTTGCTTTTCAGGATTCAAATTCTGAAATAGCAGATCTATACTTTTGATACTTTTGTGTGATGCTGCCTTAATTTACGAAAAAACACAAAGTGAAAATATGGAGAATGAGATACAAAGACGACATGTACGTATACAGTATTGGCATCATGCAAAAAGCATCTTTACAGAGCGCGACAGATATCAACATAATAGCCAGCAGCAGCTGTGGTACAGCTGTTGCCAGTATTATATTTTCCATTGATATGCATTCAAACAATGCATGTATGGCAGCATATGTTTGGAGGCAGCATTAGGCCCGCTGCGCTGGCTGAGGAGACGGTCTGCTTTTTGTCTCTGCTCCTCGAGCGACGTCAAAGCAGGGTCCTGTTCCGTCTCATGGTCAATGGCTCTCAACAGTCATCCAATCCAATATGATGCATTCAGGAGGTAAACAGCTTTCTTTCCTGGCAAGGTTGCTGAAAATCACTCGCCTGTCTACACTTGTCAGCTCTGAGGTTGGTTGCAATAACAAGACAAGCAGCAGCAGCCTTGGTGCTGCAAAACCAGAGTGAACCAGCCGCTGGAGATCAGGAAGGTTCCAGACACTTCAAAAGGGGAACATTGTGATCTAAACTCCCTCTTCCTCCCTCCCTCTCTCTCTCTCTCACTCCCCAAGTATACCCGATGAGAAAAACAGAACATTTGTACTCAAAGATATGTCCTGCTGCTCTTTTAGAGCGTGTGTGTGTATGTGTGTGTGTGCATGTGTGTGTGTGTGTGTGCGTGTGCGTGTGCGTGTGCGTGTGCGTGTGCGTGTGCGTGCGTGCGTGCGTGCATGCGTGCGTGCGTGCAGGCCTGATAACGGAATGTGGACTCAGTTATTGAGAAGGCACAGTATCGTTATACACTAACAGGATGTAACTCAAATAAAATTCAATGACTCACACACACTATAGTTTGCTTACTTTGTCCAGATCGGTGGCATTAAGTTTGATCATCCAAGATTATGTTAAAGTTGCCTGTGCAGAGTGCACACTACACTGGTTGAGAAAACCGTAAATGTTGTGCCTTGAGAAAACAAACCAAAAAAAGGAAAGGAACATTTATTTTCCCGATCTTGATGTTCATGTTTCTCACTGAGCTACTTTCACTGGCTGCATGCTCGAGGTTGATGCTCGCATCCAATTCAAAACACTGGCAATGACTTACAATGCAATCAAGGGCATGGCACCTCCTAGCTCTGGTCCATAGCCTTCTACTGCTTCTACGATGCTGCCCTGCAGTATAAGGCTATGGGACTTTCAGTTTTAAATCTCAAATGGAAATCAGACCAGCCTCTCCTCTTTTGTGGAACTCTCACGAACGTTTGACCTACTCACCAATACAAAGACGGGTTGTGTCAATAGAAAGCCTACTTTCCTTAGTGGACGCACTCTGAGCCCCCACCACACGTATAAATGGTACTTTTTGGCCAAAAAGGGATTTTGTTTCCACCGGGAAAAAAATACTTTTAGTTACTCCAATGCCCCCTCTACCGATATTGCCCAGAGAACTGCCTCATAGAGAATATTTTTCCTCCGGTGAAAAAAAATCAATTTCTGGCCAAAAAGTACCGTTTATACGTGTGGTGGGGGCTCAGAGTGCGTCCACTAAGGAAAGTAGGCTTTCTATTGACACAACCAGGGACAAATTAGCCATTGGGCCAGTGGGGCCGTGGCCCAGGGGCCCTTGGCTCTCAGGGGCCCTTCAGGGAAATTGGAACACGGAAAAACACAAAAATGTCACGCGCACGCGCCCTATGGGGGCCCTGCAAAAATGACCTGCCCAGGGGCCCTCATGGGGGTTAATCCGTCCCTGGACACAACCCGTCTTTGTATTGGTGAGTAGGTCAAACGTTCGTGAGATTTCCACAAAAGAGGAGAGGCTGGTCTGATTTCCATTTGAGATTTAAAACTGAAATAGCCTTATACTGCAGGGCAGAATCGTAGAAGCAGTAGAAGGCTATGGACCAGAGCTAGGAGGGTCCACCCCTCCCAGGTGCTCGCATCCGCACACTTAGATAGGCTGTCCCTCCCATTCCCTGAAGTCCCTGGCCAACGCACCAAGCGTCCTTTCCTCTGCCTCTCCTGGGCTTCCAAGCTATGGAATGACCTCTCATCCTCAGTTAGGACTGCAGACTCACTCCTCACTTTTGCCGCAGTCTGAAAACTCACCTCTACAGACTATCCCTCACTCTCAGAACTTTCCCTTGCTGATATTATCTATGTGCCATTTTTCACAAAACTGTACACAGTGTACCAACTAGTGATTGACAGGCTGCCCATGCTTTTTGGTGTCACGTGGACCTGCTAAAATTGCATCAGTAATTTCTAGAGAAAATAGCAACCGCTAGGTAGATAGCTAGGTAGATAGCTACTTTATCCTGAAGGAATTGTGTTTTGTTCAACAGCTCCAGTGCAATTCATACATACATTGTCCATTTTTATTAGGAAGAAAACCCGGACTGATCCAGATCTTCAAATAGTATAATCAACAGGAAGTTAACATTTTCATTAACCACATGAGTTTTGGTGATGCTCTATATTGTCTGAATCAACTTTGTTTGTGTTTGTTTACGTACTAAAAAGTGTGACTTTGAGAGCGGTTTCAGCGTACAATGTAAGTCAATGAGGAGCATATTTTGAATTAGGCCTATACATTTCTAATCACTGGAGCAATTGTTTTTAATTTCTTGTCCACATTTGGAGTTCATGGCAAGGTAACTACACAACCCAAACCACTTAACTTAAGACCTGGAGTTGTGGTCAATGCTGTTTGGCCGCTCAAAACAGCCAAACAGCACTGGCTACAGACCTGCTACTTAAGACACGCAAAATAGGGCCCTCAGTCCAGGCTGAGACACATCTTTTGAAATCCGAATGGAATCGCCTTTGGAGTAGATTTTCCCAACTACAAAAGGTGCTATGCCATTAGTACCATTGATCTGACGGCGAACATTATAATTAAGAACCGCAGAGCGACCGGTGCGCAAATCAAAATGAGCAGGGGATCGACTCCTCCCACCTGCTCCAGTCCACTCTGCACTCAACTGAACCGAATGTATGACAAGAGATGACACGCCACACTACGGAGGCAACGGCAGAATTGGTTGTTCCGATGATCCTGCGAGAACGAAAAATAAAGGTTAAATACTCTTGCCAGCCATTATGGCCTCGTGGACGTGTGTGCCCGATCTATAATTGTGCCACAAATGTGATATGAGTTAAACTGTATTGAATTAAGGTGCAGAGTGGAGATCAAGCACCTGTTTTTTGGGATACAAACTCAAAGCACCAACCTGCTCATCAGGACACAAAGCCCTGGGGATTGGTTACCCAGCAGCCACTCTACCTCCTGAGCCACTGCAACCTTGTTGAACCAGCAGCTGTGAGAGAGACTGTTGTCTCTGCTGTTTTCTCCACAAAATAAAGACATACAGTTGGGTGCCACCGATATTGTCCCTTATCATTTGACCCATTTAGGCCTGACCTCAAAACTTTAAAAAATCCTTCTAAATCCTGAAAAAATCCTTCTACATTTTCACGATTTTTCAAAAATAGCTAAATTATAACATAATGTTTAAAACACCAAAATTGGTTCCCGCCCAAAATGGGTTAACTGTCCTTTTGCGCAGATCACGCAAACCTCAGCAAAAAGAAAAGGACAATATCGATGGCCTCCAACTGTAATAGCAGGGCGATATTTACAATTTACAATTTAGGCATTTAGCAGATGCTCTTAATCCAGAGCGATTTACAGTAAGCAAGAACAAAAACATGGTAATACATCCAATACATAAAAATAGTCATCATGAATCATACGTATATAAGCTAAGAACCGTGGAATAACTATATAATAAAACTATACTATAGAGTGCTATGTGTACATAAAATGCTAGTGACCCCAGTAAGACACCCTGAGAGCGAGAAGCGACCATGAACGCATTCGCCTGGGTGACGGCAGACTGCTGGGCGAGCGATGGCGCTTTGGCATGGGGGGTCAGATCAACATATGGAATTAATTCTGTACTGGCCATATATGGAGCGTGTCTTGAGTGTACAGTGTTTGATGAGGTCAGATCAACATATGGAATGTCAGAACAGGTCAGCTCCATATATGGAGATCTAAGGGTGGCAGCGGGGGCAGTGTCTTGAGAGAGTTAGATGAGAGAGTTGTGATAACTCTGTTCACTGCATGGGGCCAGTCCAATGGTGGCTCTTCTACATAGACTTCTATTGGCGAAGTGGGACAAAGTCCTGGACCGGAAATTGGCAGAATGCACTGGACTCAACAGCCCAGATCTTAAATGCCTTTATTTGAGATCGTTTTAGTAATAGTACAACATAAACATTACAGAGACTTTAGTTGTCACTGTACAGTACACATGCACACAGCACACATGCCTAAAATTGCTGATATTTGCGCCTCCCTCGTTGAAAGCAATGTTACAACTCCAGCTTGTCACACTCCAGGGCTGCATGAACAGCGCTCGAGCGCTGTTTTCTGCCCCCTCAATGACGCCACTCTCCTAGTCTACACCACTCTGGAGTGGCGGACTGAACGGTCGCAATAAGTTTAGCCTTTGCATACGCCTGTAAGGTTGCCGAGGCTAGGGCAAGTGCTATGGGCTAAGATGGAGTCTGAAGAGGTGGGTTTTCAGACAACAGCGGTAGATTGAGAGTGAGTGCAGTTCTAATTGCAATGGGAAGTGCATTCCATAGTATTGAAGCCAGAAGGGAGAAAAGTTTGGGACATGTGGAGCGTTGTCCCGGTGTTTTTAGTGAAGGTACTTCCAGCTTCCCTGCGTTGGCTGATCTGAGCGTGCGGGAGGGTTTGTAGGGTCCGATCAGACTTGCAAGATATGGGGGTGCCAAGCTTTGGTTGTTTTGAAGGCCAGCATCAGAGTTTTGTACTCTGTGCGGGCAGCGACCGGGAGTCAATGGAGGGAGCAGAGAAGGGGGGAGAAATATCAACTATTTAGGTCAGACTGCTACTTTAAATAGCTCTTAATTCTGTAATGCTTGCTGTTTTCAACTACAAGAGCTTAGCGATAATGTGCTGTTTTGTGTATTTCACGGTTTCCATACACTATTCCTCGTTTTCAGTAAGCTTCTCTGAACTTAATATCGGTGCTCTGAAGGGTTGTTCTGACCCGAGTTCTGCAAACCCATATAATATGGGAGGAGCAAACAGAACTGTTGCTCTGGATTGGTCAAGCTGAGAAGACGGCGCTGCAAGACAAATGAACCAAATTAATGAATGACTGAAGCTTGTGCGCACACAGCAAGACGTTTTATGGGACCAAATTAGCATGCGATTATTCTCTATTGTGATTTTTAGAATGCCAACCAAACAATTAGCCTCAATTAATTCCTTGGGCTTAACATTCATCTCCACTGGAGGCCTCATGGCGGGCGGCCTCTGTTGTTTTATTCACTGGCTCAGTGTTCGGAAAGAATAGCTTACCTCCCAGTGAAGGCAATTACCGGTATATGAAAACACGCCTTGTTTATTGTGGATTTCATTGGAAATTGAAAATTCCCTGTGTTCTCATTTTTAAGTACAAGTTAATACCTTAATCCGTGTAAAATTAACAGGTCATTTGTGAAACTACGATTGCATTTCTGTACGTCCATAATTCCCTTCTTACGTCATTTTTTTTGTGGCCGGTTTTTAACTGGTCCATTGTTTCAGAGGAATGCATGAGCTTGCCCACCATATAGCATACGTGGTCAGTGTTGGACATGTGTATGCATGTGTGCATTTTCTATTATGTCACAGTGATGATGTGGCACCGGCAGACATAATGGGGCCCCCCGCGGCCTCGACACACACAGCCTGTCTTTCTCTGTCACTCCACACTGGACGTGCCTGCGGGCAGTGCTTTAAAGTAACTAAGTACACTACATTTACTTAAGTACTGTACTTAAGTACAATGTTGCAGTATTTGTACTTTACTTGAGTATTTCAATTTCCAATACTTCTACTCCACTACATCTCAGAGGCAAATATTGTACTTTTACTCCACTACAATTACTTTTACTTACTTATTAATACTTTTACTTTTGAGTACTTTTTCCATCACTGCCTGCGGACAGCATGCTGCCATGAGAACCCCTGGAACGCCGGGGTTTCTGGGTAGGGGGATTAAAACCATTGAGAGGAAACAGCTGAGGCCTGCCTGGCGTCAGCAGTAGTGGTGGAAAGTAACTAATACGTACATTTACTCAAGTACTGTACTGAAGTTCAAATCTGATGATTTTTGTTTTCTTTACTGGATTAGTTTAACTTTTCAGTACTTTTACTTTTAATCTATCTACTTTTACTACAGGAGGCCTACATCTCAGAGGCAAATATTGCACTTTTACTCCACTACAATTATTTGCAAACTTTAGTTACTATATTTTCTTAAATGTGCAATATTATTACAAAATATACATTGACCACTTCAGCCCTATTCAGGCATTTGAAAATAGACAATCTATAAGCTCACAATTGCGACGCATTGTGAGCTTGTACTGCTGTTAGATCTGCTATTTTCCAAAGATTTGTACACATCTCAATTGAGAAGAGCCTCAGCGTTTTCAACCCAGCTTTGAGGCTGTTTCTCAGTTTCCCTTTCCGTGATGCAATGGACCGATTACAGAGCGCCCACCTTATAGTGTATATATATAATGGCTCCCACATAACCTGCCCAGCATGGGAAAAACACAGTCAGTGCAGCCAAAGATAAATAGCTGTCTGCCTTCGTTCAAAATGTACGGTTTGTGTGTTTGTGTCAAACAGATCGCAATGCCAGTATGCCACATAGACGCGTGGCGTTGTAGTTGTATACATTTGAAAACTTGTGACACAGGACATTCTGTATAATGGTACATTTTTAATTCCGGACTTTTACTTGTAACAGAGTATTTCTATATTGCAGTATTGACACTTTTACTTGAGTAAAATAATGTCAGTACTTCCACTGGTCAGCAGTAGCTTCACCCCCCGGCCCGGTCCCCCCACTAATGCTCTCCTCTGGTTGTAGGGTACACAGTCATTCATCCACAACGGCTTGGACCTACAAATGTTATGTCAGGGGGAGCAGGCGACTGGGGGGTAGAGTGGATGAGAAGAGAATGAATGGGGCCGGGGGGTCAAAGCTATGAGTCAGCTGCTGAGTCATCACCGTTACTCACACAAAAGGGCCTATGATGAGAGTTTTGAATCAAAGTGAAATTAACCAAGCCAAGCCGTGTATTGGCAATAGAGCCCGAAGTCCTGACGTCACTCGCTCATCCCCTGGTTCTGCCTGGTTCACGGAAGTAATTTCTCTATGGAGAATAACATGGGGTCATCTTAAAATCTTTTCATATAAGCGGTGGTAAATGCAAAAATAAACAAGCTGTCTCAGCGTTATTGTCAGGGAGGTGTCTCTGTATTGTTTGCGACAGTCAGTCACTCATATATGAGTCTGTTTCTTGCGAAAATGTAACTAATTCAGTAGCAGTAACAATAGCGTTTTCTCTCAGTCAGTTGATTCTTCATATCCATATGAGTGAAGCGGCCGGGGTGACATGTTTATTTTTCAAACACAGTACTTGTTTGAGGCGATCTAAAATCCTCCTATGGGGATTACAATGCAAATAAAAAGTACGTGAACCCGTGGATTTGCACCCTCTACCGATATTGACGTCAGACTTCGGTGCTCTATAATACACCAGTTAGTTACACTTATGGTTGCGTTTAACATGCTAGTAACCACTTCAATGTAGTGTCCCTATTCTGGTTTCTGCTTGTAGAACAGCAATTGTCAGCAAAGAGGTTTGGTGTTGAGGGGGAAAACAAGTGAACGTAGAACCCCAGCCCCCAGGGGACCCCAGTTAGCTAGGTATAGGCTAGCTGCTATAAGCAATAATATGTCAAAAATGTAATGACCTTTTTTTTTCTTTTTTTCAGACAGCCAGCAATGAGTAATATGATTGTGGCCCTAGATGTGTCACAGAGACTAAATGTTTTTTGGAGCGTTTTGCTCATTGCTGGCTGTCTGATTACCAAAAACAAAACAAAAAAAAGGTCATTAAATATTTGACATATTATTGCTTATAGCTACTTTAAGGTAGTATACAGTAAGTTATATATTTTGTTTAAACAAAATGTTTGTTTTACACAAACTCACCTGTCTTCTTAACTTCCTATCCCACGATTTTGCAACCCATTTTTTCACCCAGTGTCAATTATCTAATGTAATCCTGGGCGCTACACTTCCTCTGCCAACCTGGGGGGGCAGTGGACTGACCTCATGCTACCTGCTATGCATCCAAGCTGCTTCTTTTCTCCTGACAGGGGGGAGTTTCCCCGGCCGGACGTAGCACGTGGAAGGAACACGTTATTCCGACCAGTTCCTTTCCCCTCCATCGGGCGCCCCGGCTGGCCAGGAGGAGTAGTTTAGAGACCAGGATTTCTGCATGTTTTTGTGAGGGTACCTACCCTAAGGGACACGGCGAGAACATGCAAACTCCACACAGAAAGGCCCTTTCGCCAACCCCGCCTCGGGTATGGGCACTGATGACGCGGAGGAGAGAACACGCCCCCCAGCGTCCCCAGCCCAGCGGGAATCGAACCCAGGTGTGAGGCACTACCTCACACCTGCACTACCGACTGTGCCACCGTGGCCCCCAAACAAGTTTACCTGTCTTCTGATGCTTACTATGGTATTTGTTTTCTATGATACTTACTACTATCTCTTCAACTCTTTAATAAACGGGTGCTTTGCTAAGTTCAGTCAATCAGGAGAAAGTACCAATTTATCAGCTTCAATAGTGTGTTGTATATTTTTCCCGGGTGGAGAGAATAAACAAAATATATAGAGTTTGAAGTTGATCGGTCAGGCGGTTAGTTCTCTAGATACGCTGGTGACACTCACACATAGGTACACAGAGATTCTGCGCTTATAGACGGATTTCATCATGTTTTAATGTGTGTTGTCTTTTTCCAAGTATTGGTCTATGCTATTGTTAGATTTTTTTCCTTACACCTGACCTAACCCCACAAATAAATGTATGATTACTTGCGTGAGCAGAGCGTGCGCACGTGCTGTTTTCGGCTGCGTATGTCGTTGACAGGGGATCAGGGATTGTGCATTTTTGGTGGTCCCCTCGGCCAATCAGGGATTGTGTATTTATGGTGGCGTCATTTGGCCAATCCAATCAGGGATTCTGTTGCGCACTCTGCTCGCGCACAAGTAGGCCATTCATTCATGGCCAACTTGTGTGCAAAGCGCAAGTTGGCAGTTCGACAGAGTGCATTTCTAGTTTATTATTGTTTAAGGTTCATACATTTGAACTATTTTACATGTTTATGTAAAGTTTTCAGAGTTGTGATTACGTATACAGCTGTGCTCCTATGCGTGCATTTGTCACTCTCCCTGCATGGCTGGCTGCAGAGAATCAATGATTATAAAACATGGTTGACACAAAACAAAATCAATTCTCTATGAGTGGCATTGATGGGTTTGTTGTGTCCCTCACAGGGAGAGGTTTGTTGTGTCCCTCACAGAGAGAGGTGAACATTGATGGGTTTGTTGTGTCCCTCACAGGGAGAGGTGAACATTACAAATGGGTCATTGCATAAACAAACAACAGTACCAATGTAGAAAGCACAGGCTGGCTAGTTGCAGCCTCTGCAATGTAACAGAAAGCACAGGCTGGCTAGTTGCAGCCTCTGCAATGTAACAAACAAAGGCAACAGGAAGGGGAGGTGGGAAAGGAGCATTGCATATGTGGACGTTTGCACAAAGATCAAACTCACTCGGCCAAGAGCTGCAGTCCCCTACTACTGGATAATGGCCAGGGGGCATTATTAAAAAAATAAAACATAGGTTTTGTCAATTACAAAATAATACTGGCTCCCACACTGGATCTACTGACTAACTTACTGAAAAGCCGGTCCCTATAGGCTGGGCCGCTAAGCCGGCTTACCGGTTACAACTATAGTCACCACTGCAAATAAGCAACCAGGTCTGTGTGAAAACAAGTCCAGAAGAAGTTGATGTCACTCTTAACCAACCACGATAGAATATCCAAACCGAGTTCCTCTTTCTAAAAAAAAAAAAAAAAAGGTTTTGTTTTAAGTTGTGTTTAACTGAATGGGCTCCCAAATTGAAAGATACGCGGACAGGGATGCACGGTGGTTGAATTCAAAACAAGATATTCCTCCGTTATGGGTTTGCAACTAGCCTGCGCATGTTCCTTCTCATGCATACGCGATGCAGCACAGATCAATAAATGATGTGTTCTGCTGCTGTCTGTGTACGTCCTGTGGGGTGTCTACTGTCTGTCCCCGGCCTGGCTCCCAGCTCTGCACTGCATCAGTGTCAGGTTTCACTGCTGGTTCCTGGAGAGCATTGTGGGGAATACTCACTCGCCTTACCTGTGCGGAAATGTAAGTTATTGTTATGGAACTCATTCTGTTTCATAATATTCTGCTTACTCGATGCCTTAATCTTCTTCAAGGATGTCTAAGGGTAATAGGCCTACGGTATCTGTGGCCCTGTGGGTCCCCAGTATTTAAAACAGTGTTTTACTGGATTCATTTTTGGGTGAACTACTCCTGTCCTTAAGTTACACCCCATGGGCCATGAAGCCTTGAATTAATGGAGATTGCTTTTTGTCATGTTCCTAAGCCATGCAATAATTTGATGACCGGCGACGTCTCCTGCTGAATCTCCTATACTGACCGATGACCCGTCATCAAATTATTGGCTCCAATTTAAAAAATCTCCATGAATTCCAAGCTTCATGGGATGTGTAGTATAGAAAATAAGATTTTTTGGGGTGAACTACTCCTTAATCTAGCTTGGCTTCAGCCCCTGAATCGCTAGTCACAGCCAAAATATGTTCTGGCGATAATTAAGTGATACGAAATGAAAATTCTGACTGAGTGTCAGGCTACCTTTAATCCATGAAACCAGTAATTCACGTTTCACAGCACTGCCACTCAAGTGTGGAATGCCCCCTTCCCTCAAAACAAGCGGGTCTGAAAACTCAGCTGTCACTGTCAGGTCAAAGGGAGAGAAGGTGATTGGCTGCCCCACCTCTTTACCTTGTTTGTCTTTTTGTTGTATTAATGTATTTCTATTCCAACCTGTACATGTAGATTTAATGTGTTTGAGAAATCTTATTTGTTTGTTGTCACTGTTGTCATTGTGAATTAATGCATGGGACCCGAATGGAAACAAGACCGCAAGGTCTTTCTTAGGTGCTGTCCTTTTGGACCAATGCTGTGCTTGACTGGTTTACCCTGTACTGTTTGCATCTTATTGTCTAATAAAATTATCAATCAATCAATCAATCAATCAATCAATCAATCAATCAATCAATCAATCAATCAATCAAAGTATTGTTGTATAGTCCTTTTTCCCCCCTTTTTTCCCAGGCAAGTCTGCTTTTTGTCCCTACAGTCAAAACTAAAAATGGAAAAAAGTGGTGCATTAAAAACATGTCCAGTTTTTAATGCACCACATTTCTGGAAGAAACTCACAGAACACGGCATGTGTGCTCTGCTCCAAATCTGTTCTTTTAAGACTTTTCTGTTTTGCTACTGCCTTTTTATTGATGCTTTTGACTGCAACCATATGCTTGTATAGTACCTGTTTTTATTTGATCTTATTTATTTTTCACTTTGTGTTAATGCTCTTCTTGTGTAAAGGTCTTTGAAATGCCTTTGCCTTGTTGTTGTTGGAATGTGCCTTGTGGTGCACTGTAAATAGTTTTTCAGGAGGTCAGTGGGCAAGTCCAGTCTGTGTCCATGCCGTTGTCATCATGCGACTGTCTGGTCACCCTTGACCCCACACACACTCATACCTCCCTGACTAACTACACAAATATGGTAGATAGCATAATTGTGTCTTTACTGCACAGTCCAAAGAGTAAACATAGGACTGCGTGGCCAGGCCTTGGTAGGGCCCAATTCTGAAATGCCCTTGAACAAGGCATCAACCACTACGATGAAATGTGTTCTATGAGCAGGGCCTGGCTGGAAACAAGTTCTTGAGCTTAGCCCAGATACCCTGGGTAAATATAGATTTCATTTCATTTCATTTCATTTCATATTAGCTTGTGCTCCGCGTCATGCCCCGAACATAGCTGATCTACAAGCTTGTAGATCAGCTGTTGAATAAACTTAACCTGGCGTCTTTTACATTTGTGGTATTGACACATTTCCATAAGTAACATATTTTGAGTAGGCTACTTCTTCCATCACTGCTGGCTCTAGGAGTAGGGCATACAGAGGTTTAGCCAGGTGGATATGGATATTGCCCAACCCTAGCCCTGCCCCCTGTCATCCTGAATTGGTTCAAGCAGGGTATAGAAAGTGAATGAATATGACCTAAAATATTTCTGCACTGTAGAAAACGGAAAAGAAAAGAAAGGGATAACAATCTATCGCTGTGAAACCGAAAACTGACACACATCTTAAACAATGGCAAAAACTCTGAATGGAAGGAAGGGGTACGTAATATTACTGGATGGGCTTATCGGTTCTTGGGCTGCTTGTTGCAGCATTGGCATCGCAGTGTGTACACGTGTGACTCTGCAGAGGATATAGCTAAGGCGAATTGGGCCAGTCAGTCACACTTATTTAGTGAAAAAGAACTTCAGCACACCCAGATGAGTTAAAAAGCAGGTGTGTAGGGGACAAACTAAGATCAGGGGTAAATGAGATCAATGATAAAAAGACACATTGTTCGCGGACCAATTTTTATGGGTCGCGACTCGTGTGTATTTAATACATCTTCATTTTTTTGTTTCCTACATTTTGTTTAATTATAATTTCAGAAGATTTACAAAAGATTCTCCAAATTTGTCACGTTTTTAAATAGAATACAATGCAATTAAAAGAAAATCCATTAATTAGAGAGGAAAAAACTTTTAAGAAATAGTGAAAATACTATAGCATCACGTGTTGTGAGCTTGTAGATCGGCTATTTTCACTATAGTTTGGGTCCCAGGGAGACATCGAATTTCTTTTTTGGGTCTTGAGCTAAAGGTTTGGGAATCACTAAGCTATAGTATACTGCCTATACTGCCAACTCATTTCACCCTCTGAACATCAGTAATCATTGCTCAAATGGAGCTATTGAAGTTTAGATACGTGCACATATGAAGATATCTAAGAAAGAAAACACAAGCCCTAATATCTGTACCAGTACGGAGCACAAGTAGGGCTTTGAGTATACGGTATGTATGGTATGGTAGGCTATAACCTCGCATCAGCAGACTTTCCACTGCGGCAGAATGCCTGGTATCCGTTCCAAACTGGCCCGTGTGATCCGGTCTAGGATACGCATACTGAAACAACAATAAATAATAATAATAATAATAAACATCACTCTAGGGTGACACGGCATCCACTTTGAGAAACCCTGTGGTGTGGTATGGTATATGGTATGTATGGTCTGGGTGAGCTTGCTGTGGGGCCTTCCATTATCATGCAACAGACTGCACCAAAGTTTGGTGCAATTGTCCATATGACCATTAGGGGCGCTGTTTCACTAGTATTTATTAGAGGAGGCCTTTTAGCTGGTGAGAGGCTTTTTGATTGATTGATTGAAATATGTATTAACAGTTTGCAGAATTACAGTACATTTCAAGCACAAACTCAATACAAAGACTGTTAACTGTGAGTGGACGACCCAATTAAACATTACACTTGTTTACAAGAGGGTCCGGTCCACCTTGTTCAATTCATCAAAACATTTAGAGACGTACAAATAGACACTTCTATATAGTCAAAGAACAGAACAGGAATTCATCATAAAGGAGGTAAAAAGGGAAAAGAAACATATACAGTGAGGGGAAAAAGGGGTGGGCGGTGGGGGGGGGATTCAGATTTTACGGGGGCCAGTTTCGAATTGCAGCCGTCCGTAGGTGCCTTTTGAGAGCGGTTTTGAAGGAGTCAAGGGATTTGCATGTCTTAATGACTGTTGGTAGGGCGTTCCACATTTTGGTGGCATAGGAGCGAAAATAATTTAGTCCCTTGTTTGTGCCGAATCTGGGTTGTACATGGTTCGTTGCACTCCCTCTGGTGTTGTGGGTGTGGACTTGCTTAAGGAAGTATCTAGACAGGTACTGTACATGGGTATCTTGGTGGTGTATCGAATGTTGTGGACCAGACCCATTGCAAGATGCTGTACTCTGTCGTCGACCCTAAGCCATTCCAGCCTGTCGGGGGGTGAGGCCAAGTAGGAGCCTGACCGTTTGTTTTGGGAAGTCTGGAGCTTAGTTTTAAGGGCCTTTGAGGTGCTGTGGTACCAGGAGGTGCATGCATAGTCAAAGAAACCTTGTACGAGGGCTCCTGTTAAGGTCTTCAAGGTGTTTTTGTTCAATGACCAGTGAGGAGATCCTGTAAAGGAATCTTGTTCTTTGGTTGACTTTTTTGATGACGTTGGTGGCCATTTTATCACCAAAACATTAGCCTCCAGGATGGAACCTAGGTAGGTAATTTCACCTTTACGTGTGATAACATTGTCACCCACTCTAACCAAGAAGCCATTTGCCTTGCTGAGATTACTATTAGATCCAAAGAAAATGGCAGCTAAAAGGTTCTGTCTTTCAAGCTAAAGAAGGTGCTATGAACCACCTAATTAATGTATTTCTGACTATCAGGCAAAAGACGCTATGGGTAATCATGAATTGTAATCATTAATTCAACTTCATTTTCAAAGCACATTTTCATATTTGCTTTTTCTTCCACGTACGTTTCAACTGCCTATCATAGTGTTCATGCAATAAAGTGTGTAGGAATCCTTGTATATGGTAGATTTGTAAATTATATGCATTGCTGCATAATATGTATATTCATGCAGAAAAGAAGGAAATTTCAAGTTTACATTTCAATTAAACCAAAGGTTTATTCAACTCAAAAGGAAGAACTAGACAAAAGTTTAAAATCATTCATAACATATTCATACAATATCTATACATCATCATGATCAGCAAAACTTAAAGACAAAATAAAAGGAAAAAATAAACATACAAATGGAGAATAAAGAACAACTGAAATGAGTAATATTGCACTTTGTTTCTAAAACGTTTCAGATCCCCCCTCCCTAGTTCTTTTCCTTAACATTTTAGTTTCTGCCTTTCATACAAGTCAGGAGTTTTAGCTTAAGTTTGACACCAAACTATATTCTGAGGCCCAAGAAAGAGAGTGAATGGACTGTGGAACTGACCGACCTGAAAACAAAATGTGTGAGCTTATTCATCATTCATCATCGTTTAAGCTTGACAAAACATATATATATGAGTGTGAGAGAAGTCTTATCTTTTTTTTTTATCATCATCTCGGAATAAAGCGATTTGTCTCTAACTGCTCTGTGATAACTAAGAGGTTCTCAAGCAGGGGGGAGGGTTGGCTGGTCAACAGCTGCCACCACCCCCACCCAGGCTTAGAGGCTCTCGAATCCAACTCAATAGCCTAGTGTTTTTTAGTTGTTGTAGTCGTCTGCCTGGGTCAATGCCCAAAAGTACATGAAATACAATACAATGAAATAAACAGCCCAGTTTGGACTACACACAAAGAGGCTTGTCTAGGGACCACTCGCTTATTATCTTATTTTCTCTCATAGTTTTATATAAAAAAGGACTTTTGTCTTCTCTTCCCTTTTTGTCCCTTTTGAATAAACATGGAAAGATCTCAAACGTACAGTTATTATATAGAGATGAAAGGAGAGAGAAGAGTTTTAAAGGGAACAGAGAACGCAGACACTGAAATATGAAGTTATATCACCATCAGGGTCTTTTCTATGTCAAGGCCACTAAGATAAGATCACTTTTTTTCCCGTAATCTTTTCAATGATCTGCTGTTGCGTCGATTACTGTCAGAATCTGTTCAGTCATAAAGTTGTCAGCTGGATCTCGATAAGAGCGTGCACACACACACACACACACACACACACAAACACGTCGTCGGCTACGGTTAAAATGTAAACTTTCCAAAAACAAAAACGAAAAAGAAAGTCACTAATCTTGAAAAGATTAAAGATAATGTTTTCATGTCCTATACAACACTGCTTGACTGAAATGTCGCTTCAGTAATAACATGGTCCCAACCAAACGTTTTCATCAACAGACCTTCACCGCGAAATGCTACGTTTTTCTTTTTCTCATTTTCTTATAAAAACAAAGTGCTACTTCTCCGTGTATCCCTCCTCCCGACTCTGCTAAACCACTGTTCCAGCCGGTCTTCCTGTGTTGAACGAGTTAGAAAACCAATGTATTACCCGTGTCAACCTAAACACTACTTGTTCTGGGGCCGGGTCGAACAGAGGTTCAGCAGCGTCCTCCAGCTATTCGCTGACGATGTTGGAGGGGGGGGGCTTGCTTCTTCTTATTTTTTTACCGTAGCAGAAGCAAGGTCGTAAAATGTCCTCCCATTTTCTTTTTCTTTTTTTATTCCTAGCATTTTGGCTTCACTGGTCTGGTGAATCTAACAGTTGGTTGGATGAACTGGGCAAGTTGCAGCAGGACAATAAGGGAATGTCATTCATCTGAGAAAGCTGCCTTGCTTCTCATCTCTCTAGCGGTTTGGTATAAGTTCTTTTTTTTTTTTTTTTTTTTTTTTTAAACAAACTCTTCGTTATTCTAAACAGTGCAATTTAAAAGAAAACCATAACATACCCCCCACCCCCCCATAACCGTTTGGCAAGTAAGACCACCTGAGACAGTACTTTTTTTTTCTTTTAGGCAGTTATGTAAGCCAGTATTACCCTGAGATCGGGGATAGGGGGGCTGCAGCTAACTAAGCGAGGGGGAGTCCCTCGGTTTATGTACCCACCCTTTCTGCTATATTACAAACAACCACACTGGCACACACACGCATGCACGCACGCACGCACACACTGATATTTGTCTCACTGCGGGTACAATTTGAGTGGCAAAAGAAAGGCTGCAACCCTCCTAGCCTGAACCCAGAGCAACCTCAACGCAAAGCGGGAAAGAAAAGTAAAAGGAAACGACACTGGCTGAAAGGCGTTCTATGTTGAGCTGAACACACACATGTGCTATGACAGATGCAGAAGAGATCAACTAAACAGGAGGGAGAAGCCACACTTGGGTCTGAGCTTGAGGAGGCAACATTGTAAATGAAAAGAGCTTCCGGGTGGGAAATTGTGTCGCCACAGTTTGTATACAAGTCCAGTCTAGTCACAAAATAAAAGGTCATTCAGGAAATGTCACGAGGAGAAAAGAAAATCACCTTTAAAAACAGCTTAAAACAAAATCAGTGCATTGTTCTTGTCCATTCCTCTCTCGTAAAAAAATGAAAACTTAAAAAAAAAAAATAGCTGTTCTCTGCATTGCTCAGTTGTGCGGATAGTCTAAGGAGTTAAGCCTGCAGTTTCTTTAATATAGCGCACAATACAAGGCTGAAACCAAACTATTAGTGATTTATTTTCTCAGTTCTCATCAAACGGAGCCACACAACTCAATCAAGCAAAGGATAAAAAGGTGCAAAATAAAATCCCAAAAAGAGGCAGGAGGAGGCAAGTCTTTGCTCCGTTGTTGTTTCATTCATAAAAGACATGGTGGTTATCAGGTTATTGTGGTTGTTGCTGATTTCCCCCCCCCCCTGTCTCTCTCTTGTCTTGATTCTGCTCAGGTCTCTCTGGACATGATTAGTCTTGCCCTTTCTGTGAAGAGCCCATGTCCTTTATGTGCCACGAGTAAAGAAGAATCGAGGGATAAAACAAAAAAAAATAAAGATGGACAGATGGAGCCCTGATGTGTCATCGCCATCATCATTAATATGACCACCAGGGCTGTTGCTGTGGCAGAGGGGTTGTTTGTTTGCCCCCTCCCCCCACAGGCAGATGTGGTACCCCCTCCCCAAGTAGTGACTTCCGGTTCCTCTCCCCACTGAGGGGCAGTGAGAGGAGAGTTTCGGCCCAACCAAACGCAGCGTCCCAAGTCTTTTGTTTGTGGGTTGGTTTGTTGGTTATTTTGTTTGTTTGTTTTCTCTCGACGTCGACGGCGGAGTGCAAGCGCTGTCGCCGGGGAAAAATAAACAAAGCCGAGCCTTGCAGCTTGGAGGAAGTTTTTTGTTTTCCCAAGTTCCTCCCGAGTTCTTCGGGTTGTCAGGGGGTTTCCTTCAGCGCGAAGGACAGGTGTCAGGTCTGCGCTCCTCTGCACGGATGGCATTATCTGGGTTAGGATCGATCTAGAGAGAGAGAGAGAGAGAGAGAGAGAAGAGAAGAGAAGCATTAGTCACCAGAAGACGTTGCTTTTTTTATTTGATCGAAAACGACGACTTTGAGATCATCAGTCCAAAACGATTGCTGCTCACCTCAGAGTACAGAGGAGGGGGCTGGAAGCGGAACTCATGGATGTAGGCAAAGAGAGGACCGTCTAGCTCCTCACGGGCTGATGGAACCTCGAGGCTGCTCTGCCTCTGTTCCTCTGTCACGATCTCTGCATAGCTCGGTGGGGCTGAGGAGAAAGGACAGACGGCGATTAGCATTCCAGAGAACTCCAATCAAACGGCCCCATAATTACTCCTCTTTGAATAGCCAAAGCGTCTACTGCTTAAACAGGTTGTACAAAAGGTCATGGGTGGAGTGTGTGTGGTATGTTCTGAGCTTTACCTTCAGGCCTCTCAGGCAAAGCCATGCCCAGCCAGCTCATGGTCATACTGCACTGGCTGCTGACACTGGAGGTGCGGGAGCCGAAAGGGTGGAGTGGTATGGTGCCGATGACCAGGGGAAGGTTAAGGGACAGGTTCATGGCCCCTGGGATGTCAACGTACACCTGCACAGAGAGAGAGCGAGAGAGAGAGGTTATGGTCTGTTAAACACCTTGGGTTGGGATAAAAAACAAACAAAAAACATGGTGCCTAAATGTGCTATGGTCAAACTGAAACAAGAGTAGAGTGACACCATGAAACGAACAACCACCAGTGGTTTGTGAACATGATGCTCAAAAGTCGCCAGAGCAATGTGGGTCGGCAGCAGGTCTGTACATATGTGGGTCAGTTCTCATGCAGTGCTAGCCCCCGGGCTGGTTGTCTGGGATGGTCAGTTCACAGGGGTTAAGGGGTCATAAGCGCCTCCCGGGCAGGTGTTGCCTCAGATATCCTGGGCTATAATCCTCTTAACGGTGCATGCAGAGAACACCTGGTACAATCCCAGGCTTTGGTTCAAGGTTGGCTGAGTCAGACCTCCGCAGGAGACACCAATCTTTCTAGGAAATATTGATCCTACACTGATAAGGATTATTAAGCAACCTCGCTGCCGTTTGACTCAATTAATATACAGGCTGAGGTATTCGTTCTAATGACGTTTTTTGATCTTGTGTTTAAGTTAGCCATCGACAGACCAAGGCACACACCGGCAAGAGACTGCAAAGCGAAATAGAAATGCCAGAAATGGCTGATCTACAATCTCACAATGCACCGCATTGATATTTAGTGTAGAGCCCTTGTGAATCCAATTAAGTATAAGGCCCCTGGGAATCTGGTCAACATATAGGGTTTTTAATTTGGTCATATCACTCACCATGAGGGAATACTCCACTCGGATGATGCTGCAGTCCAGGATGGAGGGGGAGACGGGAGGGATCTTTAGCATCTTGCCGCTCCAGGTCTCCGTCTTGCCCGAGGACAGGGACTCTCCACGCAGGTTGGCCACCAGCTGCTTCACCTCCTTCATCTTCCCTTTGGCATAGAACGTCTGGGTCTGGTAGATGGCGGCTTTTGGCACCACCATGCGGGAGGAGCAGTTCTCGATCTCTGCGAAGATCTGAATCGACTCTCCTGCAAGATGATAAAAGAAAAGAGAGGGTTAATTTTATGTACAATCAATTCTACTGGGGATCTGAAACTTTTCAGTTTGTAATCTATAAGTAAGAGCTTAATCAGTGATCACACAGTGTGCGATAATTCTTGCAAAATTGATTACTGACTGCTGTAATTTCACTGCAAATAGATTGCAGCAATGTTTCTCAGCTTACCGGGGGTGTATCCCTTCCTTTCGATTTTGGCACTTAGGGAGATGGGACCTGAGGTGCAGAACCAGCAGCAAAGTGTCTTGTCTTTTGTGCCTGCCTGCGGTGACTGCAGAGAAAAACACAACAAAGGCGCACGTTAGTGAAGTGTGTGGAGATTCTTTGTTTTTTTCCGCCACAAATAAATTCTTTAAAACGCAAAAAGCTTGGCTGGATAAAAGGTACACAACAGTCAGTCTGTTGAAACCTTGGTCTCCTGACAGACACTGGTGCAAACTATATTGTTGCCTGAGGGCATATCATTCAAAACCAGGAAGAACTAGCTATGTTCTTCATTTTAAATACTCAGAGGATAAACCTATAATTTTGTGCTCATGGCAAAACGAATTGGTTTCCACGCATATTTACTAAATTAACATATCATCAAACTGGAATTTCACACATCCATCAACATCAGTCCAAACTAGCACTTTCATCTCAACATATACTTGCATTTGCCCATGGCAATTGTTTTTATAAGACGTGCAACCCTGTTGCTGACATGCAACTATACAATTACATAGCCAGCCTGCTGCAAGCAAATGCATAAGGCATTATAATTGTGAACAAGCATGCAGTGAAGAAGTACATTGGCCAAGTCTTTCCAAATTCAATCCAAATCCAACCCATATTGTTTGGAAACTGCGGCCTTGGATGAAATCACACTTTTGTGCATAGAATAATATACTCTTGCTTCTCAGAAACCTGAGCCAACAGGAAGAACTCACTCAATAACAGGACTCCACAAGGCTGTCTTAGAGAGATTAGTTTTTAGAAAAACAAAGAGAAGGGGAGAGAAACTCACTAGAAGCAATGGAGTGTTGATGTCGATGTGTTCGAAGACTGTGAATTCCTTCTTGGTCTTCATGGGCAGGAGCCATGGCCTGTGGAGTTCTGCCTTTACCCAGTAACGCACACTGCCATGTTTCCCTTCAAAAGAGGTAGCCAGAGGTCTGCGTGACAGGAGGAATAAAAGAAATGGTCACGTTTAACGATCATCGGCGGGGAAATCGCATGCAGTTTCAAGTTGGCAGTAGTGAATACAGATCATCATCATAAAAAAATGTGCCCTTCTAGCTCACAAGATCTACACAGCTTTCCCCGTAGACATTGATGACAATATACAAGACTATTTTTTTTATCCCCGTTTTCACTGTATAGGAGATGATGAACGCAGTAGAAATTAGAAAAGACACTCACGTCTGTGGAAGCTCGAGGCTGAATGCATACTCATGTCTCCCTGAATGGATAGTGGTGAGACCCTCCTCGGAGTTGTCATCGTCTGAAAGAAAAGAGGGACAATGTTCCAGACACGCGTGTACCATACCTGGGTAATATTCTTTACGAAGGCATCTGAAAAGTCATCACAACACAGGGCAGGGGAGACAAGAGAGTATAATAGATGGACTTTAGTACTACTATCACATGTGTTAGTTCGAAACAAAGAAATTTACTTAAACATGCATCAGCAATCAGCATGCATAAGTATTATAACATCACACAATGCAAGAGACCTATAAATGTATGAATGAATTAACCATTTTAAAGTGCTTTGAGCACTTGGAAAAGCGCTATAAAAATGTAATTCATAATTCAATTCATAATTCATTATAAAAAACATAGTAGTCAGAGACCCAATTTATCATTATGTCTAATGCTATGAATTCTGTACAGTAATATGAATAATGTTTTATTATATTTATTGATACTACTATATGATTGTGTTTAGTCAGTCAGGGCAGTACAGTATATGTTAGCATTTTCTCCTCCATAAATATCGCTTATTATTCTCAGTTTACGGGGGGCGCTTGCGCATTTAATATTCGGATAATCAACAATTTACGCAAATCATCTAGACCCGAGTGCAACAACGACTGCATAATACAAGATCAGGATCGGACAGACAGCCGGCAGGGCTGCTGTACTTTCTGCCAGCTCAGCACAGTCGCTCCTCCCTCCCCTTCCTCTCCTTAGCAGAGAGCTCTCTTGTGGTAAACAACTCTCGAGCTGTCAGTCAAACCGGCAGACTCCAGCAGGAGGAGACCGGCCTAAACCGGTGCGAGCAGCTTCCCCGAGCCGGTCTGCTCCCTCTATGCTCATTACGCATTCATTACGCATTACGCATTCACTGGCTGGCTCTCTCTGCACAGAGGGAGGGACGGCCCCCCTGACGCGTGTAATGCAGCATGCAACGCAAGAACAATCCAGCCCATTCATTCACACACGTGAGACCGTTCTAATGTTCTATCACGAAATAAAACCCCATATTATTTAGATTATTTAGATACTTTTACATACGCGGCCTTTTATCACTTTATACATTTTAAAGCGCATCGTGATTCGTGACGCACCGGATGCATCAATTGAACGCTGGCATGTAGGCTAAAGAGGCAAAATATGATATCCCATCGTCGTTACAGACACCGCCACAGCAAGCACCTTAACATACATTCTATACCGAAGCAACCTATACCACCGATATTCATTATTAAATACATCAGTCGTAGGCTACTATTTCAGTCCCTGTCCATTTCTAAAAGAAAGTGCGCATTTTACGCAGAGCTGCACGCACGCATCTAACAACCTACTCCACCACCAAGCCTGTTGAGCATTACAGCTTTTTAGGGGGTCCATTTCCTAAATGTATTTATATGGCATCTTAGGCGGTTGTAGCTTGCCACAAATAACAGATCTAGAACCGTTGCCTTGGGCAAAAGCGACAACACCGCCGTACTACGGACTAGAAATCAGGCTTTAATAAAACAGCACCATCTCTACAGATGCAAAGTTGCAGCCTTCTGTCACTTTTCTGCAAAGAGGATGATGTCACCAGCGACACACGAGCACCTCAGCCAATCGGAGGAGAGCTGGGAGCAGGTCCCTCCGCCCCCCCTCCCGTCCGGAGTCTGAACAGGATTGAACCGCTTTGAACAATGGGTGGAAACTTAAGAAAAGGGGCTACATTGTAACAAACAACCCACCATATGCAGCAAATGTTGCACGAAATCCTCTAATAAATCTAATAAATCAACGCGCACGGAAACGCAGAGATTATACTGTAATTACCGCATGTTTTATTTGAAAAACAGAAGTGGTGATGTGTAAAAAGCAGCTGTCATTCATTCGAGGAGATGTGTGACACAAACAACTTGGGGATGGATCATCTTTTACATTAATACAGCCACTGTCAAATAAGACCACAGGCAGGTACAGACTACTAAAAACATTAATGTTGTTGAAATCCTCACATATCTTCATTGTTTCTGCCCTGTCATTTCAATTGTGTTCACTGTTCAGTCACTCAAGACAAAAGCATCACCCAAAAAGAACCTGACCCAACGATCCGTCCATCCACCCCAAAGAAGAGCATCTTCAAAAGCAGCAACCAAACAAACAAACAAACAAAAAAAAGTATAATGACCAGTTTCTGTTTCTTCTTACCTCTCTCGTGTCCAATCAGGATGTCCTTGTGGTTCAGGTATTCCACTTCTTCGGTGTAGTTCTGCGTGTAGGCGGTGTTGGACCCCGCGTTGCGCGACTCGGTCCAGCGAACCTTCGCAAATCCCTTGGCGTGGATCTTCAGCGACTTGACGCGGATCTCACCGGTGACCTCCACCACCACCCTCCCTGAGACCGAGTCCCCGCTGGAGAACACGGGCACGTTGCTGTCGTTCAGACAGTCGTAGCTGACGGTGAAGCTCTTCACCTTTCCTAGCACCATGGTTGCAAAACAGAAAATAACAGGCAAAAGCCTAGGACAGGAGACTGTAAGAAGAAATAAAAAATAGAGTCTTTGTAATAAAAAATAATCTCATTTAAGAAATAAAAAAAGAATACAGATTGCCAGTGTTGTTCAGACACTGATCTGTATCCTTTTCTTTTCTTTTCTTTTTTGCCCCTGCAAAAAAAAGCAGTTCCAGGGCATCAACGAACGATCAGTGCGTTTCTCTTCTTGTGCAGTTCATTGGAGACGACTGGAAGGCTGAATAACAGCACAGGGATGCTGTTATCGTCCGCCCTGCCTGTGTCTCTCTCGCGTCAGTCTCCGGTCAAAGACGGTGCGCTCCCTGCGCGAGGCTCACTTTAAGAGCGACGGTTTTTTGGTGAAAAACAACCCACGGAGCATGCGCGAACACTTTTTTATCTGTATAATAAGCCAGCCCCCTCCTTCCGTCTTGTGTGGAACGAAGGGAGGAGGCAGTCGAGGCACCAGTACTGTACTGTGCAGCAGATGAAATGACACACAGTTGGGTTCAACAGCTGAGCGAGAGAGACGCGTTGGTTGTTGGCTGCATGGTGGTGGGTGCACATTCTGAAAATAATTTCAATGCACGGTTGCACGCCTTCATTCATGTGCGACTGGGATCGCTTTTGTTAATATGTACAATTGTAGATTCACCGAAGGGTTTAAAATCAAACAAGATACATCCACACGATTAGCAGCAAAACAACACACAAAAGGCTATAGATCGGTGGGTCTCAAAAAGTGTGGTCCAGGGACACCCTTATGGTTCCTTGAGGGGATTCCAAATGGACCATAATGTGTCAATTTGTTTCCATTTGTACACTCTCAGAGGTCTTGAAATTATAAGGTTTGAGAACCACTAGTACAGATATGCTACCCACGGGACATTCAGCCATGCCTATGGGAAGGAACAATTTGACGTATATAAAAACATTGCTGGATTAAAAAACAATATGCAGACAACGTGCCCAATGCAAAGCTCTAAGAAAATGCAGTGCACGCGATAGACCTACTGTACCACCTAGTGTCTTACATGTTTATTAAAATATATAGGTCATACCGTCATAGAATAACACGTAGGCCTCAGACATATTGCCAAGCAAAGCTTCAACACGAACAGTAGCCTATAGCTATATAATAATATTGTATAGATATATAGGTCACAGAAGAGCATAGGGCCAATATAGTCATGTAGTATAGGTAGGGATTCTCTTGCATTCCACAGATAACATGTTACTCTGTCTCTGAATGATGCAGAGGACATCAGACATTATCATACCAGGCCTATTTGTGAATATTAGCTGAGGTGTTATCCTCTCATATAAACCCAGCATCCAAGGTTTGAGCTATACAGCTTCAAATGGTCCACACAACACACTGGCACATGAAAACTGACTGTTGGGGCTCCTCATTGTTACGCCACAGACAGCATAACTCAGAAGCTCGGCTAACAAAGGCTTACAACAAAAATCTTCAACACCTGTTGAATAGTAAACTTGGTTATATCTAGGCTATTCATCAGCATTGGTGGAAGAAGTGCTCACATTTGTAAAAGTAAGAATACCACAATGTAGAAATACTCCAAATAAAGTCTAGTATTCAAGAACAAAAGTATTTGCATTCAAATATAGGCTTCATATCCTCATAGTCTTCACTAATTCTCATTATAAAATGGTGCAATTTGTTGTGTCTCATAGGAGGGATGTGGTGTGGACACTTCAGAAATATGCCTACCAGTGATATCATCATTAGGCATAGTTTTATTTTTTCTTCAAACAAGATTTTGAAATGTTTAAAAAAATATATTAACATGAGAACAATGGCTTCCATGATAACTTTCCAGGAATAGAAAACCTGCAGTTTCTATTAGCTTGGATTCTCCATCGATGGTGTTACTGGTAGTTGGGTTTTTGAACTGCCCACAGTCCTACAGAGTGAGTAGATAAAAAATAGTAGCATACATGTATTATAAATTTATAATGAGCTATAGGCTATAGTGAGGAGCACTACAACCTATATGAAATAGGGTGAAGTAGTCCTTCAAGTACTGCAAGTAAAAGTACTCATTCTGCAGAATGTCCCATTTCACAAGTTCCTAAATGTATACAAATGCTTTGAAAATACATGTTTTATACACTTTACACCACTGTTCATCAGCATCTGCAAGTCCATCTATGCCGATTAATGGACTGATTATATTGATGAACGGTATAATGCAAGTGAGGCAGCCTTGATGATCTGTTATTAATGATTGCTCACACACAGTCTGGTTGTTCAGCCTTGACAAGTGAATTGTCTTTCTGGAACTACTGTATGCAAGCTCTTAGAATAAACAAACCAAATGCCATTGGTTGATGACATACTTTGATTAATTGATGCCCTATGCCCAGCTTTATGGGTCTGCAGTGTGTACCACAAATGTGATGATTTGATTAGCTGAGCAGCACGGAATGTGATGTATGATGATAGCACCCCTCACTTCACACAAGTGTGAGGTTTTTGCGCTAGCTTTGTCTGTTTGTGTGAACACAAACATGATGAATTGATTGGCTGATCACCCCATATCGATGATTTGATTGGCTGAGCAAAGTAGATATTGAGGATAAAATGTGAGGGCATAAAAGTGAAGATGCCCAAAAGTGATTGGCCGGAATGACATTTGTGGTGATTTGATTGGCTGAGGACGCAATGTGTCCCTCACTTCACACAAGTGTTATTTTTGAGGGGCTCCTATGCCTAGCTTTTGGTGTGTGCGTAAAAAAATCTGATTGGCCGGAATGAGATGATGTATGATGATGTACGATGATAAGAGCGCCCCTCAATTCACACGGGTGTGATTATTTAATTGCAAACTGCTAACAAAGTATTAATTCTATCAACCAGTAATTCATATAGCCATATAGCCTATGAATGACTGCTTAATATATAAACTATGAATTACTGCTTAATTATTAAGTAATAATAATAATATAAAACACATACAAGTCACTTTGTAAGTCATTTACATGGAGACTAATCTGGGTGTCCTGAAAATAATTCAGTAGGACTTGTAGGAGGGCTCTGAACCGTCACCATGTCTCCTTAATCACCAACCAGAGGGTTCAGTATAGTCCTCTTCAGAATGAGAATCAACTTTGTCAGCCACAGCTCCTTTAATCACCTGTTTGCATTGCAGGTTCATTCACAGGTTTAGGCTTCCCTCTAGCGTTCCCTCTTAGGAATTACACTATTGTGTGTGTGTGTGTGTGTGTGTGTGTGCGTGTGCGTGTGCGTGTGCGTGTGCGTGCGTGCGTGTGCGTGCGTGCGTGTGTGTGTGTGTGTGTGTGTGTGTGTGTGTGTGTGTGTGTGTGTGTGTGTGTGTGTGTGTAAAGGTGTCTACTAACATATCCCACATTGGTTTCTGTTCAACCACCCTAGGGGAATTTTTGACAGCTGCTGAAAGTTGGGGTACCATTACACAACCATTATAAGGCAACATGTTCTAAATTTCATTATGCTTTAAGTAGCATGTGACGTGTCAAACTGGGGTGTTTTCATGATTCTGAATCCATTCCAAGCATTAGTTTTGCATGAAAAACAGTCCTTGGGCTAAAAATGACCATATAGCTGTAATCACAAATGTGATGAGGTCAGCACATTTGTTTATTTAGCCAAAGGAGTATTTTTTTCGTGCAAAACGAATGCTTGGAATGGGTTCAGAATCATGAAAACCCCATATTTTGACCCCTAGTTTGGCCATAGACCCCCTAGTTTGGCCATAGCCACTTGCCCAAAAATGCCCAAATGTGTTGACCTCATCACATTTGTGATGACGGCTATGGCCGTTTTTAGCCCAAGGAGTGTTTTTCGTGCAAAACTAATGCTTGGAATGGATTCAGAATCATGAAAACACCCTAGTTTGACACGTCACATGATACTTAAACCCTAATGAAATTTAGAACATTTTGCTTATAATGGTTGTATGGTACCCCAACATTTTGCATAATGGTTGTATGGTACCCCAACTGGTACCCCAACTTTCAGTTGTATAGAAACCAATGTGGGATATGTTAGTAGGCCTATACCTTTACAACCACATTGGTGAAGAAGATTCTTGGTAAGAAATTTATTCACAGATTTGACATTATATTGATAATATTCCCTGACTATAGGTCGGGTACAGAACTGCGAAGGATTAGTTGATTACACCAGTGGTTAACTTCTCAACCTTTTCGCGGGCCGCTCCGGGCCCACAAATGATTCATATTTGAACTTATTTGCGGAGAAGTTGAGGCAATGCATTTCGTTTGACTCGGCGACGGTAACAAAGATAATAATTATTCCTACGCTACTTTCTTAATATTTGCCAATTTGGCCAATGTTTGCCAATTTTTATATTGTAGTTTGTTGATTATTAGGCCTACTTTTGATGCAGTAAAGGTCAGGCAGGTAAAGGCAGATACCCTGGCCTACATTCACTTTTCTACTGCATGTTGTGTAGCCCTAGGCTACTTTATTAGCCTGGCTTGGCCAGCCAACATCAGTGAACCCTCGCTATGAGTCTGGCCAGGCCAGGCTAGCCTGGCTAATAAGCCAGACTAATATCAGGCAACTTTTTTTTGCCAACGGCTGATTCGGTCTGGTTTATTAACCAGGCTAAGGCCAGGCTACTATACTTTATAGTGAGGAAAGAAATGTTGCACATTAAAGTATATAGGTCCGTACATGAAAAGTGAGTGAGAACCACTAGTAATCTCATAGCTTTTTCGAATAATAAGCATTGTAGCATACTAGACTGTGTGACACTGTGACTGTGATGTGATGTGACTGTGATGCAGAGGTAACTATTGTGAATAAAAGGCTAGTCAAGGTCGGCAGTGGGAGAGGGTAGAGAAGAAACAAGGAGTTTTGTAACTGACTGTAGCAATCATTTGTGATCTCACTGCCATCGGACCAACCGCTAGAACAAGTTCCATCACAGCCTATATAACCACGTCACATCGACACGCTCTTCAAGGGGACGGTTTTGACCATAAAGCAAATTAATGAGTTTTCAAACAAAGTCCTTAATGTACAGCAACGTCGTCACAGCAAGGTGACACGACGCGATCCATATCACATTTTATTTCTCAATCAAACGTATATTTCGTAGTCACGATGCACCATGGGTAATATGCAAACCACCAACACCAAGCGTCAGTTGCAGTTGGTTCGGAAATGGTAAATAAATCCCATCAGTTGATATGCAGGTCTGTTTGTTTAAATGGCACGAAGTTGTTAATCATATAAGTTGTAACGGTAAAGCCATAACGTATACTTTGTCGTACGACGGGGGCGCGCCACCTAACATAGCAGATCTACAAGCCCACAACGTGTCACATCGGTGACTCGTTGTGGGCTTGTCGATCTGCTGCCGTGTGCGGTGCACGAAGCATTTTTAAGCCAATAGAGGGCAGTAGTGTGTGGATATTGGCAGCAGGCTGCTGTTTAGAGAGAGTGGGGCAGAAGCAGTGTTGCCATGTTTGCTTATTATAAGCGACCTTTGGTTTGTTTTTCATCTAGTTGCTTGTACATTTGGTAGCTGTGTAGTGAGTGTGTGTGTGTGTGTGTGTGTGTGTGTGTGTGTGTGTGTGTGTGTGTGTGTGTGTGTGCGTGTGCGTGTGTGTGTGTGTGTGTGTGTGTGTGTGTGTTATTTTTAAATGTATTAAAATAAAATAAAAATGTAGTTGCTTAGTAGTTGCTTAGTTTGGGCTTCCTTCCTTATCTTACTAGTGGTCAAACATTTTCATGTTAAGGGCTGTCACAGCTGTTGCTTCTTTGGGGCTTCTTTTCATATACCTGGTGTTTGTATTTTTTATTGATTGAATAGAATGTAAACAGCATGTCGTGGTAGGCCTACAGTAAGACAAAAAAGCCTGGGAACTGGGGAGTGGGAATTGTTATTTCCATTGTGTTCAATTCATCAACAAAAAAAAACACCAAAATACAACATCATCAACCACTTATAAAACACTATATGGTTGCTTATTTCTCTGGAAAAATCTGGCAACACTGGCGCAGTGTGTTTCACTACAGTCAGTGTTGTGTTAAAAAGTGTGTTTACATTCTGAAGTTTAGATCAGAGAAGGCCATAGAGCTATAAAGTAGTAGAACTTAAGGCGTGATGACAGAGTGAGAGTGTAGCATGAACTGTAGGGTCGGAAGGTAGACTAGTGATGTATCTAGTGTTTACTTTGATTTTACTGACACAAAGTTATTATGGCGAGGTCATTTGTCAAAATACCACCACCACCAGACCCAACATTGTTTTGGTGATGTCTGATGCATTTGTAAGTATCTCTCCCCTATAACTTTAAATTGCTATTTTGCTAATGAGGGCTGGAGGAAAAGGTGCTTTTCTGTTTCCTTCATGCAACATGTAGGCTACTTTTACAGTTGTATAAATGTAATAACATGATTATACCATACTATATATGTATAATAATAATTGTTTTTTTCTTAAATGAAGGATGGGCGACTAAGCTTTGATCCTGGCAGTAGAGTTGTGCAGTTGCCATACATCCAGTACCTCAGAGAACTCGGCACCACCTTTACCAATGCTTACACCAACTCACCAATCTGCTGCCCCTCCAGAGCAGGTACAGTATAATGTAGGACAATGTTTAGTGTAGTTCTGCATGCTGATATCTATCAGAGAATAATAATGACTTCATTCACAATACCTTGTTCTGTCATAAGATGAAGTCTGTTATTATTAATGTTACGTCACGATTTCACAATTACGTTGACGCTTAATTGTCACACAAATAATTGCGATTAACGATTTAATTGTGTTTTTTCATTGAACATTGAACATTGGAAGGTTACAATTTGTATTTCTGTTAATCTTTTAGGATCCATAATCACAAAGAAATCACTGACACGCAATATCTTATTTTTTTCCAAAAATGTACAAAATAGCGGAAATAGTTGATCTACAATCTTACAACACGTTGTGAGTGACGCTGTGTGGACGATTATGCAGAAAGAATTCCGATTAGCTTAACTAATTGTGATTAGTCCGATTATGTAATAATTATGACAGGCCTAATGTTATGTGCATGAATACACTAGTAGCAGTGTATACACTGTCCTGTGCTGTGCTTTTCTATTCCCCATCTGCTACAGAATACAGAATAATAGCAACACATTTGTATTATTTGTTCTTCTTAGCCATGTGGAGCGGCCTGTTTGTTCATCTGACTCAGTCTTGGAACAATTACAAATGCCTGGATGCAAACGCCAGCACTTGGATGGATGTGTTGGAGGAGAACGGTTATCGTACCCAGAGCATGGGCAAGCTGGACTACACCTCAGGGAGCCACTCTGTAAGGTAGGAACTGGATTGGCCAGGCGTGTTCACATTAGAACAATATCGATTGAAATCACAATGAAATGTTTTCATTGTGATTATTCTATCGAGTACTTTTTTGATGAATGGCGTAACCGAGAAGTACATACAAAAAATATAGGCCTATATCTATATATATGTATAGTTGTTGTTTTTTCTCGGGTCTCGACTCTCGGCTGTTCATGTCCAAAATTGTTACTTTTAAGGATTCAAATGATAAAATAGATAAAGTAGCAGATCTACAAGATCAAGCTCAAACTTGTATATCTGCTACGTTTGACACTTTTGTGTGACGCTGTGGTATGATCAAGTAGGGCGTTCATTTCTGGAAAAAACTAAACGAAAATAGAGATAGGAGGTTTCTGCCCGACAGAGACGATATCAGACAGAAGCGCTTAAGATTAACCACTTAAGTGTTATTTTATACATCGTCACACAATGGTTCATGCACAAATAGTATCCAAGTTATTTAAAGTTTTTGAAACTTTTTACCCTATAATGACATGCCTTGTGTTGTGCTTGCTTACTGTAAATCACTCTGGATTAAGGGCATCCGCTAAATGCATAAATTGTAAATTGTATGACCATCCTCCTAGTAATCGAGTCGAGGCCTGGACGCGAGACGTCCGATTCCTGTTGCGCCAAGAGGGCAGGCCTGTGACGCAGCTCGTCGGCAACGGGTCCACAGTGAGGGTCATGACCAAAGACTGGGAGACCACAGACAGAGCCACGCAGTGGATACACCGCACGGCCGCAGCATCTCAACGCCAGCCCTTCGCCCTCTACCTGGGCCTCAACCTGCCTCACACATACAGAACCGACTCCCTGGGTCCCACTGCAGGCGGATCCACGTTTCGCACTTCACCATATTGGCTTAAAAAGGTATGTTCTGGGGGTGTCGATGGCCTAGTGGTTAAGGCCACACGTAGGCTGTAATACGAGCCCGACAACCTTTGCTGTGTGTCACTCCCCGTTTCTCTCTCCCGGTTTCCTGACATTCTCAACTGTACTATCTAACGAAGGCAGATAAGCTGCCAAAGAATTCCCAAAAAAGAAAGAAAAAAGGTATGTTCTTTTACTCTTCAGTGTTAATGTATCCATTTGTAATTACGGATGTACAAATGTAACCATCTGGACCCGGACATAACATTTTCTGTGTGCTCCTTTGGGAACTTTTTGTCAAAAGTGCTTCTTAAAAAGAATAAAAAAGAGTTGTGTTCCATTTAGTTTGTCAAGTACATCTGCACGTACCTGAAAGTATTCCTATATGCATTTAAATTATCCACATACTGGACAAGCGGAGGGTCAACCCACTGCTACGGCCGCTCTGGCAGAGATTACCCCCCCTGACGTTTTTGCTCCACACTAAATGTTGTTGGAAACAGTTGCAGATCTACAAGCCCAAGCTACACACGCTTATAGATCTGCTATTTTTGCAAAATATTCTCCCCAGAATAGTGATGCTAGAGTTCATGTGGTTCAAATGTGCAGTTGCTCAGGAGGGATTCTTAGTAGCATTGTTAATATTAGGATTACATTAACATGTTAGGGTAACATGTTGATCCTGATCCTTAACATTTACCTGTACAGGTGTCCTCTGATCTCATCTCTGTTCCCAAATGGCTGCCCGTGTCAGCCATGCACCCTGTCGACTACTATACCTCTTTTACCAAGAACTGTACTGGAGACTTCACCGAGGAGGACATCAGAAATATCCGGGCGTTCTACTATGCCATGTGTGCTGAAACAGACGCCATGCTAGGTGAGTGGTGACACTGGTGAGTCGTTTGTTAGTTGTTAAAGAAATGGACACTTAAGAAGTGGACTTTTTGACTCTCTTTTGGCAAACGGCTCTCCTCGCACTGATTCACGCTGAGGAAAGCCGTTGGCCGTAGCGTCCCGTAACTGATCTGCTGCTGGATCATTTCAAATATACTGTTTCTGCCAGAACCGTTGCCGCACGATTCACGTGAACTGTGAATTAATTATTGCCAGTGGTTCTCAGCCTGTGTGCCCAGATGACAGTGAAGTGACAATTTGAGGTCCCCAGTTCAAATATGATTATTTTGGGGGTCATGGCCTGAAAAGGTTGAAAACTACAGAGATATTCAGCTGATTAGTGCCTCGCCATTCTCTTTTTCAAGTTATCCTGTCCACACACACACACACACACACACCTGTTCATTCAGTAAAATGTCTACCTGCAGCTCACATGCACTACTTCACTGTGTATCTGTCCTTGTGTCTTCTCGTTTTTCCCAGGTCAGGTCATTTCAGCTCTCAGAGACGCCGGGATTCTAAACAACTCCGTTGTGATCTTCACGGCCGACCACGGAGACCTGGCCATGGAGCACCGGCAGTACTACAAGATGTCCATGTTTGAGGGCAGTTCCCATGTGCCCCTTCTCATCATGGGCCCTGGACTGATGTCCGGCCTACTGGCAGACCAACCCGTGTCCCTGGTTGATCTCTATCCCACTATACTGGGTAGGAAAGCACAAGAACACTGAGGCAATGAAGTAATGAAGCGTCATTCATAGCGAAACTAAATGAATAGGCCTACATCGATTTAAATGTAAAATATTCATTAATATTAGATGACATGCCCCAACTAGAAAGCCAGGTTGAAAGTGGTTAAAAAAAATCTTTTAGGGTATAGAATTTGCCTCTTTGAGTGAAAATACTTTTTGTATAGTGTAATTTATTTAAATATTCCCACGTTATGAAAATATGAATATTAAAATATTACAATCGTTTATATATGATATTGTCACTGTCAGGCAGAAACGTCTCCATATTCTAACCTTTTCTTTTCTTCGTAAATGAATGCCTTACTTGATCATACTACAGAGTCACACTACACAAGCATCAAAAGTAGCAGATCCGCAAGCTGGAAACGTGGCGTGATGCGACACCGCTTGAGCTTGTAGATCTGCTGCTTTTGATGCTTTTGAATTTGAATCTTCAAATATAAGTTTGAGGTTTCCATGCGACTGAGATGACATATTGTAATAATGTGTGGTTGTCACAAACTGGCACACCTGGACTTGTGTCACAGTCACAGCACAGTGTTTGGGAGCCACTTGTGTGGAAGCCCAGGAATAAGAGAAGCGTGTATGTGTTTCTGGTTCTGTTACAACAATGACCCCATTGTCTTTTTGAGTGGTGTAAACCACTCCTACGATTGGCTTTGTTAGTTTACGTGTCTGTCTGTCTGTCTGTCTGTCTGTTCGTACCAAAAAATGAGCATGGTTGCTAATGATTTCATTACGTCAGACATGACGTCAGATCAGAGCTGATCAGGCTATATAAGACCTTACACCACTCAGTTCACACGGGTGTGATTTTTTCTTGTAGAGGTTGCAGGCATCTCAGCTCCAGGTGACCTCAGCGGTTACTCCCTCCTTCCCCTGCTGTCCGGGTCCAGGACCTCTCACCAGAATCCTCATCATCCAGAATGGGTTCTGAGTGAATACCACGGCTGCAATGTCAACGCCTCCACGTACATGCTGAGAACTGCTCGGTGGAAATTAATCGCATATGGTGACGGCCTGAGTATCCCTCCACAGCTCTTTGGTATGTTCCTGCAGTAGGGGTCGGATCATTCATTGTTTTCTTTTTACAGAATAAAATAAAAATAAATAAAGCCAGCTCAGTACAGTAACTTACAGAAGTACCTCCATAAAATTCTTTCACATTATGTTTTATACTTACTTTTAACTTTTAAAATAATGGCTAATAATGTGGCTTGCTTCGGGCTGCAACCTTGCCCAAAGTTGGAGTCACACGTCATGATGACATCATACATGACTGATGTCACAGGCTGGTTCTGTTACAGTTCGTTATATATATATTTATATATATTGCTATCTTGAATGATTTACTACTACGTTTTTTTTGCCTCGTGCCATTCAGCTTTTTGCCTGAGGTAAAATAGGATACAGTACAGCAGCAAGCTAAGATGACGACATTAAGACCGTTCACGTGCGATGACCTGTTTAAATTTAACAACATCAACTTGGATCCCCTGACGGAGACGTATGGCATCCCGTTCTACCTCCAGTACCTGGCTCACTGGCCCGAGTACTTCATAGTGGCAGAGGCCCCGGGTGGCGAACTGATGGGTTACATCATCGGCAAGGCGGAGGGCTCGGTGGCCAGGGAGGAGTGGCACGGCCACGTCACCGCCCTCTCCGTGGCCCCCGAGTTCAGGAGGCTGGGCGTGGCGGCCAAGCTCATGGACATGTTGGAGGAGATCTCGGAAAGGAAAGGTGCGTTCTTTGTGGACCTGTTTGTGCGAGCGTCCAACCGGGTGGCGGTGGACATGTACAAACGGCTAGGCTACAGCGTCTACAGGACGGTTACAGGGTACTACAAGGAATCTAATGGAGAGCCTGACGAGGATGCCTACGACATGAGGAAGGCCTTGTCCGGAGACACAAGGAAGAAGTCGATCATTCCGCTGCCTCACCCTGTCAGAGCAGAAGACCTATAATGAAACTCGCACTTGTGTGAAGTGAGAACCTTTGATGAGTTGATCTGCTGCACCCTCTATCAACTGCATAGCGTCATAGTAATCTATTTTGCCATTGACTTGAATGGGAATTGTGGGGGGATAATATAGGCTACACACACATTGGAGAGGTTAGCACTGCTCAAAAATAGACTGTGGCTCTCTGATGCTTCTCAATGCAAGAAATACATGTGCTCAATTATGTCATTACCAACAGGAATAGTTCTTCATTTTTGTTGGGGAAAAGAACGCTTATGAGAACATGCAAGGGGGTGTAGCTACTGAAGCTGGCCACAAGAAAGGAAGTAGGCTACAGTAGGCTACATTGAAAAGGCTATAAGGCACATTTTACAGGCTTATTAATGCAAGGTAGTACAAGCTCGTCTATAGACTGCAAAAGTGAAGGAAATGAATAATCGTAAGGAAGTTGATTGGAGAATAAGTACTCTTAAAGAAATGCCATCAACTGCTGGATTTCATTGAGTTTAATACAGTTGTGCTGCTTTTCCTTGAAGAACACAATGCAGACAGAGAAAGAACACAGTGGTACCAACCAAGACTTGATTACTTCCCCCTTTTTTTGTTTGTTAAAAGGACTGAGGAATGCATAGAGGAAACCAAGACTAATCAAGCTAACTAATCATAACTAATCAATTCAATTTCAATTCAATTTATTTTTGAAGCTTGATTAATTTTTCTATCCTTATCCTTATTCTATCCAATCCTTCTCTATACATGAACGCTCTCTTAGGCACATTAGTTCTTTGTATTAAAAGGCGGAGTAAAGTGATCACCCATAGCCTGTAATAAGATGCAGCCTGTTTCATCATGGAAAAGGTGTTCAAACTGCACTGTGCCTCTTGTAGTGTTTGTCCACCTGTTGTTAACACTTCAGATTCTGTGACCTACTGCCACTGCAGTCATGAGGATAGGTCACAGAATCTGATAGGTAAACAATAAGTGGGTGTAGCCATTACATTTAACCGCCTCTCATTAATGCCTCCTCTCTCATTTGTAGACCTAACGTCGGACAAGGGAGAACTTCACAACGTCCTGCTCAAGTTCCCTGACGTCTGGGCTCATCTTGACGGGCAACTGCGTGGCGTTGTAGACTATCCAAACGTTTCCAAAGCCGTTCACCTCTACAACAGACAGCAGTTTACTTCCTGGCGTCAGAGTCTGGGAACCAACTACAGCCGGGTTGTCGCCAACCTCAGGTGGCACGTGGACTGGCAGAAAGATCCGTCAGCCAATGAGAGAGCTATTGAGGAGTGGCTGATGGATACTGTATAGGCCTACTGTAGCAGTGTTTACAAACATAGGGTGGCGGACCCATGTGTTTTGTGGGTCGCATACTGTCACTATGTCAAAAAACATAATACACAATAAATAAATAAACAAGAGATCTTTTAAGATTTAACCATATGCACCTATGCATATAACCTGTTACCAGCTTGTTTGGACAATGGACATTTTCCTTTGTTCCTCCTGTCGTTAACAAACGAGCAAACCGCCGAGCCAACCAGAGAGCACTTGTTATATTTTATTAATGTATTTGTACTGATGGGACAACATCATGGTTGTGGTTTGCCTCAGAACATGTTTATAATATTTTACGACAATATCTCCAGTGATAGTTATTGTGTTTGTGACTCTGGGAGACACACTCTGTGGTGCTTGTTCCTATTTCTGTGTCAGACTGGTTCTGAATACATTGTTTTATGTCTTGTTCTTTATTAAAAAATATATGATATATTGAAAAAAAATATTATTATATAAAATGTTATATTTTTTGTAGTCTGGCCCAATGATTGAATATTTTAATCGTGATCAATCATAATTTATCTAGTTAATTGTGCGATTAATCGCAAATACGTCATCTGTTCACAATGTATCTTACTTAATATTTTCTAGTATTTTATACCCCTATTAACATGGGAGTGGAAACATGGGAGTGGGAAATATGCTGGGTTTATGCAAATTGCGATTAATTGCATGATTTATCTAGTTTAAGTTATCGCACAATTAATTGCAAATCAGTTTTTTATCCGTTCACAATGTACCTTAGAGGGAGTGGAACATATGTTTGGATTATGCAAAAGCATGTTCATTTGTATATTTTATCGAGTTATTAACTGCCTTTTCAAAACTTCTGAGCTACACAGAAGGTGGCAGTCCTGGCAGCAATGCACGGATGCCAACTGCTGTAAGAAGAAGAAGAAGAAGAAGAAGAAGAAGAAGAAATTGACACGAGTGACTTTTATTTTGAAAACCGAGGCTTTCACTTCCGTGTCACTCAGGCTCAGCACCGCAGTCAGTGAAACAAAGTTGCCAACGCACAGTGAATGGGCTGCGTTTGAAACAAGGTAGATATCAATAAAACTAGTAAATCAATGCATTGATTTGTTTTTTTATTGGTTTAAAATCATCTGCAAAGCAAACATGTAGCACTAGTCTAGTGACTTAAAAAAGGAAGAAAGTTGTACTAGTTTGTTTTTACCACCAGCTATATAACTGTCAAATGTGTTAATCAGCTGTTTTGCTACGAACTAGGGTCACATTATAGACACCTTCTCTTTCTGCTAAGAGCTCATTTTGTGCTACATAACGTACCCAAAGTGAACTAATCTAAAGGATATAATTTTTAGCTAGCAATGTTCTTATTTGCATTACATCCAGTATTATCGTTATTACCTTGTTGTTATATTGTTGTTGCTATCACTGTTTGTGGGACATTCCACACAACATGTATGTATGTATGTATGTATGTATGCATACATACATATATGTGGGAGAGAAGCCTCATTCATGCATCTTGAATCTTAACAACACAATCGGTTTAATTGTATCCCATTGATTTCACACAGATCACCACAGTATGTCCACTAAAGAAGTGAAAGCAGCACTGAAGAGTGCCAGGGAGGCCATTAAGAACAAAGAATTCAAAGAGGCTCTTAAACATTGCAAAGTAAGAAACCAGAACCACACTCACCCACCCTGCAAACATACTCCTCTTCTAGGGCAAGGCAAGGGTTCCCACATTTTCCAGGCTGTGACCCATCCCAAATAAATATTCATTTAAACATTTAATCATTTGAACTGCGGACTCCCCCACTCTGGCAAGCATTTGGAATTGTAGGAGTTGAGGCATTACATTTTGTTTGACTCAGTTACACAGATAATGAAAATAGCAGATCTACAAGCCTGTTGAGTGTAGCCTCGGAAACCCAGACGTTTTTATTTCCAGGGAGACCAGGGACCTAGGGAACAGTGGATTTTATCGTTGCGTTTTCTTTCTACTTCATTGGTTCTTCTGGTACCACTATCCGACTAAAGTTGCTGACAGATTTGATATCAACCTCACTTCTTTAGGCCGTGTTGAAACTTGAGAAGACCAACTATAATGCCTGGGTCTTCATTGGCTTGGCGGCGTGTGAGCTGGATCAGCCGGAGCAGGCTCAGACTGCCTACAGGAAGGCTATCGAACTGGAGCCTGAGCAGCTACTGGCATGGCAGGTATTAAGGCATATGTTTAACTAAAACCAGGTTCTACAAATGTCAGTTTTCTGTTTCTATGTCAGTGGTTCTCAAACAATTTCCTGTCAAGGACCCCCAACATGATATGTATTTGGCTGCTGACCCACATCTGAAAATGCTTTGTACCGGGGACCACCCAGAAGCAATGATTTGAGTTAAAAATATTCTCTTTCCAATGATTTGCGCCACATTTTCATGATAAAAGAAAAAAAAAGCAGATCTATATCTGCTGTTTTTTCAACAGCTAAAGTTTTAAATTATGGTTAAAGTGGTTAAAAGCTAAGGTGACACGGATGCGTTCCAGGTCTTAATGGGTTAACCACTTGTACCACATGAGCCCTAGCATCCCTAACATTTCAGTGAAAATAGGCGATCTACAAGTTCTGCAACACGTTGTGAACTTTGTATATTTGCCATTTTCGGAAAAAGACATTTGGTGAAACGACTGAGGGATAAAAGGAACAGACCAAGTACGTATAGAGGCTGTTAAGTATAAAATATATAGGCTTTCTGCAGTACCTTTGGAAAGACGGGTTTCTATTCTTAATTTTCACCAGTGCCGTCCTGTCCTACACCAAATTCACACTTTGACACAGACAAATATAACTAACTGCTGATTCTCTCTAGCCAGTGGTTCCCAAACCTTTTAGCTCAAGACATTTTACGTCTCCCCGGGCCCCAAACTAGACAAAAAGGCAAATCTACAAGCTCAACCTCTGCTTCCTCTTGTTTATTATACATGAGGATTCATTATGATTCTCATCTTTATTATATTACATCTCACATTCAGCTCAGAGCCCATGAAAATTCACTGCCAGGCTGCCAGCGACATTCAGCTGAATTACTATCGAGAGGTAATCTGGGTTGTGAACAGCGTTCAAAGTTACATTTCTGTTTCAGGGCTTGGCTAATCTTTATGAGAAGACTGACCAGTGGGATTTCAAAGTGGAGCTACCCGACGTCTACCAGAAGCTCATTGAGCTGTATGCCAGGTATGCTACTGAGGGACCTCTGTGACATCAAAGTTATTTAGCACATACCGGTACACTGGCCGCTACGGTTATTTATGATATACCATAATAGTGGTTGTCAACCTTTTCAGGACATACCCCCAAAATAATCATATTTGAACTGGGGACCATCACAAGCACTTGGGATGTAGGAGTTGAGACGTTCAATGAATATTGAGAAAATAGCAGATCTGCAAGCTCAATGCCTCACAACCGGCTATTTTCAGCTATTTTATAGTATTGTTTTTTGATTTTGTTTGTTCAGCTATTAGTGTAGATTTTCATCTTACACAAACATTAAATTCCCATTGACAATGAATGCAGAATTTATGTGGACGAGCAAATTGACAATTTTGTCCTACACAAAGTCCCGTTGACAATGAATGATATGTGTCTGAGCAAAAGACATGTTACCTGGATGTGATTTTTGTGTATTAAAAAGGTATCAGGACTCGAGTCCTTAAATTGTCACTTCATACCAAAACATCATATCTTAAAGGGGAATACCACTCATTTTCAACATTTTACTATGTCATTAATATACCTTAGAGCTGAAATAATAAAAAAAATCCCCCCATTCTGTGTTTCCTAGAACTGGAGGTCTGAAAAAAAAATCTTTTTCACATTATTTTGTTGCTTAAACCTTTTTCTATTTAAGTGTAAATGTACCAAGAGTAGAAAGGCATGATGGCAGGTTTTTTTTGCTACCTTTCAAACACAGAGCAAGTGGTCAAGGAATGATTTGTTCTTCATTCACAGCTCGGACAAAAACAAATGTTATGACGTGATAAAGAAGTTGTCAGACATCTATCAGTCGGACAAAGAATATTTAAAGGTAGTGTGTGTGTGTGTGTGTGTGTGTGTGTGTGTGTGTGTGTGTGTGTGTGTGTGTGTGTGTGTGTGTGTGTGTGTGTGTGTGTGTGTGTGTGTGTGTGTGTGTGTGTGTGTGTGTGTGTGTGTGTGTGTGTGTGTGTGTGTGTGTGTGTGTGTGTGTGTGTGTGTGTGTGTGTGTGTGTGCGTGCGTGCGTGCGTGCGTGCGTGCGTGCGTGCGTGCGTGCGTGCGTGCGTGCGTGCGTGCGTGCGTGCGTGCGTGCGTGCGTGCGTGCGTGCGTGCGTGCGTGCGTGCGTGCGTGCGTGCGTGCGTGCGTGCGTGCGTGCGTGCGTGCGTGCGTGCGTGCGTGCGTGCGTGCGTGCGTGCGTGCGTGCGTGCGTGATACGTGTGAAGGAAGAGATGTTGAGGGCATGTTAGTGACCTTTGTCTAACGTGTCAAAAACTATAGCTATAGTGCAGATTATATTTTCAACATGCAGTGCGTTGCACTTCACAACAAGCTTTCATGTGTATGCGTGCATGTTTTTGCAGTTGGCTAACGTTTGTCTGCGGCTCATTGAGCTGAAAGAAGAGGATGCTGTAGAGAAGAAAGAGTTACTAGAGCTGTGGAAGCAGATGATCTGTTTGCTCTCAGACAGCACCAACTCAGAGGAACGGGACAACCAAACTCAGCAACATGTAAGACGTTTTTTCGTTTTCTTTTTTTAAACTTGATGCTTTTTGTTGTATCCTCTGTATCTGTTGCTTTTTTGTGGGTTTTTAACCTTGATGTTTTGTGTACATGTTTACATTTTGTTTTTTCTCTTGGTCGGCCTTTGGTGGTGGTTTATAAATAAAATTGACTTGCCTTGTGCAATATTATAGTATTACTATTGCCTTCTGGACAGAATTCCGTATCGATGCAAATAATATAAGATCGCCTATATAGCTGCATGGGCGCCTTTGAAACTTTTTGAAAAGGTTTGAAAAACAAAAGCACTAATATTTGACAATATAATGTCATGCCCAAAATAGGGATTCCAGGTTGAAAGTGGTTAAAAGGTTTAACAATGTCATCACTGTGCTTCACAAGGCTGTTACACGAGTTAGCAATGTTACAGTGCATACCCTCTACTCTGTATGACAAGTTATAGAGCGTCGCAGTCCCGCCCCCTACCATGGACCAGGAAATGAATCCCAATGCATTTTTCCCATAGACATTTCTTAAAGTATTTATTTAAAGACGGTTACGCCGCGGACAAAGCCAACTCGAGTCGTGACAACTCATGACAACACAAACAATATTTTGGACCAAACAAATAATTACAAAGAAGAAAAACAACAAAAAAGGTGTTGTAACCTGCCGTTATTCTTTCTAATTATTTGTTCGGCCCAAAAAATTGTGTTTGTTGTCATGATTTGTCACGACTCGAGTTGGCTTTGTCCGCGGCGTAAACGTCTTTAAATAAATACTTTCTGAAATGTCTATGAGGAAAATGAACGGAGAATCATTTCCTGGTCCATGGTAGGGGGCGGGACTGCGACGCTCTATACTGCTACCCATTGAGAACATACAGGCAGACTGGATGAAAATAAGTTGAAAAGTTGTGAAACTGGGGACACCAGTGGGAAACATGAAGGAGTAATACTTTTCTGCTCATACGCTCATTGCTGTGGTTGTTTCCTACAATGACAGCTGATCACGGCCTTTGAAAGAGCCATGGTTCTCACCGACTCTGTGCCAGGAGATGACCACAGGAGGCTCTCGGCCGACTTTGTCAAATGCCTGTCCAAGGTAAGCATACTCATTGACTGACATTTTGCTTTGGCATGCAGTACTCTGCCATTCAGAAACCATGCCTATTCTCACAGATGGGTTGCAAGTGGTCAGAGCTGAGAAATATACCAATAATATACTGATTTTGAGATATGAGAGTAGGAATATCACAATATCATGATATGGCAGTATTATGTCCTAACATAATACTTTCACATTATTATGCATTTACTTACTTACTTACTTACTTACTTACTTACTTATTTGACAAATTAAAGACACAAATGTATTTTATCTTCACATGATTATCATTACAATATCGATATCAAGGTGTTTGATCAAACATCTGATCAACATTTGATCCATTTGTCCATATTGCCCAGCCCTACGAGAGTGGCACATTCAGTGGACTGGAGTGTTTTTCCCAACAACAACATCATCTGATGAATCTTCCATCTCTCTGTAGCTACCACACCAAGAGGCCAAACTGAAAGAGGCCTGTGATGCCACTCTGTCCCTCTATCCCACTCAGAGTTATCCTCTGGAGGTTCTCTGCTCTCACTATCTCAAAACAGGTAAACGGTCTCTCTCTCTCTCTCTCTCTCTCTCTCTCTCTCTCTCTCTCTCTCTCTCTCTCTCTCTCTCTCTATGTCGTCCTCACGAGCCCTCCATTGTGGCCAGTTTGTTCGTTGGTACTTGGCGCTCCTGCGTCGTTCTTGAGCACATCCACCTATGTTAGTGTGGGACGTCCTCGTGATCGATGCCGGTGTGTTGTTGGTTCCCACAGCACCATATTTGAAACGACCAAATGGCAGGATCTCGGATTTTGACTCGTTCAGCTGGATATTGGATATCGGAAAAAAAGTCAATATTGAACATGCCTATATTTGTATTTATATCATGCCCCGGTAAGGCCCTGCTTCTACCAACATTAATTTTGACAATGCTTTTACCACTTAAGCCCTATTTTAGACTGGAACGGTGTTAGCGGAAATTGCCGATCTACAAGCTCACCGTGGCGGCTATTGTTGCTAAATTTGGAGTAAATGGGCAGTAAAATGCACAGCTAATGTTAACAATTGTTATGTGTTCCAAGGTATCCTCGGTGAGGACGCAAGCAACTGTTTTGCCCGGCTCCTGGAAATGGTCCCGGACAGCGGTTTAGGCCGTCTAGGTCTCGGCACCCAAGCTCTGCAGGGCGGCAAATATGTAGATGCCATTACGGAGCTGGAACAAGGTTTGTACCTTATGCACTGAAAATAATGATTTATTTTTGGATACACACAACGTTATTGTGGTCTTATTGTTGGTGTGTGACGTGTCTTTCCGTTGTGTTCTCATCAGGGTTAAAGACAACAGGCTCCAGTGCAGGCTGGTGCAGTCTGGCTCAGGCCCAGCTCCGCATGCACAGATACACAGACTGTGCCACGTCCTGCAACCAAGGTGACCGATGATGACCAAGAGCTTTTTACTTTTGTGTAGCTCAAATGTGTGTTGTTCACACCAAACCTTCCTCCTCAGTTTGAACCATTTTCAAGTCTTAAAATAAACATTTAAACTTTCATATTGCTACCGTCCTTAGTTTGCAACCAAAAATATTCAACTGCTTCTTGTTATAATAAAATAAGAATTATTCCCAAACCTTTTAGCTGAAGACCAAAAAAGAAATGAGACGTTTGCCCGGGACCCAAACTAGTGAAAATAGCTGATCTACAAGTTCACAACACGCCGCATTGTGAGCTTGTAGATCGGCTATTTTCACTGTTTCTTAAAAAAAATCATTGAATTATTTTTTAATTCATGGAAAAGAAAATGCTTTTTTGGCGGAATGTCTTCAGATTTTCTTTTTAATAATAGTTCAAAACAAACTGTGGGAAAAAAGGGACACATAATCATGTGTCCGCGCCATAAAAATGTGTCCGCGATCCACACATGGGTCCCGACCCAGTGTTTGGGAACCAGTGCCCTGGCCTAAAGCACAGCTAGGGCCCTTTTTGAAACTAGCTCCTCGCCACTCTCCCTACACACTTCCACTTGGTTTGAGCATAGATATATAAATAATAGAGATGGCCCTGGGATTCCCCTCCCATCCAGTGCCGTCTCTATGATTTATATATCTATGCTCAAACCAAGTGGAAGTGTGTAGGGCGAGTGGCAAGGAGCTAGTTTCAAAAAGGGGGCTAGTCTCCCGTGTCGTCTGAGGCGTGAGGCTGTGTGTTTTTGAGCCCATCCTGAACGTGTGTGCCTTGTTGCATTGTTCCTAGCTCTGACTCCTTGCCAGTCTGTGTGTGTTTGAGCCCATTCTGAACGTGTGTGCCTTGTTACATCGTTCTTAGGTCTGACTCTGTGCCAGTCTGGAGATGAGACGCTGAAGCTGAGCCTCCTGAGGCTGAGGCTGGAGGGCCTGGTGAGGAGCCTGGAGGAGAAGGCTGCAGAACAGGCCCTGCAGACGCTCACAGAGGTACTGTTGATTTTTATTTTAGTTTGAGTCTAATTTAGTTTTTAGTCATCTGAAATGTTTTAGTGTTACTCTAGTTTTAGTCGACTAAATATCCTAAGATTGTAGTCGACTACACTTGGTTTTCCCTGAAAATAGCTGATCTACATAAAGCTCACAACACGTGGCAGCTTGTAGATCTGCTATTTTCAGAGTGCAACCAAGCATAACATGACTTCTACTGGATCTCTTCTCCACTATTCCCCCCCTAACATTTTAGTCTACTGTCTAGTTTTTATTATTTGGCCTTAACCCATTCAGGCCTGACGTCGAAATTTAAAAAAAAAAGTTTTCTAAATCATGACAATTTTCGGAAAGATTTGAGGCACATTTTAACGATTTTTCAAAAATAGCAGACCTACAAGTTCATAGCGCGCCACTCGGTGGCGCGCTATGAGCTTGTAGATCTGCTATTTTTCAATAGCTAAATTATAACAATGTTTAAAACACCAAAAGGGGTTCCCGCCCCAAAATGGGTTAATGGTTAATGTGGTTAAACGCTAACATGACATGGATGCGTTCCAGGTCTCAATGGATTAAGACACTTGTAGTAGGAAGTTGTAACCTCTTGTTGCTAAAGGACAAATTCTTGTTTGTTTTGGGGGGGTGTTAATTGCTGCTCGTTTTGGATGAGAAAGATATTCCAAGAACTCACTGATTTTGATATTGCAGTTGACATGTGGCTCGGGGTTCATCTGTGACGTTCGTTGAATTTGACTTCTGATTCTTGTCAGTCAACTATTTCTCTTTGCAGAACATGCATCCGATTTGATTTAATTTATTTATTTTACTATTCAGCAGTTTTCCCACAAAGTGTCCTGCATTGTCTTGCAGTTTGAACAAAAAAGTTGAATTGCGAAATGTTTTCTGGTTTTGATTTTATTTATTTTTGTTTTAGATCCCAGGTGCTAAAAATGATCCTGTCCTGATGGCCTTTAAAGGAAGAGCATATCTGAATAAAGGACAGGTGGACCACGCCCTCCAGGTAAAGTACCTGTACAATCCTTTGTGTTAATTGAACCCCAAAGTGTGTACACATTTTAACATTTATACACATTTCAACCTCGTTTGCATTAACACTGATGATTTGACTGTGTAGCAAACACAAATTATCTGTGAACGATATAACATGATATTATGAGATAATAATTTAATATGACGACACATTCTTGCTCAATTTGGGCAAATTGTCAGTACCGGTATTTAATGTCTATACATCTATCTATAATGCACCATGTCTGTGTGTGTGTACGTCTGTAATCCACATTACTCGAGAACAGTTTGCTCCACCGACTTCAAATTTGACACACGCGTTCCACACCACCACAGCGTCGGTGGTATACACCGTTGTCCAGACCAGAACCAGTACAAAAGTGTGGACAGGGCCCAAATTAGCCAATTGAGCTCACCTGATCACTCCAGGATCTCCATATATGGAGCTGGCCTGTTCCGATATCACAATGGAATGCGAAGGGGAAGACTGTGGCTCCAATGATCCATGGGTCGGCGGTTCGAATCCCGGCTCCTCCTGGCTACATGTCGAAGTGTCCTTGGGCAAGACACTGAACCCCAAATTGCTCCCGATATGCTGGTTGGTACCTTGCATGGCTTCCGCCGCAATCGGTGTATGAATGTGTGTGTGAATGGGTGAATGTAATGCACAATCTATGTAAAGCGCCTTGGATAAAGGCGCTATATAAATGCACCATTTACCATTTACCAATGGAGTTCTGATCGGATCTGATCTGCATAGACTCCATTTTTGGGCATGCCTGACAAAGAACTTCATATGTGGGCATAAAAGGGACACAGACATAATAACTGGGTGGGGCATTCATTTCCAACTTGCATCATTCCAAGTAGGCCAGTATTTACCACTCTAGTATTTATAAATGCCTAGCTACCCTTCCTCTTTCAATCAGTGCCTGGGTTAAAATCTTATCATAAGAAACAAAAAATGAAATGAAAACAAGAAATGTCACTGTTACAATAATTGCTTCCATCTTTGAATGTGTCTTTGACAGGTATCATCTGAGCTACTTGGATCTGACCCTAACTTTGCACCAGGCTTGGCACTAAGAGGGCTTGCCCAGTTAGCCCAGAATCAGCATCAGCTGGCTGAGCAGAGGTAGGGAAACTTAAGGCTGTGATAAGCAAATTATTTCTTACTGCGTCAGCCCTTGCCTACGTCTATGAATGCTGTGTGGTAATGTCTATAGACCATGCACTGATGTCCTGACGTCACTGGTAGAGAGGGCCCTAGAGGGCACTATTCCCCTGGTTCGTAGGGTTATTTCTATACCGGTATATTATGTACGAATATGCCAAGAAGGAGTAACACTAGAAACGATTTAAACAACCCAAAGACTACATTTCTGGGCTGCTGCCCGTTGCACACAACATGTAAAAAAGCCTGGATGATTTGTTTATTTTTCTAACACAGTTCTTATATGAGGGGATCTAAGATACCCCTGTGGGGATTTCAACACAACACAACCCCACGAACCAGGGAAAAAGCGCCCTCTAGCAGCAGTGACGTCAGACTTCAGTGCTCTATTTAGCTAACCATTAATGGGGTAAAAAAAAAAGTTGTCTTCCTACTGTAGTTTCATGCAGGCAGCAGCTCAGAGCCCAGATTGCGGGGAATACTTTTCCCTCCTGGGACAGCTCTACTGGGACATGGGAGAAGAGACTCGTCAAGACAGGACCAAGGCTCACACGCACTTGCTGAAGGTTAGTGAGATTGACATGTCCTAATCTTTGCATTTTTTGATGGGTAAGAAAACGTGTGAAAGAGTAAAAGTCCGCACAACAGCGTTGCTCCTAAAACTGCTTTTATCTTTACTTTAAATAAAACACCGAAAGTGGTACAGGTGTCACAATGTTTCAGGCCACAGATGGCCTTCTTCAGGTCCAGACGTTTATTCTTTAAACTCTGTGTCCAACACCAGCGGCGAACACGATGTCTGCAACCCACTTCTGACATTCTCACCATATCTTGCCATTGAGTTGTTTAGCTGATGCTCTACACCTGGAGCCAGTTATAACGTGAGATTGACCACATGAACTAGGTTACTTTACCTTTTCTCGGCCAAACATTCGGCGAAAATAGCTGATGTACATTAATTATTATTTCAAAACATTTCCCCCCCAAAAAAGCTAACTATTTCATGAATAGATAAAAGAACATGTGTTGTGGGAGTGCCCTAGGGTACAGACGCTATGGTGTGCTATTCATGAGAATATAATGCAAATCACAAACCAGGATATTCTTTATACACCTGCTCTGTTTATTCTGGGTGATCCATCGCCATTAAAACACCTCCCCGCACCTCTAGCTGACTGGATTCATACAGCATTAATGGTGGGCAGGAAAATCATTGTTAAGGAATGGAAGTCTGAGGATTTGCCTCCAGCACATGTATGGTTCACTCAGCTTGGTATTGTGGCTGCTTTGGAGAAGTTATCTTTTAAGATGAATAATCGGTTAGATAAATATGATTCGAAGTGGAACGTGTTCCTCAGTCATGTTGCAGGTCCTTGAAGTGAGCCATGGTCAGGCAATGCCCTTTTGATTGTTTACTGTCTTAGTATACATATGATACGGTTGATGATGCTGCATGTTTGGTCGTGTAAACTAATTTAAACTTTTAATTTGATTTATTTTTTATTTGTATTTGTTTATCTTGTCCATCCTTGTTGTATATTATGTTTTTATGTTCATACATAATGTCCATGCATACGTATGCTGTTGTTGTAGCTTGTGTTTGTTGTCTCCACCAGGCCGAAGGCATGGGGAGAGAATATGTTTTGCACTCCGTCCGTGTGTGTGTGTGTGTGTGTGTGTGTGTGTGTGTGTGTGTGTGTGTGCGTCCGTCCGTCCGTCCTTCCGTCCGTCTGTTACCAGCTAATCTCCGGCACCGTTGGCCCGATCCATGCCAAACTTTGCACACACACTCCCTGGATGCCAACGACGAACCTCTGCCCCAAATATTCCTCAACGGCCTGTTATAGCGCCACCATGAGGCCGATTTAGGCAAAACACATTTCTGTAGATTACTCGTACACATTTTATCCATACATCACACAATTTGGTATACACTATCTCCATAGTCATGTGATCAACACGGATCTGCACCATTTCCCATCTTCCTTCCTGATTGGCTAAGAGTCGCTTCCAAAGCTCACATGATTGGTCCGTTTCGAACAAAATGCCACAAATCACAAACACAGTGTGCAATTTCCGTGAAATTATACACGCACATTTCCACTAGGCTGAATTTATTTTCCAAACCAGCCTCATGGTGGCGCTATAACAGGGCAATTCCTGTTTTTACCTATAACTGCATCGTTCTGTGTACAACTTTGTATGCGCACTCCCTAGAGGCATGGAAAAACATTTTCCCTGCATCCCTCCACATCTGCCGGTTATAGCGCCACCATGAGGCCGATTTCTGCAAAACACATTGTTTATATTAGTCACACAGATTTCATCCAAATCTCATGCAAATCGGTATACATGATCTCTAGTCATGTGATCAAGACGAGTCTTTTTGATTTCTCAGATTCTACACTGATTGGCTAAGATTGCCTTCCAAAGTATTCAGGAGTGGCCCGTTTTGTACAAAATGCTGCACATGTCCTGCTCATCCAGAATTCTATCCTCAGAGATGCTATGAGTGATCTGACTCTGCATTTCCTCAACACAATGAAGAAAATTGTTGCAAAAAACAAACAAACATGTTTATATCACTCCTAAACATTTTGCCAAACATCACACACACTCCTATCCTCCTGGTGGAGACCTGTGCCCAGAAGGGCACTTTTTCTAGTTTTTTCTGTTTATTTGTAAAAAATCCAAATAAAGTACTGATCATAAAAATGAATAGATAAAAGAAAATCTAAGAAATTCCATAAATGTATGAAAACAACGTGGCGCGAAGCCTTGTTGATCTGCTATTTTCACTAGTTTGCGTACCGCGGGCAAACATCTAATTTCTCTTTGGGGTCTTGAGCTAAAAAGTTTGGGAACAACTGTATTACAGCATTAGAGCATACAGACACAGACCAGCTTTAGCGGAATGGGGAACCTGTAACCTTTCCGTGAAGAGCTGGCGGTCTCACGTCCATCTCTTCTTCTGAATGTGCATCGTTCTGTTCATCAGGCAGCGAAGCAGGACCCCTACCTGGGCTGCGTGTTCCGCTACCTGGGACATTACTACCGCGAGGTGGCGAAGGACCGCGGCCGAGCGCGGGGCTGCTACAAGAAGGCCTTTGAGCTGGACAGCAGCGACGGCGAGTCGGGGGCTGCCTTGGTGGACCTCAGCATGGAGCAAGGGGACATGGTGAGGAGGACGACCCTAGTAGGGCCGTCACGATTACACATTTAAGTTGACAATTAAATGTCACGCAAATAATTGCGATTAACAATTTAATTGTGTTTTTGGCTATTGGATATTGGAACATTTTATATGAATAGAGAGTTTGACTTTTATGCTTCGTAATGAAACGGTGCACAGGGACAAATGACTGAAATATACCAAGATATTACTGGCATTTTTATACTTGTAAATGGTACAAATAGTGGAAATAGCTTTTAGATCTGCAATTTCTGCTTTTTTATATATGAACATCTTTCAACATGGAAACGAATGACAATTATGATTGTGATTATCTCAAATAATTGCGATTAGACGATTATGTAATAATTGTGACATCTCTAGATCCTAGTGGGAGCAAACACTGTAGTATCAATGCAACCTGCATGTCAAAACTAAAGTGGGGTGCAACAGTTGATCGATCGTTAAATCGAATCAATTTAATTGAGTGTTATAAATGGACTGTCCAATAGGGCTGCTTGATATTTGTGTGCCACACCATGACGAAGTAAATGGGCTTATAGTGTTGATTTGTTGAAGTACACAGTATACAATACAATATGAGAGAAAAACATCCTTCTCGATTATTCTTTGATTCATCCCAAACTGGGAACCCAATCCGTAAAAAAATGGGAAAAAAAAGAAATAAATCTCCCTTTGTTTTTGCCTCTGAGGACACCTCATTTTTTGTGTAGAAACAGAAACTCGATTTATCTCCTCCTGTTTCTCCTCCAGAGCGATTCTGTGTTTATTCCTACTAACAACAACATGTTTGAGAGCAGGGACAACATGTTTAGGCCAGTGGTGCTGTCTTGAGAGATTAGATTATCAACCATCAATTGATTAGAATAATAGCTAGGGCTGCTATCGATAGTTGCAGCCCTAGTTGAAAGCCATCGTGTTCCATTACGTTATTGTCTCCTCTCTCTCTCTCCCTGCCACAGGACACTGCTCTGGCAGTGCTCCAGTCAGTGTTACAGAAAGCCACTCCGGGCTCGGCCAAGTGGGCCTGGATGCGAAGAGGCCTTTACCACCTGAAGGTTGGACAGCACCCACAGGCCGTCGCTGAGTAAGATCCCTGACATTTACAGGGATTAAAGTTCTCAGTCACCAGTCTCACCACGATTGATTTCAGTCATTTGGATTCCATAGAAGTCAAGTCGGCATGTCTTCTGTAGACCCTATTCACACGCTGTCCATCTTGCCATTAAGTTAATGTAATGCAAAATGCCAACATGGCCGCCGTGTGAATAGGTTCTATTGAAGCATGCCACGCACCGAAAATAGTCTAGATCTACAAGCTTACAACACGTCTCAGCGGGTTGAAAATGGTTGAAGTCGTCCTTTGATCTCCTTGCAATTGTGATGATTTGATGGTGTCTGTGTTTCTGCGTGTAGCCTGCAGGCAGCTCTGCGGGCTGACCCAGAGAACTGGGTGTGTTGGGAGTGTTTGGGCGAGGCCTACCTGAACCGAAGGAGCTTCACGGCTGCCCTGAAGGCCTTCAGCAAGGCCCACCAGCTCCACCCTGCCTCCATCTACAGTGTCTACCAGGCAGCCGCCATCAAACAAACCCTGGGAAAGTTCAAGGAGGCTGTTGCTGAGTACCTGCAGATCACGGCACGGGAGGACTATGTCCCTGCTCTCAAAGGTGTGTGTATACTATACTGTATATGAAAATGTCTTGTGCCAGGGACCCCCCATAAGAGAAGATTTGAAATTGTGTTAAGAAAATATTCAACATTTCCGAGAAGCTCGAAACATATAAATGGATGAACTGGTTAAAATTATTGTGATGATGTGTTTCCTTTACTATCCTTTACTTTCCTTTACTATTATAGCCTTTTTTTAATAATTATTATTATTTTTCCAAGGTTCCAGATAATGGGAAATCGTTGGTCGGACTCATATCTTCTGTGATCCGTTACCGTTTTCTACTTATTTTATTCTGTGATGTGATATATTGTTCTACTATATATCATTTTGTCCAGGTCTAGGAGAGTGTCAGCTGGCCCTGGCTAAAGGTTTGATGGAAGATTGCAGAGATGGAGGTGCCATAGACCTCATCCAACAGGCTATACAGAACCTCTTCAGGTACGCAATGGAAGAAGTCATACAACTATATGAAGTATGGGTGCAGTTAATTAAACTAATACTTTTAACAGTTTGACGCCACATCACGCGGAACCCGACTTTTAATCAAATTTCCTACGCTGCCTGGATTGTTTTATTACCTTTGGAGCATACGCTGAAGTATTTGGGCATTTGTTCCGTGAAAATCGGGTAAGAAATGGTCCGTCGTCTTGTTATGATGAAACGAGCCAGCGGCCATGACAATGCGAAACGAAACCAGAGTGCAGAGCAAGTTGTAGTCCAAACAAGCCCCCCATTCACTTGCATTGGGCTCAATTTCCCAGAAGCCCTAGCAGCCCAGCATAAGTATCGATTTCCGGTTTCGTCGTCATAACATGACACTCTCTCCCCCTGCTCCACGGCAGAGGCGGACTTTTTTTTATTATTTTTAATGCGATGCGATTTAGGTTCATAAAACAAATAGCGGGTCTGATTACGCAGCGACGCAACACTGGATCAAACAATTCCCGGCACTAGAACTGTTAGTCAATGATAAAGATTTCTCTATTTTAACCCATTAAGACCGGGATAGCCTATATGTTGTTATACCTTTAAAACCGGGAAAGCATCCGTGTCATTTTAGATATTTGTTTTAAAATACAAAGTGACTGATCTTTTTTGTATGGCTGACTCTAGCATCAATCTGCAATTTCTTCAGCTGGTTGGCTGTATGTCTGCGAAACGCAGCAGCCGGACATCAAATTATTGACTAGATCCATCCATCCATCCATCCATCCATCCATGCATCCATCCATCCATCCATCCATCAATCCTCATGTTGAGTCCTCCATTCATTCACCTTTGCTTTTGTTCTGACCTTCCTCCAGGGCAGTGGAACTCCGTCCAGACCTGTCCTGTCTGTGGAAGCTGCTTGGAGATGCCTGCACCACCACCGTGGGAACTGTGTCTCCAAACAGAGCCCAGGTCCTGATGCCTGGCCCGTTGGCTGGTTTAGAACCCTCCACCCAGAGCCACCGTCTCAACCAGGCACAGACACTTAAAGTTGGAGAGAGGTATGACTTCTTCTTCTTCTTTCAATATTGAGCAGAACCTACAATGTCAAATCTGTCAATATTGACAAATCAGTAGCTGACTATTATGCCACTAAAATGTGGAATGCCCTACCACCAGCCATCAAAAAGAGCACCTGGAGTGTTCTAGCTTGCCAAAATATTATTTTTTCTGTAAATAAAACTGCTCCTAGTATTGATGTAGGACCACAATAGTGTTATCATTTTAGCATTATTGTATAACTGTGCCTCTGTACTTTTGCAAACTTTTAATAAAGTATTCAATCAATCAATAAATAAATGACCTGTAGGTGCTATGGGCGTGCCCTGAAGTTGATGCCCGAGGCCCCCAGCCTGTGGTACGCCCTGGGTCTCAACTACTACCAGCAGGCTCACATACCCTGCTCTGCAGAGGGGGAGGAGGACGGCTCTCTGGCCCTGCTGCTGGAGAAGGCCCAACAGGTGACACGCTTTTTTTTAACCCAAAAAATGTCGTCTTTTCTGAAAAACGTACTTTGCTATATGAGTGGTGCTCAAACTTTTTTATGTCAAGGACCCCCAAATTATATGTATTTGGGCACCTACCCCCCCCCCCCCCCCCCCCCCCCCCCCCATCTAAAAAATATTTTGTTCCAGCCAGGGACCTCCCAGAAGCAAAGATTTGAATTAAAAATGTTAGCTATAAAATACATATATTCAAAGATTTGTAGCAATTTGTGGATTTTAGAGCTATGAACTTGTATATGTGCTATTTTTGAATAGCCAAAGCATAGAATATGTAATATTACATATCGCATGCTTTCACGGTTTTAATGGATTAACATTAATATTGTTTAGGATAATTTACATGTGTTATATATTTACCATTCTGCCCTTGTTTCTCCTCTCAGTGTGTGAAGAAGGCGATCATGATGGACAGTGGGAGCCACAGCTACTGGAATGCTTTAGGAGTGATCGCCATGAACAAAGGTGATTTATTATTATAAAACTAAACCTATGTCACTGTTGTAGTTAGTAGGGTCATGTAACCTTGGCCTAGATCAGGGGTTCTCAACGTTTTTGGCCGGGGACCCCCGGAAATGCTTTGGCAATGTCTCGGGACCCCCGCCCCGCCCCCTCCCGACCCCCAATATAAATTGACTGCTACAATAACCTTAACCCATTTTGGGCGGGAACCCCTTTTGGTGTTTTAAGCATTGTTATAATTTAGCTATTGAAAAATAGCAGATCTACAAGCTCATAGCGCGCCACCGAGTGGCGCGCTACGAGCTTGTAGGTCTGCTATTTTAGAAAAATCGTGAAAATAAAAAAAATAAATCTTTTCTTTTTTTTCTTTTTTTTTTTGAAAATAATTTGGGGACCCCCTAAAATAATTTGGCGACCCCCCGAGGGGTCGCGACCCACGGGTTGAGAACCCCTGGCCTAGATCAGTGGTGCACATAAATAATTAGCTTAATTGTTTTCTCACAATGCCGGTGTGAGCTTGTAGTTATTTTCACAATATGTATCTGTGGAACCAAGTCAAACTGTCAGGGTGGGGGGGTCCCCAGTTCACATTATGTTTATTTTGGGGGGTTGCGGCAGAAAAGTTTGGGAATCCTTGGCCTAGATCAACAGAGCATGTGTCGTTTCTCATAACAGCTGTTCAGAACTTTGCCCTGGCTCAGCATTGCTTCATCAAATCCATACAAGCAGAGCCTAATGTAAGTTACAGTACTTTTATTGTTATTTTATGCCAGGTGGTGTAGTTATATAATATGTCTCAAGACTCTTTCTTACCTCTACTCTCCCATCATAGAATGTTGTTGCCTGGACTAACCTTGGTGTCCTGTATCTGAAGAAGGAACATATAGAGGTCTGCACTGTTACTTTTACTTGCTTGTTTTTAATCATATAATATGTAAACTGATGGGCTCAGATTTATTTCTGTATAGTTGATATGTAAACGACGTCTGTCTTTCTATAGCTTGCACATGAGGCCTTCAAGATTGCCCAGTCCTTGGAGCCCCTTTATGTCACCTGCTGGATTGGACAGGTATGAAATCTGATCTTATTGGATATTTTGCTTTGTCTTGTTTGTAAGGAAGCCTCCTGAGTAGGAAGAATATTTAGGAAATGTGTCCGCTTAGGTCTGTCTTCCTTTGCATAGCAGTAGGTATTTTTGACTCTGTTGGGATTCCAGAAATTGCTGTTTAAGGTCTATTAGATCTATTGTCAGATGGAAAAGCCTTCTGATAGAATTCACATATTTAATCTCAGTATTTATTTAGCTTGGAAGCAGAGCTGGAGGTAGCAGAGACTAAAATGGTGAGGTTCTCTCTTATCTGGGTGTAACAAGGATGGATAGGATCAGGAACGAGTACATTAGAGCAGGGGTTCTCAACGTTTTTGGCCGGGGACCCCCGAAAATGCTTTGGCAACGTCTCGGGACCCCCGCCCCGCCCCCTCCCGACCCCCAATATAAATTGACTGCTACAATAACCTTAAACCATTTTGGGCGGGAACCCCTTTTGGTGTTTTAAGCATTGTTATAATTTAGCTATTTAAAAATAGCAGATCTACAAGCTCATAGCGCGCCACCGAGTGGCGCGCTACGAGCTTGTAGGTCTGCTATTTTTGAAAAATCGTGATTATTTAAAAAAAAAACAATCTTTTCTTTTTTTTTTTCTTTTTTTTTTTTTAAATTAATAATTTGGCGACCCCCCGAGGGGTCGCGACCCACGGGTTGAGAACCCCTGCATCAGAGTACTATGTGTGTCAGATGTTTTGGAGATAAAGTTAGAGAGGCCAGACTGAGATGGTTTGGACACGTATAGAGGTGGTGTGAGAGAAGAGGAGGCAGAGGACAGGGTGAGGTGGAGGCAGATGATTCGCTGTGGTGACCCCTGAAGGGAAAAGCCAAAAGGAAAAGAAGAGAATATTCATTTAGCTTGGAGCTCAACCACAGCGCAGTCTGCAGAGGACTATACCTGCACCTAGGTTTTTACATTTAACCACTTAGACCCTCAATATTAAGTAAACTTGCAGCTGGCTCTGTACTTGGTTTGCTCTTTTTTCACACCAAACCTCTTGAAGACTTTTGATCCAAAAGTAGTCTCTTCACACACAAACACAGTGTTTACAATGCATGATATGGTGTATTTCCGCGGGTAGCGTAACAATCTTACCTGGTCAGGTTGTCTTTGATCCCTTTCCCCCTGCTCGCGCTCTCTCTGTCTCCCCCTCCCTTCATCCATCTTGTATATTTGTGTTGTCCTCCCAGGCCCTGATAGCGGAGACAGTGGGAAGCTATGATACCATGGATCTCTTTAGGCACACCACAGAGCTCAGCACACATGTGAGTGACCCTGTCCCCATCACAGATTGGGGGGACGTGGCCTAACAAAAAGTTTTCAGTCACGAGATTTTATTTAGCTTTAAACCATGTACTTGTCTTTGTGTTGCCTCTCTCTGTGGTGTCTCTCGCCTGCAGACAGAGGGAGTGAAAGGTTATGCCTACTGGGTGTGTTCCACCCTGCTCGACAAGAGCAACAGAGACTCGGAGCTGTATCGCTACAACATCGTCCAGATGAACGCTGTCTCCGCAGCTCAGGTGGCTCTCAGCAAGTACACAGGTGTGTGTGTGTGTGTGCACGCGTCCATGTGTGTGTGTGTGTGTGTGTATGCGTGTTCGTGTGAAATGTAATTTAGATGGCAAGTTATGTAGACAGAATCGAGGTTCATTTCTAGACCTGGCATCCTATGTGTGTGTGTGTGTGTGTGTGTAAAACTGTAAATTGAATTTGGGTTTGATGTGTCGCCTCAGAGAGGATCCAGGGTGATCCCGATGCCTTCATCATGCTGGGATACCTCAACGAACACCTGCAGCTGAAGAAGCAGGCTGTGCAGGCCTACCAGAGGTGTCTGTCTCACTTTCTGCTTGTCTTTGCCCTTGTCACTCTAGGGCTGTCACGATTATAACATTTTACTTGACGATTCATTTAATTGTAACTCAAATTATTGCAAGTAACAATTTAATTGTTTCCATCGTTGAACATTTTTGGAACATTATGAATGAATGAATAAAAAATACATTTGTGTTTGGCTTTTAGCCTTCGGAAACAAAAGGTTCACAGGGGAACAGTAGATATAACAAATAACATATATTTAATTACTTTAATAGTGGAAACAGCAGATCTACAAGCTCAAAATGTTTATACCATTTAAATGTTTATGATGATTATGACGATTAATGCAAAAACTAATTGCGATCATCTCAAATTATTGCGATTGTGTATTAATTGTGACAGGCCTATCTATCACTGTCTGAGTGTCTCTCTGACTTGATGAAGAAGATCCCTACAGAAAAAAAACATTTATGAATGAAATGTAAACATGTAAAAGGAAATCTATATTGCTAAAATGTATTTACCTTTTATTAAAAGTATATAGAGAGCCTGTAGATCTCTTACATTTTGAATAGGGGTTAAATAAGGCACTTTCTACCTATTAAATGGTCATTACAACTATGATACAAAAGAGACAAGTTTATTGTCTCTAATTCAATACACATTTTTGTGTGATGGTGTGTGGTTTAACTTGTCATGTTTCTTTACTTTTTTTGCGTTTCTTTCCTCAGGGCTGTGGAACTGCTTCAGTCAACATCTCCTTCAGAACAACTATCTTTTGCTTTGGGAAGCTATGGCCGTGCATTATGGTACAGCAACTAACAACCCAGGCACACCACATACTGTACTCATTATAATTGACTTAGTAAGTAAGTAGGTTATTTGTTAGTGCTGATTGAAAAAAGATCGCAATCTAGATTCAGACACCTATGCGATCTCATTTCTAAATTTGAGCTTGAATCATGCAGCACTAGTTGGCTCAGGCTGTCCAATTCATTTTAATTAACTCTTATGTTTTTGCTACAAGAGAGACTTTAAGAGAGGTTTCAGTCAAGCACGTTGATGTTGTCTTTTGAAACCCCACCATGGTCTCCTCCTCCGCAGCGCCTCGGGTCAGTGGGATGACGCGGTGCGTGTGTACTCCTCCACGCCGCTGCAGGACCTCTGTGATCTGACCGGCCTGGCTCTGGCCTTCTGCAGGGCTGGACTCATCCCACAGAGCACCGATGGTGAGAAACGCTGATACTCTTTCACCACAAAAATATGCACATAAACCCCGCTAGAAATGTGCGTCTGACAACTTTCCCTGCCTGTAGATGAGTACGCCTTTCAGTTTTAATTTTTTTACGGCATGATGCCTAAGTGGCAATCGGTAAAGAACAGCCTTTGTGTCTGTCCTTTTTATAGTCTTGTTAACTATTACATCATCACATTTCTTGTTCACACTGCCAGCATATCCAGAATATGTTTGAAACATAACAGTTTTTGTTATCGTAGAGGTTTTTTGGGGGCACTTTGGTGGTGCAGTATACGAACCCTAGCACGCCGAGCACGGATATCACATAACAATTTTTTATTTTTCATATTGGACAAACATGGATGTCGAATGTAACGTTTCATTTGTTTCGTTTAGAAGGCTTGGTCTATTAGGAAAATATCAAGCAAAAAACTGAATTTGATTAGTAATATGATGATGATCATAATTATTTCAGCCGTATTTTACAGCCCTTGTGCATGTATGCGTTACAATTATAATGTGTACTGTGAACAACATTGAATATATATATTTGTCTCCTTTTCTTTTGTATAAACACCACCTTTAATTAATAAGACTGTTAAGATCTTTATATTGACAACAGTAAAGGAATATCAGATGAAAACCTCACATGTCCAAAACTGTTACTCTTCAGTATTGAAATTAAAAAGTAGTAGATCTACAAGCTCAAAACGCGTCGCTTCTCGCCGCGTTTTGAGATTGCGGATCTGCTAGTTCTGATGCTTTTGTGTGACAGCAATGACACAGTAGTACGATCAAGTTAACTTACGAAAGAATATGGAGATAAGAGGTTTCTGTCCGACAGCAACGATATGTAACGTATCATTTTGAAAGTTTTTTCTATGTAAGCGTTGCTCACCCATGTCCGTGTGCGTTCCCGTAGCGTATGAGCGTGCCCTGGTGGTGGCATCCAATGAGAAGGAGAAGGCGTACATCTTGACAGCGCTGGCGCTGCTGCAACACAGGCAGGGCAACCTGGACGCCGCTAAAACCCTGCTCTTCAAATGGTCAGTATACTGGCTTTTGTCTCTGTCAAAATGGTGGACTTCTCCTGTTTAGGGGCCAATAGCCGAGAGGTACCGTGAAGGTCGGCAGTTCACACCCCGATCCGCCCCCTGTGTCGACATGTCACAGAGAAAGACACTTAACTACTGACAGCTACCCACCTGTGTGTTCATCATGGTCACATGAGCAGCCATGAGCTGGGTGAAGATGAAACAGAATTTCCCCCATAGGATTAATAAATGTCTACCTTCCTCAATTAAAACGGCCTTGTTCCTAGCAAAAAGAGTTTTAACGATTCCGGTTCCGCCACTTCACCCCTTTTGCAACCAGAGCTTATTTTAATGATGTTTAGGACACAAGAAATACTTTTCTGAGGTTTTTATGTTTGTAATATGATGATATGATTTATTTTTAATGTTTTAGTCTTAATCTTCATGACCAAAAACCTGTCATGAAAATGTGGTCTCACTTCCTTCTTGGACTACAAAGTCACACCTCCATGCAGCCTCCACCCTCTCCACAAGGAGTGCACTAAAGCATCATGGGCATTGTAGGAATTCAGCAATCTAGTCAAACCCTAGTCAAACACACAGACTTCATTTTTTTTCTGGCCATAGGGTGCACATTTCAAATTGTGCTACTGTTATCTACTACAAATATATTAACATTGAGTGACTGCAGTTTCTTCCAGTGGTGAAATGTCCCTTTAACGGTTCCTATAGGGGGTTTCAAATAGACCCAACTGACTCCAGTTCCTCAATGTTGGATCCGGTACCTCCAGTTCCGGATCCCCGCCCATTGCGCCCAAGCCCTGGCTTTGACTATTGCAGTGATTGCATTTAGTGCAATTACTTTGCAACTAGTAGCAATACATGTGTGCGTGTGCGTGCGGGCGCACATGTGTGTGTAAATGCTTTTTAGATGGGTTTTACATTCCAGTGTTAAAGTGGGATAGGCTCCGTGTTAAAGGAGCCTATCCCAGAGTCTCTGCTGTGCCTGTGCTTACAGCTCCATGTTAAAGGAGCCTATCCCAGAGTCTCTGCTGTGCCTGTGCTTACAGCTCTGTGTTAAAGGAGCCTATCCCAGAGTCTCTGCTGTGCCTGTGCTTACAGCTCTGTGTTAAAGGAGCCTATCCCAGAGTCTCTGCTGTGCCTGTGCTTACAGCTCCATGTTAAAGGAGCCTATCCCAGAGTCTCTGCTGTGCCTGTGCTTACAGCTCCGTGTTAAAGGAGCCTATCCCAGAGTCTCTGCTGTGCCTGTGCTTACAGCTCCGTGTTAAAGGAGCCTATCCCAGAGTCTCTGCTGTGCCTGTGCTTACAGCTCCGTGTTAAAGGAGCCTATCCCAGAGTCTCTGCTGTGCCTGTGCTTACAGCTCCGTGTTAAAGGAGCCTATCCCAGAGTCTCTGCTGTGCCTGTGCTTACAGCTCCGTGTTAAAGGAGCCTATCCCAGAGTCTCTGCTGTGCCTGTGCTTACAGCTCCATGTTAAAGGAGCCTATCCCAGAGTCTCTGCTGTGCCTGTGCGCCCTGGGTCTGGTCCACCGCGACGCTACGCTGGCCACCGCTGCTCTGACGGAGCTGCTGAAATTGGGAACGGCCACCGGGGACGCAGTGTCTCAGCGGTGTCTGCTCACCTGCGCCCTGCTGGCCCTGCAGGGGAACTACAGCGCAGTGCAGAGAGAGGCAGCCAGAGCCGTACACAGGTGCACTTGTTTAGTTGATTTTGTTTGGACTCTGCGCTGATAGTTTAGACCACTGGTTCCTTAAACGATGGGCAAAATCAATTATTTTTTACAGTAATTTCATGAAGAAATAAAATAAAAATCTAAGAAATTCCATACATTAGAAAACCAATGTTTAAGAAGAAGTAAGAATAGCCGATCTACAAGCTCACATAATAATAAAACTTTATTTGTAAAGCACTTTTATGAAACAATGTTACAAAGTGCTTGAACAATCACAAACGGCAATCAAACAACAACAATGCCTTGCAATAACAATAACACATTAAGTTTACAATTGTCTAATTTCTCTTTTGCGTCTTTGTAAAGCCTCTTGAAAGCCTTCAGGAATGTACTGTATTAGGATTTATTTCAATTCCAATCATTGGGAATGTATGTGAAGTCTGCATAAACACAGTGTCATAATTATTATTCATATTCTTTTTCTCGGCTACTTTTACAGCAACCCAGGCAATCCATCTCTATGGGCCTTTCTGTCCAGGCTGGTCCCAAAGTACTGCCCCAGGAAAGCCAGTGTAAACATGCGCACGCACACACACACACACACACACACACACACACACACACACACACACACACGCACGATTTTCAATGTCATTCATGCACATACCACTACATCCTCATGGACAACAGCCTTGTCTAGCATTCCTTAAAGGGTTAGTTCAGATTTTTGGAAATACTTGCCATTAATAAACAATTTATTTTAATCCAGTGTCACTACGCTAGCAGCAGCACAAAAAAATTGTTCCATGTGACAGAGGGGTCAAGGTTGAACGAAGGTTGCACTATAGCGTGTGAAAACGTGTACGTCACCAAGAGGGGGGCGGCGTCTGAAAAGCTAGGGACGGCCCTCTCGTGGGCATTAAATTCTAGCCCACATCACTCAGAATAGAGTGACGGTGGTATGTTTTTGTAAATATTGAGCTCATGAACATAGTGAACCAACACCAGGATGGATAGAAAGAACGTCGGACCCAAATACAAGGACAAGGAAGATGTTGTGAACAAACACGGCTGTGCTTAGATACTTTGTTGAACGTTATGTCTCTGCGCCCGTGCGCCGTACATCCGAGATCCAAGCCATTCTACGTCTTTTTGTAAACTCGTCAATCTGGGTTCCTTGATGCTGTCTCCATGCTGGAAAGCTGAACATCTAATTCCGTTTTCTGGCTCCTTTCCTCGACGCGACCTGCTGTGGCACTTATTTACTGAGCAAGTCTGCACCATTGTGAGGTCAGTTTAAAAAAAGAACGTATACAAGCACACGGATAGTCGCTCAATGTAAACAAACCAGACAAGCCAGCAAGTATGGCGGCCGCTACCACGTGACACATATGTTGACGCCCCCTCCAGGAGTTTTGGTACACCCTATATGGTAGAAATAGGTCAACAATACAAATTATGCTAGTTTTGTGGATTAAGTGGCCCCTAATGCCCCCACCCACCAAATTACTGAAACTAAAACCAGACCAGAACTCCCACCCTCAGGGACTCAGGCAATCAATACCTTTTCAACCACTATACTAGCTAAAGTATAATAATAATAATAACTAACCCTTTAAAAAGTGTCATCCTTGGTGTGTTCACAGTTCACACTCATTTCATTTTTCATTTAATTTCATACAGTTTCACAAATCGCACATCAGGGTTTTGGTCATACAAACATTTTCAGTCGTGAGATTGTATTTTTGCTTTGATCCCTGGATGTGAACGCTCTCTACCTCCTCTGTGTTCCTTCCAGGGAGGAGCGATGGCTGGCCATGTGGCCTGTCTGTCCAGTATGACCCTAGGAAAGGTAAGCATCTCTCTTAGTATTACAATCATCTGCTTGTATTCTTTCCACTTATGAGGTCCACTCTTTTATTTCACTCTCTGAATCCTGAAATAGAAAGAAAGTGTATATTTTGACAAATATCAGCTTGAGTTGTTTTGCTTAATATTTATTTGAAAGTTACATCTGCATATATATTTATCTGGATTGATAAACTGTTGTCTACCTCTTGCTCACTGTCCCATAACAATGTTGGGCAAGAAATGTAACTGGCATGACATTTGCTTACCTGCAGAGGGCGCTGTTGTACAGTGGAGTAAACCTTCTGGCCAATGGGAGACACTCTGGAGAAGACAGGCACAGGAATGCACTGAAGACCATGCAGAGAGCTGTGCTGCTGTGTCCTGGTATAGCTACACACATACACACGTTTATTTAATGCACTGAAGACCATGCAGCTGTGCTGCTGTGTCCTGGTATAGCCACAAACACACATTAATTTAATGCACTGACGACCATGCAGAGAGCTGTGCTGCTGTGTCCTGGGCTGGTATAGCCACAAACACACAGTGTACATCAATTTATAACTTCTAGCACACTGTTTCCCAAACTCTTTTGAGTCCGTACAAACAAGTACAGGGCCAACTCACGTTTGTTTTACGTCAAAGCATTTCCAAAGCAGGGGCTGTGATTCTGTTGGATTTATTCAGTCCTCTTCTGTCTCCATGTCAGATGACCCTGCGGCATGGGCAGGATTAATGGCTGCCTGTCACACTGAGAACACTTGCGGCTTCCTCTCTGGCTCCGGCCCTCGCAGAAAAGGACTGGAGCAGGCCTTGATGGCAGTGGTGTCTGAGAAAGGTGGGTAGCGTGTGTTGTTAGAAAGTAATTAACTGACTACTTCGGCAAATGCAATGATAACTATTCAAAAAACCTTAAACTTGCACACTTTATGGTGTCCAAGGTGTGTGGTATGATACTTCATACTTCACACCGTCAGTAAAACTAATGTATCTTGTATACTAGAGCAAAGAGAAGTCCTGCACGCTTCAGCCAGTTTAACGTAGAAGGGCTTGTCGGTGCTCAGCAGGGACATCTTGCTTCAGAGAGAATAATACCTGGACTCTTCAGGAGAGACTACCCCAAAATAAAATACACTGGTCTGCACATTATTATTTTGCAGAGGTGACTGATCTTCCTCAAAGTCAAAACATAACTGAAGTGGGATGTATGTCATAAATAACAAAAATAATGGCGTTCAGGCGGCGAACTGATAATGTGCCTTGCCTACACCGCAGACATTGTGTGTTTTTTTTTAATCCAACGTGATGCATCTGGCTTTGTCAAGCTTCTATACATACACAATTGGCCCGTATTCAGGGGAGCCAGGCGGGGAGGGTAATATTTGTCAGTTGCCACTGCACGTATTCCTATGGGCTGAGGCGACACCTGTCAGTAGGGAGTGTTGGGCGGGAGGAGTAAGACGAAGGCCATATGTTCTCCCGGTTGGGACTCCTCACTGGCAGGTGAGTCAGTAGAATACGACAGCAGTGACAACATACAAATGTGTGGGGGGGAATAATTCATTGGCATAACGACTAAATTGGGAAGAAAAACTAGTAAAAAAAAAAGCACAAAGAAAAGGAAAAAGAATCACACCAGTGTGAACTGAGCAGTGCAGACGCCAGGACTGTTCCCAGAACTCGGGTTTAGTACCACCTCCTAAGCAGGGCCTGAATTAGGTTCTGAGAACCTCATTATGAAACCGAGCTGTAGTGTATGGAAACAAATTCAGAACCTGTGATATAGGTTATAAGGCACAGTTTGCATTGTTCTTGTAGTCGAAATGAGCCATGAAGAGCATCAGTAAATTTACAGGAGTATAGTGATCTGTGTTCAACGTAGGGTAGGCCTCAAAACCTCCGGTGTCAAGTTAATGGATGTGTACAGATGTATGCCATTTACACATGATAATGTGACTGTTGTTGACTGCGTCTCTCTAAAATATGTCCTGTCTTCCTGTGCTCCAGTGCATGGTGTGGAAGAGATGGAGCGCCCCCTAGCACAGGCTCTGGAAGGCTGGGTACTGCAGCAAGCAGTGACCGGTCTCACTCTGGGAGGACAGCTCGACCAAGCTGAGGCCCTCTGCTCACAGGTGACGCACAGACACACACACACACACACACACACACACTGGCCTCCAACAAGCAGTTTCTGCAACAACATAAAAGAGAAAAACAGCTTCCAGGAGGAGTGGGCTGGAAGACATTTGAGTGTTGGAATGTGGCTTTCAGTCCAACCTGCGTACAGTACAGTACACTAAGTATCTAATCCTCACCTCCTCGCTCGGAGGTGGGACTGAGACACGAGTGGAGGGCATGAGTGTAGAAGTTGGAATAAAGGAATTGGGCTCTAGCAAAAAAAAATTAGTAGGAGACCGGAATTAGATGGGTAGTCTATTCATTCCAACAGGAGAGTCAAAGGGGAATACAGCTTCTGAACGAGTCTTTAGAACCAAATATTGGACCCGATCGCCACAAAGCCACACGATTTTCAGAACATTTTGACACTCAAATAGTTTTTTCACATCAGTAGAAAACCAACTTTAGTTTCGACGTTTCTCTTCCAGCAACACACTCTTGTGAGATCTAGCACCTAGCATAGGACATTTGCAAGATCTGTCGTCAGACGGTGCCCACTTAGGAGACCATTTTATCTGCCATTTGTTTTCCATACCGCCTCTAGTGGCTACAATTGGGATGGTGTATCTTTACAAATCTACAATCTTTGGCTCTAGTCTCACATCCCATCCTCCTCTTTTTCTTGTCCCAGGTGCTGAGTGTGTCTCCAGAACATCCAGATCCAGCAGTCATGTTGCTGCTCAGACAGGTGCAGTGTCAGCGCCTCCTCTTGGTTGAAGGTGGAACAGCACTACCAGAGGCCGTGCTGGAGCAGCTGAGCAGCACTGTCATGGCCAACCCCACCCACATAGGAGCCTGGCATGTAAGTGCTGGACAATGTCCATTTAGATTTGAATTAGATTTTATTTAGTTTTAGTCATCGATAGAATCATCGGAAATTATCGATAGCTTCAGCGTTACTGCAAAACAGATGAGACCAAGGCAATCTTGTAGAAGAATAAGGGTGACACCCGGAACCCTGATGAAGGGAGTTGAGCATAAAGAGCACCTTTGAGGAGATATTTACTCTGGCCAAACAGATGCGCTCCTTCCTCTCTTTCTTTTTCTCCAGCATTACTGTCGTGCCACAGAGTATGAAGCTTACTGTAAATAGATCCTCTTGTCCCGTAACCCCGTCGTTGTCCTGTTGGTAACTGTCCTGTCCTCTGCTCTCTCTCTCTCCCCCATGCAGTGGCTGGCGGAGGTGTACCGCAACCAGGGCCTTCTGTTCCAGGCCGTGATGGCGTACAGGCAGAGCCTGCAGCTGGCCTCGCAGCTGGGCGCGCACACCAGCCAGATGTCCAGCCTGATCAGACTGGCTCTGCTGGCCCTGAGGCCCTGCATGGTGAGTTCTTTTGTCTAGCATGAAACATGCACTGGTGGAAAAAGTACTCCAATGTTTTGCTTAAAGGGCCATTCCACTAATTTTCCACATTTTACTCACTGCTAATAAATCAAACTATTTATATTAATCCAACCATCGCGGTTTACATGTACTCTACTGTACCCTCTACTGTACTGTACTGTCACTTTACTGTACTGGCACACCCGAAATGATCATATATACAGTTAATATGTGCGTGTGTGTGTGTTAGGTTGCGCACAGGTGGTGAAAAACAACCATGCTCAGAGTCAGACCCACCCAGGCACCCAGCCAGGCACCCACCCAGCCACACACATAGCTCCGTAAGGGAGTGGTTGCACCACTCAAAAAGGGGGGGGGGGAAAGCATAGTATAAAACAATAATGGTAGTGAATATGGCAATACAGTGAGGAAATTAATAACAACAAGGATTTCAAAAGCTCAACTAAAAGCAAGAGTGTAGAAATAGGTCTTGGGCTGTGCTTTACATATAGAGGCTGCCTGTCGAGGGTATAGTGGGAGTTTGTTCCACATCGTCAGCCTGTAGAAGCAGAAATCCATGACAGGTTCAAGGGTGTTGATTTTCATAGACGCATACAATACAGCTGGTATTGTAGCAACATTACAGGGTTATTCAACATTGAAGAATGCAAATAATAAAAATGAGGCGTAATAATAATCGCCCAGTCTGGCAGTTAGTCAATCTCAATTTCAGCTTATTCTGTATAGCTTTTATTTTATTTTGGTGACCCATGGCTTTTCTCCTAGTGCAAAAATGTCCACTTGTCTTGCACACACAATATCTCTCAATCTTATGGGCAGATTGCCATGAAACCTGGTTTATTTATTAGAGAGCGACCGCATATATTAATGAACTAATGCATTCCAATACAGTACAGTTAGGTTTATTTATTAGAGAGCGACAGCATATATTAATGAACTAATGCATTCCAATACAGTACAGTTAGGAGGCATTTGTTAGAAAGGCTGCCTCAGTCCCTGACATGCAACATTAAAACAAACTAATAATAATATAACAGGAATAGAAAACAAATTAAAATGTATACAATGTGCCAGTGGCGCCGTCGGGACATAAAAGTGGGGGGACAATATTCCAGATCAAGAGTTGAGACTAGATAGCAACTGCTTTACTGCACGTAGGGTAGGCTATATAGCCAGAATGGTCATTGCGGAGAGAGGCAAGCATGCAGCGAGACCACCAGCGCCGGTCGGGAAAAATAAATATATAAAAAAATAAATGGACCAATCATCCAATTCCCCAATCATGCGGGGACATTCAGACCCAAATGACCCCCTCTCCGGCACCTATGCAATGTGCAATGTATACAATTGCTGGGTTATATGCGTAAAGGGATTTGAAAGTGCTTGGTGAAACTACCTCCCGGACAGTACAGTATACAAACGAGAACAGCAAATCATATCTGTGTTTCTGACCCGTCAGGCTGGTCTTCCTGGTAACGACTGGAAGGACTTGGTTCTTGAGGCCACTACTGAGGCGCTGAAGCTGGAATCCTCCCCTGTGGTGGCCCTCTTGCAGGCTCTGCTGCAGTTCGTCACAAAGATGGCCTCTAGGTAAGCAGCACTCGAGGGCCCGAGCCCACTAGAGCCATGGTTCCAAAAGTGTTTCTTTTTCAGTGGACCCATTTTTAAGATGGAAAAACCAGGCGACCCAATTCCCAATATTTTAAAACAAATAGCAGAACTAACAAAAAAATACTAAATGGCTACACAAGCTTTTTTTAAGCAGACTTAAACCGCTTACTTTCAGCAAGCGGTCACTTGATCAATAATGGAATATTCAGAAAATATCTATGAACCACATGACACTCAATGCTTCATAAAATTACCAATAGAAAACCAACATAAAAAGCTCAAATAGCGTGTGTGCGTGCGTGCGTGCGTGCGTGCGGCCGTGTGCGCTTGAGAAAGAGAGATTACATTGTTAAGTGACTTTTGTAACTCTAGAAGTGAGCTTGACAACTGAGTGGATTTCACAACTTTATTACATGGCGTGGGTGAATGTTTGATTTTGATTGATCAATCTCAATCACTGAATTTGGCGTGTTTTTTTTTTGTTTTTGTTTTTCATTTCCTGAAAAATGAACATTTTGGAGTTGGGAGGTTTCTTCCAGACAGCAGAGATATAATAGTTTCATGGAGTGTGATGTGGGCGTTCCCCCATGCAGGGACACCAGGCGTCTGCTGGAGCGGCTGGTGTACAAGTCCTCCCAGGACTGCCCCGGGTCAGTGGGCCAGGTGGCCGGGTGGTACCTCCTCAGACACCTCCATGCCAAGGATGACCAGGAGCTGCTGGAGGTGAGTAGCCTACCCGCCCTACGTACACAGCTGACACTTCACTTTAGTATATAGAAACTCATATTACTATGGGGGGGGGGGAGTGTATGTGGGTCTCTAATGTGCCTCTTAACACAAATCATGAAATTAGACAAGACAGTTAGTTTTCCTGGGCCCGAGAACAAGTGATTCAACAAGCTATTCAGATTCACCTCCCCTTCCTTCTATGTCAACGGGGGGCCTTGTTGAAATAATAAATCTCTGTAACTGTCTTGATCAGTTTCTCATAGATCGATTTAATAGGCTCAGCAGCTGATTTTAACCGGAAACACCGGATGGAACCGGAAGGTGTTTATAGTTCAAATCTGCTGAATCACTACGATTAATTTGTTTTATTCATATTCATGCAAAACCTTTAATCATAGGTGGTACTTCAGTTAAACCTTTGGAAGGGGTCCAGTGCTCAAAAACTGCATTTCTATATTACGATTTTTATTTATTTATTTATTTGACAGGGACAAATCTCATTAATCAACATGTCAGTTTTCACCTCAATGTAAATGGGCCAGAGTTAGCCAAAGCTAATTTCCATCTGTAGTCCCTGGGCAGGCTCTTAAAAAATGTATGATAAAAGAAAGACAGTGTATAGTGTGCCAGCACACAACACCATGCGTTGATGCCATGTGTGCATATGTGCTAGCACCCAACACTATGTCCATACACAAACACAATACAATACAGTACACTACAGGAACAGATCAACATGGTACAGGGGATGTTATGGAAATAATATATGTCCATCCGGGTGAATGTATATCTTAGAAGTTTATTCAGAAGAACAGCAACAAGCAAACAACATCTACTAGTCTAGCAGGCTTAGCCTGCATCACTCCAACTTTCTCTCTCAGTACATCTCTCTCTCGTCGTCTCCATCCCACTAGCCTCCCCAGCTTCTCCGTAGGTCCTCTCTTAGGGGCTGCCTTCACGAGGACGTCGCGGGCTGTTCCCCGCCTAATTTTGCGAACGATATAAAACTTCACTGCGTCTACATTGCGGTTATGTTAATTATGTACGACGTCCACTCGAGACCGGTAAACTGCTCCGTTTTCAAGATAGAGATGCAGTACACATGGCTGGCCTGTAGTTGGCCATAAAAAAAAAGAAAAAGCTTCTAAAAGTAGGCTATATGAAAGCGTTGGTATTTCACACAGGTGTTGCCAAATAACTAATTATCTTGATCAGATGCGCATATGCGTCATATCAATTTAATGAGCAGAGCAGTGCTGCTTCTCTCTCTGAGTCTGCACACACTGACTGACCAGCTAAAGTGTATGCCTACTAAACCATAATATATGACAAACCTTGGATTAATTCTTCTGAAAACAGCAGCAAGCACAAAGTAAGTGTGAGAGAGAGAGGGAGAGAGAGAGTGTGTGAGAGAGAGAGAGAGAGAGAGAGAGAGCGTGCGCGCGCGCCCCTTCTCTCGGTCAGATCATCATACACAGCTCACAACGAGGAGCGGCATTGTGAATTTATGAGTTTGACTTTGGAGATTGAAATATATATATTCGCTGGTGCGCAACACCTCTGAATGTCAGATAATTGCTTGATTCCTTCCACCTGCTGGCAGCACAGTGCTAATCATTGCCTATTTTTTAACACGCAGCATCTCTCTCTCTCTCTCTCGTTGTGACTGTGAGACTGACACAGACGCGGTCAATAATATATAGCATAAATAATAGGCCAAATATAACACTTTCCCTCTATCTGTGATCAGCTCCTCACACACAACTCCTCTCTCGTGCATGCCTGCTCAATTGTTTGCGTGCGTGCGGGCTGCAGATCGGCTATTTTTGGAGAAGAGATTTATAGACATTATGTGCAAATATAAAATAGCTGTGATACTTATATGTAAGTGGTTATGGTGAAATAAACCATTAACACTGGTTAGTTTGGAGGGGGCGAGGGGACTATGACATCACCGTTTCAGCAAATTAGGCGGCATTCGCTGTACACACGGAGACGTGAAAGTCGCGTCTCCAAACTTTCCCACTCTGGAAGGTAGTTTCAAAATTAGCCGTTAAAGTCCCCCAAAACGCCGTCTCCGTGTGACAAAAAGGGCAGATCGGCTAATTACTTGCCCGAGAAACACCGAAATCGTCCTCGTCTGGATTGCCCCTTATACCCCAGAAGCAGGTCCACACCTTCACAAAGGTACAATACAATACAGACGCCCTGACTGTCTTGGCTGTCGCCCCCCTCCTGAGACAGGAGGTGTGACATGGTCTTTTACATACAGCTTGATCAAAGGGTTGATTGGATTAAGACAGGCTTTCAGGCCAAGGTGTTGTTGCTCACAGACACGACCAGACAGACTAGCATGGAACAATATACTATATAGATTTGAGTTCATATTTCCCACAACATTCCCCCATTTCGACAATCTTGTCGATATAGAAATATATTTTGACAATTTGTCGACATTACAGAAATATGAAATAAAACAAGTTACATATACATTAAGGCATTAAGATTACATACAAACAAATGCATGCTTAAAATCTAAATTTAAAACATATATAGTGTCTTTCCACAGTATGAAAATATGATACAGAGTTCACGAGAATACATAATTGAATATGGACAAAATAAAAGATAAATTAACATTCAATTTTCTAAAGGGAAAATATCAAATACTGGCCACATATTTGACTGTCAAAAACCCTGAAATCAATGCATGTCATAATAATAATACAACAGTCCAACAATTTGCGATAAGAAGCACAAAGATAAATAAATGCAAGATTAATTCATTAATTCTTAATCTCACAATACAGTTATGGAAAGATTCCCCTGAAAAACATAATTACTCTATTAAATGTACCCTTACATTTTATCACCCATGTGAATACATACAACATTAGCGTCTGACCAAGTAGAACATGTAACATATATGATAGGCATCCCCGCAGGTTTATTTTTGTATTGGAATATCCCATATATAACTAATCACAAAAATAACAGACACTGAAACGGCTTGAAAGTCCACAATTCCATACACCTCTATTAGATGTCTAATAATTTAACCAAGCCAGGCTGCAAAAGTCCACAATTCCTCACACCTCTATAGGTTATAATTTTTAAAAGCAGCCATGTCGATATCAGCTCTGACATTTATTTCAGACCTGCTCTAACATGACATGAATAATAATATAGCTTCAGATTATTTTAGACAGAAAAATAAAAAACGTCAGAGCGTGACCTTTTTACACTTAAGTCACGCCATGACGTAATATTTTTTACATCAAGAATTGAGGTAATTGAAGTATTTGCCAAACGTCAGAATGCGAGGTAAAATTATGACATGTGTGAGAATGTGTTGGTCTATGCATTAAACACATTGTCCTTGTACTGCGACTCCAAGTTACCTCATCATATATTCTCATTTCTAACTATACAATGGCCATATACTGTATATTCATAAAACATGGATCCTTTGACATAAATAATAGAGACATAAATCAATTCATAAATTCATATAATATAAAGATACGTCAACCAAAACGATCAAATCAACACCACTCAAACTTAAATGCCTTAAAAAGTCAAGTCAGTATCACTTAACATAACAATCATCCAATAGGCTACTCTATTAAATATTCAAAAATGCTAAATAAAATCAATTCCCTTCAAAACGTCAAAAGCCTACAGTATATGTGCACAAGAAAAGGTTCTAACAAAACGTCAAAAACCTACAGTATGTGCACAAGAAAAGGTTCTGGACATGATAAATGAACATCTGCAGTTTGTTCATTCAACATGGTCCAGAAAATCCACTCATGTGAAACACAAATTATTTATTATCTACCTTACAATTTCAATTTCATTTTATTCTCTGTTCCCCCCACTCTCACTTACATACACAAGTGTCTGTGAGTGAGAGTCCATTTCCAACATAGCAAAAATAGCAGATCATATATTGAGATTTTAACTCACTGGTAAGTTTGAAAAACACTGATCCAGCAGGATAAAATCTTGGTATTTTACTATTTTTACATTGCTTACTATTAACTAGTACCTACATTTGAAAACTGGGACTGGGACAATGTAACTGGGTTTTCACTTTGTAGTAATAATTCCTTCACCCTACTATGACATAAAATGGGTGTCACATGGATCCCAACCGCAAACGGTTTTGGTGGAGTGACAATGGTCTGATTTGAATCTCTATAGCTTACTTACCCTACACAGGGCCGGATCTACCATATGGGCACTTTGGGCACGTGCCCAGGGGCCCTTGCTAATCCGAATGAAATAAATGGTGTCTAAAAAGATTAGTGTTTTATTGTTGGTGAGAAGGGCAGCTAAAAAGTGCAATTGTGTGTAAAGCAGCAACAATGCGCTAGATTGGCTGTCACTCTGGGGGGGGTAGGTGACCGGAAATAGGCCAATATAACGGCATAAAACTGCCCCAAAACAGCTCCAAAACAGCAAAAATGTTGCGCGCGCAAAGGGGGGGGGCCCTTCGAGCTTCAGTGCCCAGGGGCCCTCAGAGGTGTTAATCCGGCCCTGACCCTACACTACAGGTTTAAGCCCAGTCCTTTGAAATACAGCCTGGTCAAAAGACCACATAGCCACAGGTGAGACCCCCCTCAAGGTGCCAGTTTTTGCTTTTGTTTTGTAGGGAAAAAAAATGCTGCTTGATAAATGCCTACACAAATATTTTGAATGTTTTAGCTTCACAAGAAAGATTTTGATATTGCTTAATAAAGGCTTGAATCCGTGGCACACACATCCTTTCTGAGGTTGAGTCAAAGTGTTCTTGCACATTGGCAAAAAATAAATGTTTCGTCTCAGAGTCCAGCTAAATAACTTTAGTGACAGAAGTACGTTACTGGTTGGAAAAACGGGAGGTTGATTCAGCAGGATCTCATTGTCCCCTGACCCTTACTAAACAAATGCAGCATGGCTACCATTTCTGGACATTTTTAATAAAGTCACTTGTCATCAAACTTGCTAGAAGTGTGGGCGCTAGACAGGTTCAAATGTACTGGTCTGGTATTGTTGTTGCATTAGAATGGAAAACAACAAAGCTGTTGGCATTTACCTCCCATGGGTTAATCTCCTGACTGCTCGTGTGGGCAGTTGTGACGGATATGATCCCCACTACCACAGTTGTAGCAAAGTTTCCACCGTCTTCTCTCTCGGTCTTGCTTCTGCCTTTGATGAAATCGCCATCCATCTTGCCTTCCGTGATTCCTGCACTGTTGTTGCTGGAAATGCGTCTGTCGTGCTGGAACCTGCTTTTGTGGAATCGGTTCCTTGTAGAGCATCTGTGGTGTTGTCATAGCGTGCCCCTCATAATACATCAGTTGTGCTGTTTCCAGCTTCTTCTTCCGAGTGTCTTCCTGTGTGATTGCCAACCTTTCTGCATGTTCCGCATGTGACCAGACCAGGTCCAACTCCGTACTCTCCCAGCCTATGCATGATGTCATGACTCCGTCATGAATGGATGGCAACAATCCATGTACCAAAACATTCTTTAATAGGTGGTTGTATGCTGCATTATCATAGGTCAGGCCAGCATGTCTGTTTAAACACTGCTCCATCCTCGTTCTGTAGATGTCACAGCTTTCATTATGTTTCTGCTTAATGGAATGGATTTTATTCCAATCTGTACGGACTGGGTAGGCCTCCCTTATCCTCGAAAAAAGGCCATGTGCATTTTGTAACTGTCCTGTGACAATTTCCTTCCTTGGTCCATTTACATCAAAATCGCCTTTCAGGTGTGGCCATTTCAGTTTGAAAACTTTGCGAAACACTGTTTCCAACTCTGTTGCGGATGGCTGATACATTAATATTAAATCCAACACGGATGTACACCAGCGTTCCACATTTTCGGTCGGACATGGGAGATCCTTCACAATTTCCCTTACTTCTTGGGTCCAGTTGTGTCGGACCTGCACTGTTTCAGAGTCAGCATCACAGATTTCCTCTGCAGCTTCAGCAGGAGGTTGTGGGTGTGGATTTGCAGGATACGACATTAGTGGAAATGTCTGATGTGGCCCAGCTTGGCTGTGTGTATTGATCTTGTGTGGGGGGTTGGTTTGATGAGAGAACTCTTCCAGCTCTATTTCCCTCCAGCTCAAAGGTACAATACAATACAGACGCCCTGACTGTCTTGGCTGTCGCCCCCCTCCTGAGACAGGAGGTGTGACATGGTCTTTTACATACAGCTTGATCAAAGGGTTGATTGGATTAAGACAGGCTTTCAGGCCAAGGTGTTGTTGCTCACAGACACGACCAGACAGACTAGCATGGAACAATATACTATATAGATTTGAGTTCATATTTCCCACAACAGGGACAGAACAACTACATAGTGAAGTGAATAATGACACCGGTGAGAAATACTAAATAGTGCTGATAGTTACTCATGATTACAGATTTGAATTGTTTTTAGCCACCTTTTCAGGTTGAATTTGAAGGTCAGATAGTTGGAGGTCTCTCTTACTTCTGTGGGGAGACTGTTCCAGTGATGGGAGGCTCTAACAGAGAAGACTGTTTTACCAAACACACTACGTCTGATTGGCATTTCACAGTCACCTCTGGTAGTTGCCCTTGTTGCTGCGATAAAGTAAAATATCTGAGGAGCTACTTGGCCTTCTGACTGTGAATCATCCGATCCTTCTCCAGCCATTCTTCCTATGGTGGAAGAAGTAAGGGCCTATATTTTCACATAATGTGAGGAATTTAACTCACATAGTCCATTATGACTAGAAAATGACCAATGGCGTCTGTACGATATATACCGGTATTATAGTAAACATACTAACTGTCTTTTGTCCCGCAGACTCTTTTGGAGCACGCCAAAATGAAGAAAGACCAAAGACTGCTGGAGTTTAATTCGCTGCTTACCTCGTCCTGAAGCTCAGCCACTGTACAGACCCAACACAGCGTGAAACGCCATCTGTATCCATCACCGTAACATGTATTATACACTACTGTATGGTACTAGTACACTCTTCAGTGTTCATTCATCTCATAGAGTGTACAACTGTTACCAAATGGATCCATAGCCCCCCAAGGTGCTATTTGGTTACATTTGTACACTCCATATACATAGTTAGAAATCTGTGGTTAATGCATTGATATTTGTTTAATACACAGCATGCTGCAATGCAAATTTAAAACATCATGCAATATTTGTCTCAATCATTCTTGCAATGCGCCTTCCATTCATCAAATGTCTGAATCATGTCAGATTTTTACATGAATGAAGAGTTAGAGTTGGTTTATAGAACATCCACACATCAACTACTACAGGACTGCTAATGATACAAAATAATATCCAATATTGTTTTTGACAGCATTTGATTGTTTATTTGCAGTACAGTACATAAGAAGGGATGGTGTTTTTATTTTATTTTTTTGCCATACAAAATGTCCACAGCCAAAACTCAATAAAAGCAGTTATGTTTCATCTAAAGCAGTGGTTCTCAAACATTGTTGGCTCAGGGTACCCCTGTAAATAACATTTTCATCCATGACACCCCTGAATTACATTGTTGCACCTTACATTTATGTCATATACGCTTTATAAATGTGTAAATATTTCCCCCTAAAATACAGAATGAATGACAGATTGAAAATAAGTTTATACTTTACGTTTAACCACTTGAACCACAGCATCCCTATTGTGGAGGGAATATTCGCCAAAAATAGCTGATCTACAAGCTTCTAACGTGTCGTGAGTGTGTAGGCTAGTATCTGATTTGTTGTATTTGTATATCTTTGTTAAGATTGTGAGGGAATTGATTGGGAGGGAATTGTTAACGGGTGATCTTGGGAAGTTGGGTTGAACTTGGGCACAAAATTAATGTTATTAACTTATTAAATAAGATACCTGTAGATAGATAGATATCTGTCATTACATCTCTGTATGTATTTATCATTTTATTTTACCGACGGCACGGGATGGCGGTCATTGCGCTGTCACAGTAATGTAACTTTGGAAGTGTATAGCCAAATTCCATATAGCCAAACCCGCTCATTCCATGTTGTGGTCTCAAAACACTGCATGACAGTGCATGTTGGGACTCGAAACCCTGTTGTATTTGTCTGGCACAGCAAAGGAGGTGGTGGAGGAAAGGAGTGTGTCACCCATGTGAAAAACCCTGTTGTGTTTGTCTGGCACGGCAAAGGAGGTGGTGGAGGAAAGGAGTGTGTCACCCATGTGAAAACCCCTGTTGTATTTGTCTGGCACGGCAGACCCCTAGACTAATTGGTCCGTAACAGACCAAACATTTGTGTTCTGTGCGTGTGTATGAGGCCTCAGACAAGCAACACTTTTTAACATCCGACCGACCGACCGTTTCTTAAATTTAGAATAGAATTAAGAATAGATAGATAGATACTAAATGCATGGTCAGGGACCATATGCAATACCTTCGCGGACCACCTGGATTCTACCAATGCACTTAGTTATCATTCCCTTATACACATGTTACAACACTTCATCATTCTCTTTTCACTTTGCTCCTGCACAACACTTTACACCACAAAAACCTCATTGCTGAAATAAAGACAATCAATACCAGTAAAACAGCTGCCAGCAGAAAGCCTATAACATCGAGTGAATGGTACTGAATCGTGGACATCTTGTACGACTCCGTCCTCAAGTGTGGCGCTCCCCTGTGCCTCATGACGAACTCGATCCAGAAGACGGCCAGGTCTAGAGGTTTTGTGGGCTGGTCCCTGTGCAGCTTCGACAGCCTCTGCATGTTCTCTGCGTAGGAGGGCTCGTGAAGGACCTCCTGTAGCGCTTTCAGGAAGTTGTCTTTGTTTATTGTGCCAATATCAACAACTTTGGCTACGCCCTTTGCTTCCATCCTGTTCATGTTGTCTACTTGGTCGAGCACGAGAGGCAGACCGACCAAAGGAACGCTGTGGTAGATAGCCTCCTGGACTCCGTTGGTGCCCCCATGGGCCACGAACACTCTGGTCTTGGGGTGGCCCAAGAGGTCCTTCTGGGGCAACCAGTCAACGAGTAACGTGTTGTTCCCCAGGGTCGATGGTCTCTCCCCGGTGTGCCTCCAGATCACCTTCTGCGGCAATTGGGCGAAAGCCGCCGCGATGATCTCCGTAATGTCCTCGGGAAGCTTTCCGACGAAGGAGCCCAGAGTCATCACGATGACCCCATGTTCTCCGGAACTCTGGACAAAGTCCTCCAGATGTGGAGGGAGAGGCTCGGGGGGCTTGCACTGCCAGCCTTGCATGTAAACGACGTTAGGCATCGTGGGGCGAGGGTATTCAAAGGTAAAGTCGCTTCTCATCAGCCAGATATCCGCCGCCTGGAAGAGCTCAGTATAATGGACATCAGGGCCGAAGTAACGGTGAACAAACGTTGTGTAGAGGTTGTCTGTGATATATCCAAATTCAATACGCATAAGAAGGTAGAAAAGTGCATTTTTGATTCGTTGGGGAAATGTCATCTTGTCGGTTAGGATGGCATCTGGGACCGGGACATAGGAGAGGGGACAGGGGGCGATGAGATAATGTGCCTCCCCTTGGACAGCCCACCTGGCGCTGAAGACCAGAGGAAGACCGAGACGATGGGCCAACATCGCCCCCATCCCCAGTGGGTCCGTCAAAACCACGTCGTACTTCTCCTCCTGCAAACGCTTCATCATTTCCCTATCCTCAAAAATGATCTCCATTGTCTGAACAATGGCTTTCTCCACCTCTTGGAAGCTTTTCACCAGTTCCCATTCCATTGCCATGCGAGCCCAAACAGAGGAACCGTCCCGCCGCATGTTCACCAGCCTCGCCAAGATTGTTCCGAAAAATTCCTCGTCCCCTACGCCCTGGACGTTGACTGTGACGGTGTTGTAGTGAGGCGAGTCTGGCTTGATGTACCAGCTGTTTGATGGCCTTATCACCGTGACCTCGTGGCCTCTGGAGTGCAGCTCTTCGATGATGACTTTCATGTTGATCCAAAGGCTTCCCTCATAAGAGTATACCAGTACTTTTCCACCGTCCACGAGCGCCGTGGAACACAGAAGTGTAGCAAACGCCACAAGCGTCAGTTGGCCCATCTCTGGGGAGACAGATTATTTGTTGATGATGAGCGGTTGCATATCATGGCACATAAGTAACTGGCACTGCCACTGCCACTGGCACTGATTAACTAATACTGCACTTTACACTCGGTTCATACTAGATAACAACATGAGTAGGATCAAAACAATATATCGTCGCTGTCGGGCAGACACCTCATATCTAATTTGTTTCTGTATATTAACGTTGTAGTCCCCTCCGGTAGATAGATACGATCACAAGGCGTTCTTTATGTTGTACAGACATGATTAGCGTAAATGCCAAATGCTGTGATAACTAAAACATAACAAAACATAACATTTAGTACAATATTCTCATAGAGAACAATAATCATAAGATACAAGCATACAAACAAATGTAACAATATATACCTCATTGGCCGCATCCACTTTGGGAGAATATCGGGGAGAAATCTTCTTTAATCAGTATCTTGACTCTTACAGCATATCTCTTTTACACATATGACAGCAGCAATGAACTATGCTTGTTGCACGCTGGAGTGCTCTGTTCAGAATGAACTGCCTCTGCCCCAGCTCTGATAATAATTTACAGTGATCTAATAAACCACCAACAGATCAGCTTCAGCTGTTTAGATTAGTATGACCTCTTAGTCAATATTAGAAAGATAAATCACCTCAATACACAGTAAAACAAGTAGAAACATGAAATTGACCAAAACAAAATACATTATGAAAATTAATAATAAGTGTCCTGATGGCAGCTTTTAATTCTGATGACAGCTACAAACTCAGCTACAAACGCAGCTACAAACTCAGCTACAAACGCAGCTACAAACTCAGCTACAAACGCAGCTACAAACTCAGCTACAAACGCAGCTACAAACGCAGCTACAAACTCAGCTACAAACGCAGCTACAAACTCAGCTACAAACGCAGCTACAAACTCAGCTACAAACGCAGCTACAAACGCAGCTACAAACTCAGCTACAAACTCAGCTACAAACGCAGCTACAAACGCAGCTACAACCTCAGCTACAAACGCAGCTACAAACTCAGCTACAAACGCAGCTACAAACGCGCATCATCACACAAAAGCATCAACAGTAGCAGACAGTGTTTCGAGCTTGTAGATCTGCTACCTTTGCTATTTTTTTAAATTTGAATCCTGAAAAACAACAGTTTTGTTCATAATGTGGTTTCCAGCCGACAGAGACTATATCATTCATTAGTTAAGGAATAAGGATGTTATTCCATCCATGGTTCCACTCCTATGCCGAGGATGAGCGCTCATAGGCGGGTAGGAGTTTAAGGAAGAGAGGAGTAGGTGTTACCGATGATATGAAGGCTCTGTTCCATTCTGGTCAAACAGTATCAGGGTGCTGCTATAGAGCGTCGCAGTCCCGCCTCCTACCCTGGACCAGGAAATGAAACCCAATGCATTATTCTCATAGACATTTCTTAAAGTATTTATTTAAAGACGGTTACGCCGCGGACAAAGCCAACTCGAGTCGTGACAACTCATGACAACACAAACAATATTTTGGACCAAACAAATAATTACAAAGAAGAAAAACAACAAAAAAAGTGTTGTAACCTGCCGTTTTTTTCTTCTTTCTAATTATTTGTTTGGTCCAAAATATTGTTTGTGTTGTCATGAGTTGTCACGACTCGAGTTGGCTTTGTCCGCGGCGTAACCGTCTTTAAATAAATACTTTAAGAAATGTCTATGAGAATAATGCATTGGGTTTCATTTCCTGGTCCAGGGTAGGAGGCGGGACTGCGACGCTCTATAGAGAGGGTATGCGCGTGACATCATCATACCCGGAAGTTATATGCAGGAACGCCTACTGAGTGGCAACAAACTACTTTTCTGGCCTTGATAGGCCATACATCCAAACAGACAAAAATGTTTGGTCAAACCATGTGACTCCCATTGAAAATGAATTGGAGCAGCAATCAAAAAGCAATCAGGCATCACACACGGACCGAACATTTGTTGTGTAGGTGTGTACGAAGCCCCAAGACAAGTAAAGTGTGACCCAAATGAAATGGATCTGCACAACACATTCACATTGACACACATTGCGCAAAGTACAAGGTTTCCTCCTCCAGTTCATGAAGATCCCATCAACCTATAACTCTATGCACGTCACTGGTCAAAAACCATCGTAACCTTACTCCACTTGAGCTGGATTTGGGTAAAGAAGTGATGGTAATGTAATGTAGGCCTATAAAGTAAAAAATGCCGACTTTGGGGCATATTGTGTTAAAATACATTATTTTTCCACTCAAAAGTTAATTTTCCATGCAACAAGGTTGTGTCTTCAAAGTTCAAACCATGTGACTCCCATTGGAAATGCATTGAGGCCATGACACACAGAAGACACAGCTGGGCACAAGTATGTCTTGAGTGAGGCCATACATAACATATAACCAGTGCCGTCTCCAGGCACTAATCAGCAGGGGGGCATACTTTTTTTCCAAAGGGGGCACATCATTTTTCAAACCCCCCCCCCCCCCCCCCCCCCCCCCCCTATGTTTAACAAAATCGCCTAGTAACAAAGTGATGCTTAGCACCAACAACAAACAAAGAAATACAAATATGTTGAGCATTATAATGTCTTCTGCATACTTGGCCTTCTGACTGTGAATCATCTAATCCTTCTCCAGCCAAAAACACATCTATATGCCAAGTGTTTTTCCTAATATTGTTTTTAATTGTTTTATTGACCTGTTATTTTCTTCATATTTCATTGTTTCTGATGTTTTGATGTTTTTATGATTCCTGTTTTATAACCTGTCTGTAAAGCACTTTGTAACTATATGTGTGGAAAGGTGCTATACAAATACAATTCATTCATTCTTCCTATGGTGGAAGAAGTAAGGGCCTATATGTTCACATAATGTGAGGAATTTAACTCACATGACCAATGGCGTCTGTACGATATATACCGGTATTATAGTAAACATACTAACTGTCTTTTGTCCCGCAGACTCTTTTGGAGCACGCCAAAATGAAGAAAGACCAAAGACTGCTGGAGTTTAATTCGCTGCTTACCTCGTCCTGAAGCTCAGCCACTGTACAGACCCAACACAGCGTGAAACGCCATCTGTATCCATCACCGTAACATGTATTATACACTACTGTATGGCACTAGTACACTCTTCAGTGTTCATTCATCTCATTGGTCCTCATTCACAAAGGAGAAATACGCCAGAGTGTATCGGAAGCGTAAACAGATGCGGGAAATTCCGTCCGATCACGCAACGTTGTTTTGCCGTGCAATTCAAAGAGCGGTGTGTACCACAGGTACGCAGGTGTATTTGTGAGGTACGCAGGTGAATGCGAGCGGGTGCCAAATGATCGGAAATTCAGCGGATAACTTCATTTGCATTGATCCACGCCCCATTTCACACCATAAAAGGCGTCAAGCATGACTCAGCAGACAGCAGTAAAAAAAACAAAAAAGAACTATAGGCCTTACAGCTCAAACGAAATAGAGGTCCTCCTGACGGAATGCAACAAAATAATGATATTTTCTGGTATAGTGGCTTCACAAATTAAAATAAAAATGATTGCTGGAAAGAAATTAGGCTATACTGCCGCGGTCAGTCAGTGCTGTGCAGATATATCATGAATATAGCCCTCTATTAATTTCCTAATTCCACAGGACCACAAACAAGTTTTTGCACCATTGTATAAAGTATACCACTATAGGCCTACCATACAAACTGACACTCAATCCATCAAAGGACAGGAAATTAAAAGAAAATGATCTGACCATGTCAAGCGCCGGAGCGACGACCACCACCTGCAGTCTCTTTTTTTACATCCATATACCATTACATTTGTGCGTGATTCTTTATATTGTCTATAGCCTACCATTAAACTATATAAATCATTTTCCCAAGCTTACAAAACGGTGAACGCTGCTCCGCACCGCTGCAGCAATGTCAAGCTGACTTACGGTATAAAATGCAGCTTGGCCATTTATTTATTTAAGTTCGGGACCAAGGCAGCAAGCTAGCGTATACTTGGCAATTATATTATAAAGCCTTTTCTTTTCTATTGAACAATTGCTCACTCACACCTTTGCAGAGGTAAAACATATATCCGATATTTTTATCAGAGCTGCATTGATTCATGCGGGGAATAGATTAATATCATCTCACTGTCATCTGTCTGAATGCCATGTGGAGAATGGATTTGTTCTGATCATGGACACGTAGGCATAGGCCTATAGCTATTTAAAATTTCAACCATATACGGCGGGTAGCCTCCTCTTTGTCAGATCTAAGTGCAGGTTCATTTATGATGATGTCGTCATATTAAAATGATTCGCGAATTTCGCGGGACATTTGGCACCAAACTTGATTGATCTCATCAATGTAGTACCCTACAGCCTAGCTATAAGTTCCCCATATTATAATTAATTAAGGCTTAAAACTATGACTGGCCGAATTGCACGCGCTGATGCAATAATGTGGACTTCTATTTTTTTTATATGGCTAATTAGCCCCCGTGACTGCTGTCTGTCTGTCAGACCGGCATGTCTGTGAACCATAGAAATAATCTGTTCTGTCCGGGCCGGGCTCACCGCACCGTTATATTCATTTGTCCAATGAATTCGTACAGTGCAGAATGCAGATAAGTGTATGTTCTTTTTTAACATGCAGCGCGAGTCCGCGAGAGCCGATCTACAAGCTCACAACGCGTTGCACTGCGAGTAGAAAGCTGTCAAGTGCAGCGCAATCGCGCAAGCTAGAAATATCCTAATAAATAAATAAAAAGGTGTCGGGTTTGCAGGGGCAGTTTCTGTATGGGACTCTAGGCTAACCTGCCTCTAGAATGCATGCATTTAGGCATCCAAGTGATACTTGGCTTTTATATAAGCTATCATTTGTTTATGTGCTGACCAATGCTTTGGACACATGCCTACATATTTTATCTGAGATTTGGGGACTTTTAATTGATTCAGAATGAAGACTAAAGCCTTCTGAATAAATCTACGCAAGCAGTACACGACCCTCTGAGGTGGCGCAGCTTATAGCGGAGTTTCCGACCATCCGACGTCACCGTCAAGTTCACGTTCAAGTTCATGAATTCCCACGTAATGTGGGAATCCACGTAAATGCCTGTCCGCTCACGCTCCGCTCACGTTACGTAACGGTATGAGCGTAAACGCCGTTGTGAATGAGGACCATAGAGTGTACAACTGTTACCAAATGGATCCATAGCCCCCCAAGGTGCTATTTGGTTACATTTGTACACTCCATATACATAGTTAGAAATCTGTGGTTAATGCATTGATATTTGTTTAATACACAGCATGCTGCAATGCAAATTTAAAACATCATGCAATATTTGTCTCAATCATTCTTGCAATGCGCCTTCCATTCATCAAATGTCTGAATCATGTCAGATTTTTACATGAATGAAGAGTTAGAGTTGGTTTATAGAACATCCACACATCAACTACTACAGGACTGCTAATGATACAAAATAATATCCAATATTGTTTTTGACAGCATTTGATTGTTTATTTGCAGTACAGTACATAAGAAGGGATGGTGTTTTTATTTTATTTTTTTGCCATACAAAATGTCCACAGCCAAGACTCAATAAAAGCAGTTATGTTTCATCTAAAGCAGTGGTTCTCAAACATTTTTGGCTCAGGGCACCCCTGTAAATAACTGTAAATATTTCCCCCTAAAATACAGAATGAATGACAGATTGAAAATAAGTTTATACTTTACGTTTAACCACTTGAACCACAGCATCCCTATTGTGGAGGGAATATTCGCCAAAAATAGCTGATCTACAAGCTTCTAACGTGTCGTGAGTGTGTAGGCTAGTATCTGATTTGTTGTATTTGTATATCTTTGTTAAGATTGTGAGGGAATTGATTGGGAGGGAATTGTTAACGGGTGATCTTGGGAAGTTGGGTTGAACTTGGGCACAAAATTAATGTTATTAACTTATTAAATAAGATACCTGTAGAGAGATAGATATGTCATTAACTGTCATTGCATCTCTGTATGTATTTATCATTTTATTTTACCGACGGCACGGGATGGCGGTCATTGCGCTGTCACAGTAATGTAACTTTGGAAGTGTATAGCCAAATTCCATATAGCCAAACCCGCTCATTCCATGTTGTGGTCTCAAAACACTGCATGACAGTGCATGTTGGGACTCGAAAAACCCTGTTGTATTTGTCTGGCACAGCAAAGGAGGTGGTGGAGGAAAGGAGTGTGTCACCCATGTGAAAACCCCTGTTGTATTTGTCTGGCACGGCAGACCCCTAGACTAATTGGTCCGTAACAGACCAAACATTTGTGTTCTGTGCGTGTGTATGAGGCCTCAGACAAGCAACACTTTTTAACATCCGACCGACCGACAGCGTTTCTTAAATTTAGAATAGAATTAAGAATAGATAGATAGATACTAAATGCATGGTCAGGGACCATATGCAATACCTTCGCGGACCACCAGATGAAAACCTGGATTCTATTATCCCAAAAGTAGTTTACTACCAATGCACTTAGTTATCATTCCCTTATACACATGTTACAACACTTCATCATTCTCTTTTCACTTTGCTCCTGCACAACACTTTACACCACAAAAACCTCATTGCTGAAATACAGACAATCAATACCAGTAAAACAGCTGCCAGCAGAAAGCCTATAACATCGAGTGAATGGTACTGAATCGTGGACATCTTGTACGACTCCGTCCTCAAGTGTGGCGCTCCCCTGTGCCTCATGACGAACTCGATCCAGAAGACGGCCAGGTCTAGAGGTTTTGTGGGCTGGTCCCTGTGCAGCTTCGACAGCCTCTGCATGTTCTCTGCGTAGGAGGGCTCGTGAAGGACCTCCTGTAGCGCTTTCAGGAAGTTGTCTTTGTTTATTGTGCCAATATCAACTACTTTGGCTACGCCCTTTGCTTCCATCCTGTTCATGTTGTCTACTTGGTCGAGCACGAGAGGCAGACCGACCAAAGGAACGCTGTGGTAGATAGCCTCCTGGACTCCGTTGGTGCCCCCATGGGCCACGAACACTCTGGTCTTGGGGTGGCCCAAGAGGTCCTTCTGGGGCAACCAGTCAACGAGTAACGTGTTGTTCCCCAGGGTCGATGGTCTCTCCCCGGTGTGCCTCCAGATCACCTTCTGCGGCAATTGGGCGAAAGCCGCCGCGATGATCTCCGTAATGTCCTCGGGAAGCTTTCCGACGAAGGAGCCCAGAGTCATCACGATGACCCCATGTTCTCCGGAACTCTGGACAAAGTCCTCCAGATGTGGAGGGAGAGGCTCGGGGGGCTTGCACTGCCAGCCTTGCATGTAAACGACGTTAGGCATCGTGGGGCGAGGGTATTCAAAGGTAAAGTCGCTTCTCATCAGCCAGATATCCGCCGCCTGGAAGAGCTCAGTATAATGGACATCAGGGCCGAAGTAACGGTGAACAAACGTTGTGTAGAGGTTGTCTGTGATATATCCAAATTCAATACGCATAAGAAGGTAGAAAAGTGCATTTTTGATTCGTTGGGGAAATGTCATCTTGTCGGTTAGGATGGCATCTGGGACCGGGACATAGGAGAGGGGACAGGGGGCGATGAGATAATGTGCCTCCCCTTGGACAGCCCACCTGGCGCTGAAGACCAGAGGAAGACCGAGACGATGGGCCAACATCGCCCCCATCCCCAGTGGGTCCGTCAAAACCACGTCGTACTTCTCCTCCTGCAAACGCTTCATCATTTCCCTATCCTCAAAAATGATCTCCATTGTCTGAACAATGGCTTTCTCCACCTCTTGGAAGCTTTTCACCAGTTCCCATTCCATTGCCATGCGAGCCCAAACAGAGGAACCGTCCCGCCGCATGTTCACCAGCCTCGCCAAGATTGTTCCAAAAAATTCCTCGTCCCCTACGCCCTGGACGTTGACTGTGACGGTGTTGTAGTGAGGCGAGTCTGGCTTGATGTACCAGCTGTTTGATGGCCTTATCACCGTGACCTCGTGGCCTCTGGAGTGCAGCTCTTCGATGATGACTTTCATGTTGATCCAAAGGCTTCCCTCATAAGAGTATACCAGTACTTTTCCACCGTCCACGAGCGCCGTGGAACACAGAAGTGTAGCAAACGCCACAAGCGTCAGTTGGCCCATCTCTGGGGAGACAGATTATTTGTTGATGATGAGCGGTTGCATATCATGGCACATAAGTAACTGGCACTGGCACTGGCACTGGCACTGATTAACTAATACTGCACTTTACACTCAGTTCATACTAGATAACAACATGAGTAGGATCAAAACAATATATCGTCGCTGTCGGGCAGACACCTCATATCTAATTTGTTTCTGTATATTAACGTTGTAGTCCCCTCCGGTAGATAGATACGATCACAAGGCGTTCTTTATGTTGTACAGACATGATTAGCGCAAATGCCAAATGCTGTGATAACTAAAACATAACAAAACATAACATTTAGTACAATATTCTCATAGAGAACAATAATCATAAGATACAAGCATACAAACAAATGTAACAATATATACCTCATTGGCCGCATCCACTTTGGGAGAATATCGGGGAGAAATCTTCTTTAATCAGTATCTTGACTCTTACAGCATATCTCTTTTACACATATGACAGCAGCAATGCACTATGCTTGTTGCACGCTGGAGTGCTCTGTTCAGAATGAACTGCCTCTGCCCCAGCTCTGATAATAATTTACAGTGATCTAATAAACCACCGGCACCAACAGATCAGCTTCAGCTGTTTAGATTAGTATGATCTCTTAGTCAATATTAGAAAGATAAATCACCTCAATACACAGTAAAACAAGTAGAAACATGAAATTGACCAAAACAAAATACATTATGAAAATTAATAATAAGTGTCCTTGTTCATCACGTTCCAGGCTTGAGGCGCGTTGGTAGACTCCCTTTGTTAAATAAAGGAATAACTTTTAATTCCGATGGCAGCTTTTAATTCTGATGACAGCTACAAACGCAGCTACAAACGCAGCTACAAACTCGGCTACAAACTCAGCTACAAACTCAGCTACAAACGCAGCTACAAACGCAGCTACAAACTCGGCTACAAACGCGCATCATCACACAAAAGCATCAACAGTAGCAGACAGTGTTTCGAGCTTGTAGATCTGCTACCTTTGCTATTTTTTTTTATTTGAATCCTGAAAAACATCATAATGTGGTTTCCAGCCGACAGAGACTATATCATTCATTAGTTAAGGAATAAGGATGTTATTCCATCCATGGTTCCACTCCTATGCCGAGGATGAGCGCTCATAGGCGGGTAGGAGTTTAAGGAAGAGAGGAGTAGGTGTTACCGATGATACGAAGGCTCTGTTCCATTCTGGTCAAACAGTATCAGGGTGCTGCTATAGAGGGTATGCGCGTGACATCATCATCATACCCGGAAGTTATATGCAGTGGCAAATGAGTGGCAAAAAACTACTTTTCTGGCCTTGATAGGCCATACATCCAAACAGACAAACTTGTTTGGTCAAACCATGTGACTCCCATTGAAAATGAATTGGAGCAGCAATCAAAAAGCAATCAGGCATCACACACGGACCGAACATTTGTTGTGTAGGTGTGTACGAAGCCCCAAGACAAGTAAAGTGTGACCCAAATGAAATGGATCTGCACAACACATTCACATTGACACACATTGCGCAAAGTACAAGGTTTCCTCTTCCAGTTCATGAAGATCCCATCAACCTATAACTATGCACGTCACTGGTCAAAAACCATCGTAACCTTACTCCACTTGAGCTGGATTTGGGTAAAGAAGTGATGGTAATATAATATAGGCCTATAAAGTAAAAAATGCCAACTTTGGGGCATATTGTGTTAAAATACATTATTTTTCCACTCAAAAGTTAATTTTCCATGCAACAAGGTTGTGTCTTCAATGTGACTCCCATTGGAAATGCATTGAGGCCATGACACACAGAAGACACAGGGCATTACATTATACATAACATATAACAACTCACTACCACTCTCTTGCAGATTGCTGACTGTTGCCTTTTCGGCCATGAATGATGCCATGCTTTATAGCTTAATTGCCTTTAACAGTCATCGTACCGGTACACAGAATAAATACAGAGGCTAGAGCTGCTAGAGCAGCAAGTATTGACAAGTCAAAGTGCAGGGATAACCAGGCTCATCATCTTTAGCATGCAGGTTTATCTGCCTGAAGAAGCTGAGGCAGGACTGTCTACTCAGTGGTGTAAAGTAACTACAGTAAGTATATGTACTCAAGTACTACAGTCTTGCTTTACTGTACTGAGGTAGCCTATTTGTACTTTACTTGAGTAGCCTAGTGTTTCCAATTTCCAATACTTTTACTTCTAGCCAACTTAACTTCTCAGGCATATAATTGCATGTTTACCCCATTTTTCTTTTAATTAGTTAGCCTACTTTGTAGATTGCACAATAGGATACTTTTACTATGACACTTTAAGTTTAATGCCAATACTTTAGGCTACATTTCGATTTCCGGATTCGTTGCAGTAATTGATAATTATACTTAAAGGACAACTTTAGTTATTTTCAACCAAGGTTCATGTTTTAGGTTGTTATTAGAGAAAGTAAAAGGTGAGTGTTATTTTTTCATTTGCTGATTTCTTTCGTTTTAGCGGGGGCATTCGAACATGGCGCTAAATATGTTTTTCTTTTTCTTTTTTTTGTACACAATTTTATTGACTATAGTCCTACTAGACCCCAGGAAATCTACCACAAAAGATCACAGGATCTACTAAATCAGAATGTGAAGGGGGCCAACTCAGTATGGCATAGGCCCTACCCCCCTGTCTGACCACTGTCTGTCCACTCAGTGAGTGGGGGGAGCCAGAGCCATTGATCTGTATGCTAAAAGCAGGGGACATCTCTCTCCTTCCTTTGTCTGTCTCTCAGCAGTCTGTCGGTGAGGACGAGCTAGGTGTCTTCACGTTAGGAAGGTGAGTAGTAACTAGTAAGTAGTAATAATAATAGTAATGTAATACTGTACAGTGTACACTTATGAAGTGTGACTGTAAATATGCGTAGTTGCAGGTTGCGTTGCGACTTTTACAGTGAAGTTATAGTGTAGCGCCGGCCGCAGCTAGAAGAATATGCAGGCTTTAGACTCTCTTTATAAGGACAGATGACAAGGAGTTATATCACTGGAACGCCACCGGTCGCTCCGTTTATTAATGATTCTCTTCACACAGTTAACAACAACCACTCTGACGCTCCACAACACTGCGTCATCATCGCACGACAGCCTTCAGGCAAAACCAAACGATCCCCGAGCCTACATAAGCACCCCATATGATGAAAACATATAGCCTACGATTGGTCATTGGTGTCATTCTTTAGTGGCGCTGGATTTGTGCTACATTGTGCTGTAAATAGATCATTTGTGCTAGTATATTTTTTTGCGATATTTTAAGTAAATATGTTTATGAGCATGGTATACTTGTGCCCCCTCTTGGCCAGACTCCGTAATGACAGTCCTTAACATGCCTGCCTAGTAAAATCATAATTTATATAAAAAATATCAAAATAGCCCAATTGTTGATTTCAATGGCACACATTAGAGCACATAAAGCACTACAGAATAAGAACATTTTGTACAATTTGGACCCAGATATTCAAGTTTCCATCATAAGCCTCAGCTTCAGCCTACACCTTTTGGGGCCACTAACAGAGTTAATATATTTAATGTAAATATGAGTGTTCTGATAAGTGCATGGAAATGAATAAATAACAAACTTTAGACTAATTTATAATTTGTCATAAACAATACAGTGGTGCTCGCTGAAGATAATTGAAAATAATTGACTCACAGTCATAACTTATTTGGTCAGATCCTGCCACAATGAACTATAATTTTACCTGTTTCAGTTTTGTGATACTTTGCTATTGAGGTCTTACGCTGGAAACCTCAATTTAAGATGTAACTTCTGAATGATAGAATGCTAAACCGCTTCTGTCCGTTTAAATTGTCCCATTAAAGAAAAATCTAATCGACCATTGGAAACATGGTGTAGTTGCAGTCATTCTACTTCATATTTGAATTGGGAACGGACTACAACACATTCATGGTAGTTCCAAACATAGAAGCGCTAGCCTAGATTGATAGGATTGTTTAGTTAACACACAGTGAGTGAACTATTGACTGATGGGAACCTTTTGAACCTTTATCTCGATCAGTTCATCATGATGCAAGGAGCCGTGGTGGTGTGGATTCTGTCCGCGCTGGTATGTCTGGGTACAGGACATCACCATAAAGGACACGAGGATCTGGGAACCCTTAAGCAAAAATCTGTTTTGACAGATTATGGACAAAAAGGTAACAGAGCTGACCATGGTTGGATTTGGCCGGTGGAGACATGTCTTATCCCTGCTTCTGGTCATACTAACTAACTACCGGTAACTAACTAACTAACTGTCTATCTATCTATCTATCTATCTATCTATCTATCTATCTATCTATCTATCTATCTATCTATCTATCATATATAATGTAGACTCTGATATGTTTGATAATATCACAATTTGATAATATGATGTACTTGTTACGATGATAGCCACATTAAACCTACTTTGGTCAATTTAGCAAAAATAGATCTAGAGTACAAGCTAAAGTGTTGGAAGAAGTGTAGGGTTTAAGTGCTTAAGAAAATACCCCCCTCTGTTTTTTTTTGTTTGTTTTTTTCACATATCGAACCCAGCACCTTCAGGTCATGAAGATAACAGTGCAGACCACGCTGCAAACAGCCTCGCCACTGTGACATCAGCAAACAAAGCTTTTGCCTTCGACCTGTACAGGAAACTGGCCGCTCAGACGGACAACCAAGGCAAGAACATCTTCTTCTCGCCCTCCAGTGTCAGCCTGGCCCTGGCAGCCTTGTCTGTAGGGGCCCGGGGCCAAACCCACCAGCAGCTCTTCAGTGGTCTGGGCTTCAACAGCTCCTTGCTGAACCAGGCTGACGTAAACCAGGCCTTCCATGGACTTCTGACCAAGACCTCATCAGAAGACATCAGTGCAGGAACTGCAGTGTTTGTGGACAATAAGTTCAAGCCACAGCCTGAGTTCCTGGATGCTCTCAGGCAGTCCTACCTGGCGGGCGGGTTCAATGTGGACTTTAACAATTCCACAGAGAGTGCTGCTGCCATCAACAAGTATGTGGAGGAGAAGACCCACGGCAAGATAGACCAACTAGTGAAAGACCTGGATCCTGACACCCTCATGTATCTCATTAGTTACGTATACTACAAAGGTGAGTCTCTGAGTTGTCATTCAATTCTTACATTTTTAGAATCATTTCATATACCAGACAGAAATTAACAAATTCAATTAGTGTTATGCCTGGGATAATCAATGGGGGCCGGGTCATTATTGAGAAATGTACCCGACAGCATAGAGCTCTAATCACCCTGAAGGGGTTTATTTCTCAATTATGACCCACGCCCCATTGATTATCCCTCTTCTTAGACGGCTACTTAAATAAATTAACCAATTGACCCAAAAGTAATAATAAAACGAAGGATTTCATTGCAGTAATGAAAGTATTCCATTAATTTTCGATTACTGCATTGCCTATTTCTCACTTCAAATCTGTTTTGAAAAACATTATTGACAGCAATGTTTGCGGTAAATTACATTACGTTTGTTTACATAGCTGCCATGTTGGATATGGCAGAAAACACTCATTGATGTGAGCATGTGCTTTGATTAGACAATGATCTGGTATAGAGTTCAGTGGTCATTATTCAAAAATAACGCACAGCTGAATTCTGTAATTTAGTACAGCATTCAAGTTAAATGCTGAACTAAATTACACAATTCAGCGGCAAGCCATCAGCATGATGTACACACCTCATAGTTATGGTGGTCCTTGCAAATGAAAGTAAAACATGACAACCACTAGTGGACTCTTAATAGCCATAGAACATAGTAATAGTAATTGGGTCTCGCCACAGACATGTTTGTCCGTGTACAGACATATTGATGACCCCTGCTACTGTCACCTTCCCTTATTTTAGTTACGTCTCAATATAGTCATCGTTGTTTCTATTGTTTTCTGTCAAACAGGAAAATGGAAGTCTCAATTTAACCCCAAAGAAACTTCGGAGGAGGATTTTAATGTGGATGAGCAAACCAAGGTACTTCATCCAATAACACTACTATCTTACCGACTGTCTTTTTATTGGTTTGCCTCCGATCTGAATGAACAGAGCCACGCAACAAAACATAAACTTTGAGAGAATACAAACAAACAAACGGGCATACCATGGTAGCAAATAAAGTTAGCCACTTTCCGGTCCTCACAGAGTTCCGACGAGACGCTGACTCGCTCGGGTAGAGTGAGACGTGACATCATTTCATTAATAAATTGTACTGCCCCGAGAGTGCGGCTGGGCAATGAATGGCATGGCAGAATACTATTACTGGGCGTTATCATAGAGGAACTGAATAAAACATATAGTCAGTGGACGGGAGTGGCAATGCCCCGTAAATTGCCACAGTGTTGCGATTTCACATGCCGGCATTAAATGGCGTCGGCAATATCATGTCACGCTACCAAGGAAAAATGTCTGCATTGTTATCAAAGTGTGAATGCAGATTAGAACGCTATACCATCATGACAGTGCGTCATGGCGGTGCTTCAATGAACAAACTGTTGGGCCGTTTAATACGGTGTGCAGTGCTGCGGATCCACTCTGGACTGTCCGCCTACTGTATAGGTCATTTTACCACGGATCCTCGTGTTTGGAACAGCGAGGTAGATCTCATCATCATTCTTCGACCGCGGTCGAGATCATGGATTCCACAATGCTACGCCAGACTTCCCGGTCCTTCATTGCCACCCCCAGTTCCTGCCTACTGAAGCACCGGTCCTTCATTGCCACCCCCAGTTCCTGCCTACTGAAGCATTTGTCCCTAGCGATGACATCAGGGAACGACAGCTTTCTACCTCTGGTCCGCCCTGAGGCAGGACTCCAGAGCAGAAGGGAAGATATAACCTCATTGTCAGCTCTGTAGCAGTGGCCGGCAAACTGCGGTAGATGAGATAGATCTAACAAGCTCACAACGTGCAACAGCTTTGAGTCACCTAGCCAGCACTTTCAAAGCATATTTAGGCAAAATCTGTTGCCAGAACCAGCAGTTTCTTAATCTTTGGCCACCGTGGGACCTATTTTTGTCAGTGCCTTACCCCGTATCCCTAAACTTCTTTGCCTTTTTTATATTTAAAAAGAAAAGTGAATAGTTCTACAAGCTCACAACGGCTCTTCTAAGTGATTCACATGGTGATGTTGCAGGTTCGTGTCCAGATGATGAACAGGGAGGCCTGGTTTGATATCCATTATGACCGCACTATCTCCACCCATGTCCTCCGTCTACCCTTCACCAACTCCTACTTCATGCTGCTGCTGATGCCTTACAAAGGTTTGACTCAACTGGAGGAGCACATCTGCCCCATGCACTACGCCAAATGGCTCAATGGGATGAGCAGGTTTGACATTACATTTGAAAAAGCATATACATACCCTGTTGCAATTTATTTATTTTTCAAAAAAAGCCAATCTGCAAGCATGTGTTGTGAGTGACCTGTTGTGAAAACTTGACATGCCCAAAATTATTACTTTCAGAATGTCATAATATTACATGTTACTTAGTACTTTAAATTGAAACGAATAATAATTATATTAATAACACATGCCATTTATATAGCGCTGTTCAAGAGACCCAAAATCGATATTTTGGGTCAATCAATAATACCTTCTGTGCCAAGTAATGACAATTGCATTACATTCACAAAACACTCAAAGTCAGAGATGGATCAATTATTTTCCCATAGTCTTAAGTGTTTTGTTTTTTTTGCTTTGCAGTGAGGAATACTATATTAATGTTCCCAAGTTTTCCATCAAGACTAATGTAAACCTGAACGGTGTGCTACATCAGATGGGAATGACAGACATGTTTGGTGCTGCAGCTAATTTCAGTGGCATTGCAGAGGATGTGTCTGTGTCAGAGGTAAGAGCTGTCACAATGGACTTACACACGTTTAAACTGTTCCTCATTTTGCTGGGGACCCCCCTGGAACCCCCCAAGGACCCCTGGGGGTCCCCAGACCTCACTCTGAGAACCACTGCACTACAGAACAATGACAGGTGCCTGTTACTGTCATTGAGGGGTGGAGTTAGGAGAGTTGACGGACAGTTTGAGGATGCAATGGAGTTAGGAGGTTTAGTCAGAAACTCTTTGTAATACTTTTATATTAAAAAGTATTACAAAATATTTGCTCAATATTTGTGAAACCCACACACAGACCGGTGTCCAATAGCATTGATTTATTAAAGAAAATACGTAGATAGCTATACATTGTGCATTATGCAACTGCAGACAGTCAGACAAAGTACAACATAACATTTTTAAATTGTGAGAATCACTGATCTAACCATTGATTGTTTTATGTGCAGGTTGTGCACCAAGCCAAACTGGACGTAGACGAGACTGGAGCCACTGCGACTGCGGTCACACACGTTGGAATCTCGCTGAAATCCTTTCCCCCGCAACTGAGATTCGATCGTCCATTCATGGTTCTCATCGCCGACTCCTCTCACAACATCCTGTTCATGGGAAAGATCGTCAATCCAAACCTCTGATGAGTCAAACTGTATGTTCTCAGTCATTCAAGGCAAGCACAGATGTTGACAGATGTTCCTTCATTTCATAACCCTGACATCTAATAGTGTTTGTATGTGTAGTTCTTGGCTTGCTGAGTAGTTTGAATGTAAAGTAATTTGCAGACCAGTAAAAGCCACAAAATGTGCGTATACCATATCGTCTCTGTTGGGTGGAGACCTCATGTCAAGAACTGTTTGTTACTTTTCAGGATTACATTTAAAAAAAAAATGTAATCCTGGCATGATCAAGTAGGGCATTCATTTACGGGAAACGATATGTTACTATATACATGTTAACAACAAATCGTGGAAATAGGTGATAAACAAGCTAACGCGTGTTTTGCATTGAAAAGAGTTTTCACAAAAAATAGGGACAGTAGGTAGAAAGTGTTTTAATGTAATACATAGAGCAGTAACACTCCCACCACTAGTGGGATAGGAAATAAATAAATGAAAGGATGCAGTGATTAGTGAAGACATCATATTTCGTTTGCTTGTTTAATGTTTGGACTGTAATTGGTTGTGTTTATGTTTGTACATGGATGCATAACTGCTTGGTTTGTTCAGAGTAATTATGCTAATAAAGACCAAAATCTTCAATCATTTGTGTTGTTTTGTTTTGAGCCCGTCCTATGTCCAGCTTTGAGGGTTTGTGCACACACAAACATCGTGTTAACACAAACATTGAATACCATTGACAATGAATGGCAAGCTTTGAGTGTTTGTGTAAACACAAACATTGAAGACGAAGGTGGGGATGCAAATTGTGATTGGACGGAATGAGATGATGTATGATGATAAGAGCACCCCTCACGGGTGTCATTTTGTTTTAATTAATGGTGATGTTTTAATCCGATTTCAAAGTGGGAATGTTTCTTTGGACCCAGGAAGATTAGCCTTCACTGCTTTGAGGACTTATAACGGTAATGGGGGGATCCTTAATAAAAAATGTGCCACATTAAAATCATTTTGGGATGTAGTTTTTTATTTTATCCAAACATGAAATTCCTCTATTGCTTCACTATAGGAAAAAAATGTGTGAAGTGAGGGGTGCTCTTATCATCGTACATCATCTCATTCCGGCCAATCACAATTTGCGTCCTTACTTTTCCCTCTTCATCTTTGTCTTCAATGTTTGTGTTTACACAAACTCGGAAAGCTGGGCATATGAGGGGCTACCTAAAAAAAAAGTAGTTTTGATTGATCGTGTAAAAATTGTTAAGCACACAATATGCTGTAAAGATTGCCCATTCCTTAGAGATACTGCACCGTAAGGTTTGCGCAAACTCTGACTGTTTATTGTGTATTCATCCTGCCAAGTTTCTGTATTGTAGTCAGTGGAGAGAAAAGGGAAGTAATCAATCTGGGAAAGGAAAAACAGTGCCATCTGCTGTTTGTTTCAGAATCTGTTCTTGAGAGAATAGTTGTATTTGAATTGAACTGCTTAGTAAAGTGGAATTAAATGTGGGTTGTCTTTTGTTTTTTTATAGATCAGATCCAAAACGTTGGATGTTCATGTAAGGTGGTAAACTCAGTTAACAAGTTGTATTAGCAGTAGCCTACTGACTTTATGACTAAGAAGACTACAGTAGCCTATTACAGCAAAAATACAAGCCATTATTGTTTTGTTTTTTTGACAGGATTTATGTAGGAAAGGCATAAGAATAATTGTCCAAGGGTATAAAAAAACAACACACCATCCAACGCTAATATCGGTACACAGACTTGGTCACAGAGACCCCTTTTACACCGGTTGGTTCCCAATGGGAACCGGTTCAGCTCTTTTTGGTTCTTTGTCCATTAACCAGTGCTTCAAAATTGGAACTTTAATTGTGAATTGAATGGGCAAAACCATACCTATATAACATTGTTATCAACCCCAGTTGATTACTTATACGAAGACAATGATTTATTGTATTACAAATTTGACATTTTTAAATATGCCAATGAGGCATTATACAGGAAAATATGGAAAAAATAGAAAATATGAAAAAGCTACTACTGTGAAAGGGTTATCATATGTAAATGTACTTATATTGATCCTATAAACAATTAATATAGGTATAGTTTTGCCCACTGAATTCATAATTAACGTTCCAAGTTTGGAGATCTGGCTCATGGACTAGAGTATTATCATGGGGTCTAGAGTATAAAATCTGGTTCTTTTGGTAAATGGATTTGCAAAAATCCCCCATTCTCTATGTATTAATTTGACTCTGTGTCTGCTTTCATTCCCCTATCGGCCTAGCCAGCAGTTCATTAGTTCAATTCATTCATGCCAATACGGCAATACCACATTGTCTCAGATCCTGTCACGGCTTTGCCTTAAGCAAATACCCTCATCTCTCTCTTAGTGTACATCTTCACATTCTCCAGTATGATACCTGAAACCTTCAATGTAACATGAATAGATTTCCTTGCTCTGACTAACCTCTTTGGGTCATTTTAAATGTGCTTTAACATCTCACTTCTTCTTGCCCTTCTGCTGTGCCAGTTCAGGGCTCTTCCCCTCTGCCAAAGCCAGCTGTTTTTTTAGGTCCAGTAGTTTGGCGACCTCCCCTGTGAGAACGGCCTTCTCTGCCTTTTGGGCCTTCAGCACTCGCACCGTGTCCGCCTGTTGGGCCATGGCCTCTGTGAGCTGCTTGGCTCGCTCTGGGTCGCCACTGCACACAGTGACCGGGGTTGACGCAGCCACTGGCGTGGCCTCAGCGGCGTTCTGTGGCTTTGTCTGCTGTACACCAAACCTCTCCTTCAAAGCCTCAATCTGGTCTGCCTCTAGTTTCTGGAACAAAGGACTGACGGTGCCAATGCGGTGGCCAGCAGCCAGGGTACAGACGAAGCTGCCAGTACCTTTCAGAATGGTGTTGATGCACGCCTGAGGGGCATTGAGCTGATCTCTGATGGTTTGGCTGACCGTCGGCATGTATGGCAGCAACATCACAGACAGCAAGCACGCAATATTCACAGACACACCGGTAACTGTACCTGCACGTTGCCTGTCGGTGTCTCCTCCCTTGATCTTCTTCCACGGCTCGTTGTCCTGGATGTACTGGTTGCCATGGCGAGAGATGTTGAGGATGTGTTTCAAAGCATTGCAAATTTTGACTTTGTCCATGAGCTGGATGTACTGGCGCAGCTCCCAGCCCACCTGGGCCAGGAGAATCTTGTCCTTGTCCTGCAGGTCCATTACAGGCACACAGCCCTCGAAGAACTTACTGACAAACATCCCTGCTCTGTTGATGAAGTTTCCCAGGTTATTAAGCAGCTCAGAGTTGTTCCTGGTAGCCATGTCATCCCAGCAGAAGTCAGAGTCCTTGCTCTCTGGACGCACGGACAGCAGGTAGAACCGCCACACGTCTGAGGGGATGCCGGTTTCCATCGCCATGTCTCCGAACACGCCCACGCCACGGCTCTTTGAGAACTTGACACGCTCATAGTTCAGATACTCAGTGGCGATGAGGTGGTTAACCAGGGTGTAGTTGTCCTGAGCTCCCAGCAGGGAGCATGGGAACACCACACTGTGAAATGGCACGTTGTCTTTGGCCATGAAGTTGTACAGCTCCACCTGCTGTGGATTCTTCCACCACTTCTCCCATTGGTCTGTGTAGTTGGCGGTGATGGACAGGTAGCCAATAGGGGCATCAAACCACACGTAGAACACCTTCTCTGCAAAGTCAGGGTGATCAGGCACTGGTGTTCCCCACTTCAGGTCCCTGGTGATGCAGCGCGGCTTCAGTCCGTCCCTCAGCCAGGAGTACGTGATTTGTTTGGCGTTGGATGTCCAGTCTCCTGTACTGGTCGACTTGTCCAGCCACTCCTTCAACTGGTTCTCCAACTTGGGCAGGTCCAGGAACAGGTGCTTGGATGAGCGGATGACGGGAGTCTGCCGACAGACTTTACACTGGGGATCCCCAAGCTCTACGGCGTTGATGAGTCGACCACAATCGTCACACTGATCCCCACGGGCCTCTGGGAAGCTACAGTGAGGACAGACCCCCTCCACAAAGCGGTCAGCCAGGAAGCCAGGAGGCGGGCAGCTCTCACAGCATAGCTGCTCCACCGTGTCCTCCACCAGGAACTTGTGGTTGTGTAGCCGCCTGAAAATGTCCTGGGCTATTTTTGTCTGTTGCTCTGTGGTGGTTCTGCCAAAGAAATCAAAGTCGATCTGGAACCACTTGTAAATGCTGGAGTGGACGGCGTGGTATTTATCACAGATCTGCTGCTCTGTCAGGTTCTCTTCTCTGGCCTTGATCTCCGTGGCCGTGCCATACTCATCCGTACCGCACACGAACAGCAGATTCCAGCCTCGCAGACGACCATACCTGGCGAAGACGTCAGAACTCAGGACACAGCCAATGATGTTACCCAGATGGGGGACATTGTTGACATATGGCAAAGCACTAGTCAGCAGGATGTTACGCTTACCCTCCTGAGGCAGGATGGGGTGTTGTCTCTCTGTGCTCACTGAGCAGCTGTCCAGTCCTTGACCCCATGTGACGGCAGCTGATGCCATCTCCTCCTCAGAGAACTGACGTTCTCCCTCACCCTCAGTGGAGCTGCTGCTGTGTGTCTGGGGGTCTCTGCTCTGGCTGCAGTGTGGGGCAGGCTGCCTCTGCATGAAGCCCTTCAGTGCCTCAAGGCCCTTTCCCTGCAGCGCCTTCTGAGCTGCAGTCTGACAGGCCTGCAGAATGGCCACACGGTCAAACCATGCCCGCAGTGCCTTGTGTTCGCCTGTTAAGGTGGAATCAGACATAACAGGATGCAGTGATGCCCACAGAACGATATCGGCCACCGAAACAGCTTCAGCAGTTAGGTATGGTGTGGTGGTCTTCCTCAGACTTTGATCCAGGTAGCTGAGGGGTCCCTGGAGGCACCTGGATGCCTCTGCTCGTTTCCCCTGCAGCACAGCCATGTGGAGGGTCTCCATAAGCGCCAGCTGAAGCTCTGTGGCTTCCCATTCAAGCCATTGAAGGCACTCGTCACTGGATAGCTGTCCACTCACTTCAAACATGTACTTGCAGATTGCGTTTGCACTGAAAAGGTGCAGTCCACTGGGCAGAAGCATGGCTGGCAGGGCTGGACGGCTGAGGAATGGCACCACTCGCTCTTCAGGGTTGACATGCTGAACCTCACATGTAACTCCTGTCAGTTGGAGCGTCGCTAACGGCTTCAGGCAATGAGGATTGCCCTCACTAACGAAAAGCTTCAGTTTCATCTGTTCCACTATATTGAACCGGTGTATGAGAATAATGACTGGCTTATGTCTGTGCGTGCAGTATATCTATCTATGGTCCCATGGTCCATATATGCTGACCTGTTCTGAATAAACTCAATAAAGGGACACAGAGGGACACATATAGAAATCTCCATATATGGGCATAAAAGGAACACAGATAGATGGGTGGAACGTGTTCGTGAACTCCATATATATTGTGGCGTCTCCGGTGACAACCACCGGCATACACAGTCACACGTGGCATACACAGTCACACGTTGCCATGGCAACCAGTAGCGCGCCACTCAGACCGGCGCGCCGAGTACACTCTAGGCATCGTAGTCTATGAGCAGAACACGCCTATCTGCCCAACATCCTACTCGGCCAGTTGACACTAATGCAGTCAGAGCAGGTTGATTCACCACGCAGGGCGGCTAGACAGACAGCACGCTCGTAGCGAAAGCCTTGGGTGGTAAGTGAACAGAGCTATTCCTCCCCGCCACCATCCACCACACATGTCTGTATGGCTATCCGCATCCTCACTACTCTGTCCGTTCACAGGCTTTATGGAGCAGCAGCAGTAATAGCAGCAACGCGAGCAGCAGCGACAGATTGATTGATTGATTGAAAATTTTATTAACAGTTTGCAGAATTACAGTACATTTCAAGCACAAACTCAATACAAAGGCTGTTAACTGTGAGTGGACGACCCAATTAAGCATTACACTTGTTTACAACAGGGTCCACCATGTTCAATTCATCAAAAGCAGCGAGGGCAGCGGGCCGGAGGCCGAGGCGGAGGAGGAGAGTGACTAGAGGACCCCTCGTTCCTCCCGGCCGCCTACCTGCCACTCAGGTTGTACGCCCACCTTTCTCTACTCTGGCATATAGAAGAATGTTGAAGATCACCATAGCAACCGAGCCTGGCCAGCTTTTGTTTGAGTATCGCTAAACCGGCACCGCCCCCTTTGTTGTTCTGATGCGCTCTGAAAGAATAGAGCGCACCTTTTGAAGAGACTTTAGAGAAGCCCGTTTGTTCTTGTTTGATTTGGCTGAAGAGTGAGAGGAGAGAACGCTGGGCCTAGAGCCACCTACTAAACTGTCTGTTGGCGAGAGAGCGCCACCCGGCGGCTCGCTGCCGTTATTGCCGCCCGGAGAGAAAGAGAGAGAAAGAGGACAAGAAGAGAGTTTAATTCCAAAACCTGGTAGACCGCCTCGGGCGGACCCGAGGCCCCAGTACTATTATTTGTGACTTATACAAGTGTCTAACAGTGCCTTCTCACCCCTGCAGCCTGGACGGACACCTGGAGCCCGAGGACAAAGGGCCTCGCCCCACCAACTGTCCACTGAACTGTCCCTCAGACTGCCTGAGAAACACTTGTGTGAAATAAAAACCGTGGCCATAAAAGGCCCAGACCCTGGTTGACCATTGCCCCGTGTCCAATTTGTCTCAGAATCATCACAATATATTGAAATTGTATTTCCTTTAGAGGATAGCCCCTTGAGATGTATCATCTCGTTTTAGAGGGGGTATATAGGCATAACAGGGACACATACATAATAACTGGGTGGGACATGCATTCCCGGTGGTCCAGAACCAGCACAAAAGCCTCTGCCCCAGGTCTGGATCTGATCACCCCTATATGTCCATATATGGATCTGGCCTGTTCTGATATCACAACACGGATACCTCTCTATAGTGCTTTAAAATGGACAAAACTGACCAGCACCACAACAAGCTATTATTGTTGATGGTTGTTGGCCCCTCCCGCGCCTGGCTTTATGTGTACCTCCGTGATGTCATGTTGCAGCCAAGTCTAGATTTTTTGGTTTGTCTTATTCATGCCCCTCATCATGTGATAACCAAGTCTATGGACTTTTTACTTTGACAGTGGGTGCCCCCCAAAGGCGCCCCTCAATTCACACAAGTGTGATATTTGATAGGCAATAGCCCCTCAAAAACACATGGCTTTGTGTGTGCCCCCATGACGTCATGTGGCAGTCAATGGTCTTTTTATGTTTGTGTTAATCATGCCCCACCATGACGTCATGTGTCAGCCAAGTCTATGGACTTTCTGCGTGCCCCCCAAAGGTGCCCCTCACTTCACACAAGTGTGATTTCTTTCATTACATATACAGCAGGAATTAATATGTAATTCCAAAGGCCTCTCATAGCAGCCAGTCTATAAGACATTACAGAGAAATATCAAACGCACTGTATAATCCTCCAAGTACTGCAGCCTCTGAAGCAACTCCATATGGCTTCTCCAGTTACTTCACATCATAGTATCATACTCCTGTTCTCTGATCCTGGCATGATGTTCCTAGGATGTTCTTCTACATATTGAGGAGCTCCTTGTGTGCATGTGACTTTGGCAGGCTGCAGGCAGCGCCGGGTCTCCTTGTGCATGGTGGCCTTCAAAGGAAGACTTCAGACACACCGACCTTGGACGGCTATGCATTGGCCTGTTCACAGGCATCTATCCACTCACTGAAAACATCCACTGGCTCTGACAGATAATGTATAGGAGTTTGGTATGCCTCCATGCACACACAGCACGTTATAATTCCCACATTACGAGTCCTTTCCATTTTGACAGAACAGGAGTTGTTGTAGTTACAGAATGGGCAAGTGAACATGGTGTCCAGACCCATCTGTTGTTTCTTGGGTGCTGGCTTCCTCGTGGCTTTTCTGCGTCCCATTGTTGACAGCCGTGGATCCAATGTAGTGTGCTGTGACTCTGCTGTAGGTGATGTTCTAGTTGAGGGATGAACTCAGTACAGTGCTTTGTCTCAGTGCGAATAAATTAACTCATCTTCACCTTTATAGGGTCTCTGCTCTGACGTCACAGAACAATATGGTTCCATCAACAAAATATGGTCATACTCAAACCCCCCCTGTATGAAAAAGGAGACAAAAATGTCCCCGGTATCGACCCGTGTCATTTTGGGGTCTGTGTTAAAGATCTTCGAGAAGGTAATTGAGCAACTCAATGAGTACTTATAGGAACAATCTAATGTACAAAGTAAGGTTTTAGAAAATCATATTCAACCGACACATGGTGTAATGATGCTGCTCGCTCTACTGTGAGCGTCCGGCACAGTGAACCACAATAGGTTAATTACTGAGCAAACTTGAGGAAATCTTGGTTCGAGGGCTTAATCAGAACCCCCCCCGACGGCCAGGGGCCTCGTCTGGGACACAGTGGGAGCAGACGCACCCTGGAGGCCCTGAGGGTGTCCAGGGAAGCGGCCATGGATATGAACTCGGAGCCATCTCAGAGTGAGCAGATTGTGTGGGATGACCCCACAGCCAGGGAGGAGAGAGCCAAGCTGGCCGACAACCTCCAGTGACCTGGCAGCCCCTCACAGCACTCGGAGTCCCTGGCCATGATGCTACCACCACCCCCCTCCACCACTACTCCCTCCACCACTACTCAGCCAGGAAACGGCACGTCGTCATCACACCGGGACTCCATGAGTGACTCTGAGCTGGTGGAGATGGTTGTCTGTGACATCATCGACCAGCAGAGGACCATGACCCCTCCAGTGGAGGAGGTGGAGGATGACATCCTCACCCCTAAAGCACCCAGCATAGCCTTCCCCCTCGCCAACCACCCTGTACCACCCGAGCCACAGGAGACAGAGGAGAAGAGAGCCACCAAGGTTTCAGCTGTCCTCGCTCACTCAACAGGAACGCATCGATTACAGTCACCTCATCAAGGAACTGGGAGGCCTGGCCCTGGACGGCCAGTCCTTTGACCGCAGCTGCACCCACATGATTGTGGGGAGCCCCCTGCGCAACGAGAAGTACCTGGCCGGCGGCCGCCATGGCGGCCGGCAAGTGGATCCTGCATCGTTCCTACCTGGACGCCTGCCGCTCCACCGGATACTTTATCCAGGAAAAGGACTATGAGTGGGGTAGAAGTTATATCCTGGATGCCTTGCCCTCCATTGCCTCCATGCAGAAGAAACTGGCCATTGCAGCCATGCACTGGAGGAAGGCCCTGCACAAACGCAAAGCACAAGACACCTCCAAGCTGAACAAGACCCGTCTGAAGTGAAACATCTGTACCATGTTGTTGTCAATGTTATTTTCTACATCCTAATTCTGTTCTACATGTTATGTAAATAAATGATAATAAATTAAAGGACCACTTCACCACTTTTCAACCTATCTTCATATACTAGGTCCTCACTAATAATCATGATAAAATACCACCATTTTCCCCCACTCAGTCTGTGTCTCATGGGAGGTCTGTGGGCAGTTCAGAAAGCCGTCCACCAGTGACATCATCGATGGGGAATCCAAGCTAATAGCAACTGCAGGCTTTCTAGTCCTGAAAACTTGCAATGTGAAAATGGAAGCCATCGTTCTCACGATAATAAAAATCTAAATATCGTTGTAGAAAAATCTTGTTTAAAAAAATATCTGCCTATATGATGTCACTGGTGGACGGGTTTCTGAACTGCCCACGGCCCTCCTATGAGACACAGACTGAGTAGGAAAAAAAGTGTGCCATTTTATCATTATTATTAGTGAGGACCTATTATATGAAGATAGGTTGAAAAGTGGTGAAGTGGTCCTTTAAATGCAAAAGAAAAAAGAACCCAGAATAGTCCAGGCATTCTAGCTCATTTTGGACCTAAAAGCTAAAGTAATTGTAAAACAAGATTCTTTTTCACAGACCATTTCTATGGGGTCTCCGGAACAACATACTAAAAGTCCCAAGAAATCCTAGTTGGGGAAATATGTTTAATTGGCATCAATCCAAGATGTCCGCCAATAAGACTATTCTCAGAAACTGCATAGACAATTACCAATCTTGGAATAAATTCCTTACCAATAAGTAATTGAAACAGATTTTTTTTCACAGACCATTTCTATGAAGTCTCCAGAACAACATATTAAAAGTCCCAAGAAATCGTAGTTACAGAAATAGGTTAAATTGGCATCAATCCAAAATAGCCGCCAACTGGGACTATTATGAGAAAAATGGCCAATCTTGGAATAAATTCCTGACCAAGAGTTAATTGTAACAGATTTTTTTTCTTCACAGACCATTTCTATGAAGTCATCAGAACACCATACTAAAAGTCCTAGGAAATCCTAGCTGTGGAAATATGTTGAAGGATGTCTGCCAATTAGTGGCTCAGCAGCAGTGGCTCAGAGGTAGTGTGGCCGGATGGGAACCACAAGGTTCCCAGTTCGAACCTGGGCTCCCCCAGAGTTAGTGACGAAGTGTCCTTGAGCAAGACACTGAACCCCTAATTGCTTCTGCAGGTTGGTGCCTTGCATGGTTTCCTCCACCATCTGTGTGTGAATGGGTGAATGTAATGCACAATCTATGTAAAACGCCTTGGATAAAGGCACTAGGCTATATAATATGTACCCTTATCAAATTATGACAGGCCCAATTTCCATTCGTCTGAGATTTCAATTGACTTCCAAATATATTTTGAGCTGAGGATATTCAGATACAATACTGTGCATTTTAGCCATTTTGAACCAATATAACTGAAGGCTGTTATTATCATGTTCTATCTAGACTATAGAACACGCTGCCATCAGTAGACCTATACACGATCATAATTTAGTTTAGCACTTTGTTCGTTATAAGCTAACAAGCCAAATGGGCATTACATTTATAACTTTTATTGTTAATGTTAATGTTAGATTAATAATGTTAGATTAATAATCGTTATAATTTTTCCAGAAATCCAAACAATTTAGTTGCCACTCACCTTTGAATTACTTTCCAAAACTGAAACTAAATAAGAATAGTTACAATATAGTAATAATAATAATATTAATAATACTCAGTTTCATCGACTTCAAAGGCATTTGACTCGATCTACAGAGGCACAATGGTGAAGATCCTTAAGGCCCACTCCGGGCGACCATATGCAGGAACAAGGGCCAAGCTGGTGACCCCAGATGACAACAGCGAGGAGTTTGACATCCTGGCTAGGTTAATGCAAGGGAACAAACAACCTAGCCCCCTTCCTCTTCATCATAGTCCTGTATTATGCACCCAGGAAGGCCATCAGTGGACGAGAGCAGGATCTTGGCTTTACTCTAACGCCAAGGAGGTCGAGACGACATACCAAAGTAGTCCTGACAGACTGTTGTTGTCCGCACAGACTAGACTATGCGGACAACATCAGCCTGCTCTCCGACAACGTGGAACAAGCACACCTTTTTTCCAACAGTACTCCTACAGATGTTGTCCGAAAAACATGCAAATGACATCAAAAACAGCCGATCTACGAGGTCATGCTGCAAAACTGTATGCACCAAAAACAGCCGATCTACAAGATCACGCTGCTACACGCGGTTATCACCTATAATATCTCACCGGAACATCCACCTCTGACAACAGGAGGCACTGTGCTGAAGGAAGTCAAGGACTTCAAGTTTCTGGGCTCATGGGTCAACTGAACGGAGCAAGATCTGAAAGTGAGGGAGGCACTTGCATGGAGGTCCTTGAACGGCATGGCCAGTGTATGGATCTCCCTCCAACCTCCCCTGTGAAATCAAACTCAGCTTCTTCTATGCAACGGTGGAGTCTGTTCCTCTATATGGCAGTGAATGCTGGACCCTGAAGCCAACCCTGCAGAAGTCTCTAGACGGATGCTACACCAGAATGTTGCATGCCGTACTTAACTTCAACATGTTACCAACAAGATTCTGTAGCCAGTCACGTTACCAGTCGACTAAAGAGCCATGGCCCAATGGGCGAGTAGTAACACAGCACCGTATAGCCTACAGTTGTCCGCCCCACATGGAAGCGCGTCCACGCGCGCCAGCCAGGAGCTAGGCTCGACTGACTGGGGGACCTCCACCCCAGGGAGACTGACAGAGCTGCCGACTACTAGGTTAAGGTCTGTGCCGCCTGCGGGAACATACTTGTAGAGGTTACCCATATACACAACGCTGCCCCAATGTAGCCACGGCCGGGGCGGGAGACGAACCCGGGTTCCCCATTCCACAGGCACATACGTTACCAGTCATGGACGAATGAGCCATGGCCCAATGGGCAGCTTGAATTCTTGTAGGACTCTGACTAATACATTTGTAATATAGTTCGTCAACCAACAATTGGTATGCTCAAAAAAACATTGCACAAATTCCTATGAGCTGGGGGCTCTAAATGTATCTAATCAAACTGCAACCCATTTTGTATTAACCACTCTGTCCCAAAATAAATCACTTAAAATCATTCAAATGTATGCCATTTTATAATAAAGTGGTGGCTATTTTGGATTGATGACAATTAAATGATGTGTGGTGAAAGAAATCCTGTTACAATTACCTTTTGGCCAGGAATTTATTCTAATATTGGCAATTTGTCTTATAATAGTCTCAATTGGTGGACATCTTGGATTGATGCCAAATTAACATATTTCTGCAACTAGGATTTCTTAGGATTTTTAGTATGGTGTTCTGGAGACTTCATAGAAATGGTCTGTGCAGAAAAAAATCTGTTACAATTACCTGATGGTCAAAAATGTGTTCCAAGATTGGCCAAATAAGCCCAATTGGCGGCCATTTTGGATTAATGCAATTAAACATATTTCCCCAACTGGGATTTCTTGGGACTTTTAGTATGTTGTTCTGGAGACCTCATAGAAATGGTCTGTGAAGAAAAATCTTTTGTTACAATTACTTTCTCGTGAAATGCTATTTTGCCTGGACTAGAACCCATGAAACCATTCAGAGAGCTCTACTGGCTCCCATGAATCCAGGTTTAATACCAATTACCATAGACAGACCATGATTCATATATAGGCCATATAGGTCTCCATATTTTAAAGACATATAGCCTACTCAGGTAAACAAGGTATACCATTTTTTCACCATGAGCCAGTGTAGCAAATGTGAGTGGTGAGCCATCCTGCTTTTAAAACGACCTCGAAACCAGTGGCAATGTTCTGACAACTAATCGGAGGTCTTAACAGAAGACAAAGGCATATTCCCCTATATTGGGTTAGTCTAGGAAGTTGTTGTACATTTTATGTACTCTTATTATTGGCAATGTAAACTATGTATTCTCATGCCAATAATAAAGCACCTCCAGCTCACTAGGTGGCGGCATCCCTAAATAATCACGTTGGTCGCTCAACGCTGATTGGTCAGTGGGGCGGACCCGCACAGCTGCAGTTAGATTTAAAAGCTGATTCTCATTTTCTAAACAACACATTGTCAACATAACGGCGGACGATACAGCAGAGAAGCAAGTATACTAGCGTATTTTAACAGCAACAGTTGGCAGCATCGGTTGCATGATCGGAATCATAGACTGTAGAAAGTTTCCACCGGTGCTTTATTCGGTGACGCACAGGCGGCTATCTTCGAATCATGGCGTCCAGGAGAACAACTATGGGTCCGAGTACGCTTAAAACGTCCACAGAAAATAAAAGGTAACATCTGATCGTTTTCTGGCCGGGAATTGATTGATTGATTGAAGAATTTATTAACAGTTTGCAGAATTACAGTACATTTCAAGCACAAACTCAATACAAAGGCTGTTAACTGTGAGTGGACGACCCAATTAAGCATTACACTTGTTTCCAATAGGGTCCACCATGTTCAAATCATCAAAACATTTAGAGACTTACAAATAGACACTTCTATAGACAGAACAGGAATTCATCATAAAGGAGGTAAAAAGGGAAAATAAATATATACAGTGAGGGGAAAAAGGGGGGGGGGGGGATTCAGATTTTACGGGGGCCAGTTTCGAATTGCAGCCATCCGTAGGTGCCCTTTGAGAGCCGTTTTGAAGGAGTCAAGGGATTCGCATGTCTTAATGACAGTTGGTAGGGCGTTCCACATTTTGGTGGCATAGGAGCGAAAATAATTTAGTCCCTTGTTTGTGCCGAATCTGGGTTGTACATGGTTCGTTGCACTCCCTCTGGTGTTGTGGGTGTGGACTTCGTTAACATTAAGGAAGTATCTAGACAGGTACATGGGTATCTTGGTGGTGTATCGAATCTTGTGGACCAGACCCATTGCAAGATGCTGTACTCTGTCGTCGACCCTAAGCCATTCCAGCCTGTCGAAGTGGGCAGGGGTTAGGTGGGTTCGGGGGGCTAGATCAAGTAGGAGCCTGACCAGTTTGTTTTGGGAAGTCTGGAGCCTGGTTTTAAGGGCCTTTGAGGTGCTGTGGTACCAGGAGGTGCATGCATAGTCAAAGAAACCCTGTACAAGGGCTCCTGTTAAGGTCTTCAAGGTGTTTTTGTTGACCAGTGAGGAGATCCTGTAGAGGAATCTTGTTCTATGGTTGACTTTTTTTTTGATTACGTTGGTGGCCATTTTATCACCGGAAAGATTAGCCTCCAGGATGGAGCCTAGGTAGGTAATTTCATCTTTACGTGTGATAACATTGTCACCCACTCTAACCAAGAAGCCATTTGCCTTGCTGAGATTACTAATAGAGCCAAAGAGAATGGATTCCGTTTTTCCCAGGTGTAAAGATAGTTTGTTATCAGCGAGCCAGGTGCAGATTCTACCGAGTTCAGAGCTGAGGGCATTTTCAACCTGCAGTTTGTCCCTGTCCGAGACCAGCAGTGCTGAGTCATCTGCGAACAGGAACAAGTTGCAGTCACAAGCTGAAGTCATGTCGTTTACATATATTAGGAACAGTAGAGGCCCTAGTATGCTTCCTTGTGGAACGCCACAGCTCACTGGGAGGGGGGGGGGGACAGTGTTCCGTTCACTTCCACCATCTGTTCTCTCCCCTCCAGGTAGGATTGCATCCAGCTCACTGATGTGCTATCGAAACCAATTGCTTTTAGCTTGTTAACCAGTATGGAGTGGTTCACGGTGTCAAAAGCCTTTTGGAGGTCCAGCATGACCATGCCGCAGTATTTGCCAGCGTCCACCTCTTGTTTGATGTGGTCGCTCAAAATGAATGTAAAATGCATTATCGGTCAGCTGTTTTGGGTAATGTTTAGGAGCGCGCGGCTGCGCGCGTCCAAATATAGGGCATACTGGCATAGCATTAGCATAAGTTAGTTTTAGCGTTCCGGTTGTTGATGCACTAACTGGCCACGAATTGCTTTTAATTTCAGTTCCAAAAGTGCGACCTCCAAAGATGACGGTGCTGTTGCAAAGAAGAAAAACAAAGGCCAGTAAAACGAGTAAAATGAGCCCACACGCCACACTGTTAACAAAAAGTAAAATGCAGAAGTTGATACATGATTCTTTGGCTAAATATGAAATTAGCATTTTTCATTTCCATATCGACTTACCTACTTACATCAAACTTTCTGTTTCAGCAGTATCCCTTCATTCACTTTCACGAAGCTATAAATATGGGGAACACAATAGCCTAACATTTAGACTCTACGAGAGTCTAAATCTTAGGCTAGGAAGTAGGAACACAATACTATGCTATCTTTTTAGTCTAGGATTTGGATGGCGTTTATTTCGTCATTGTATATCGGCACCTAGCCCCATATGTGCCCTCTCCCTACGCTGGGCACATATGGGGCTAATCGGCACCCAGAGTTCTTGTAGTGGATTATAATTTGGAAATGTGGACTGTTTTGGGCATATCTCTAATAATGTAACTTTCTATCTCTTCAGCCAGTGGAACAATTGTGAAGTCTCGGTATTTACAACCTGTTGAGAAGACGGGAAGTCTGTCAAAGGTAATACATGAAACTTTATTATGAATTAAAGAAAATGTAAAAAGAACCACCCTACTGATACAAACAATTAAACAAGCATTAAACAATGAACATGTAAAATAGGTTTCAAGTAGCTGCAATTTGCAACAATATTTTTTTTTTAATCTAGAGTTGCAATACACTCCATTGACAGCCCATTGATCAAATTGAAATTTCCGATCTGCTTGTATTAAACAACTCGCCAACATTGCAGCTCTAGGGCAATCTTGAATGATCCTCTTTCATTCTGCAAAGCGTTTGTTTCATAAAAATTCCACCATAGTGATGTTATGAGCTACTGTACTTTCTGTCAAGAAATTCCATGCAGGTGATATGTTTGTGTTGGCGTTTGGAAGCGCTCGTTTTCATTAAAATTACGTCTTCTGCCTCCTGCATTATGTGTAAATACTGGTGAATTGCAGGGCCGTTCAGTGACTTTGATGAGCACTTCCAAACTCCAACACTTAGAAAATTAATCGTTTGCACGGAATTTGTTGACAGAAAGTAGCTCATAACATGTCTACGGTGGATTTTTATGTGAAACAAATGCTTTACAGATTGAAAGAAGATAATTCAAGCTTGCCCTACAGCTCCAATGTTGGTGAGTTTAACGTCTAATACAAGCAGATCAGAAATTTCAATTTGATCAATGGGCTGTCAATGGAAGGTATTGCAATTCTAGATTCAACCCATTATAAAACAAGAGTTGCAAATTGCGGCTAGGTTTCAAGACCTCTATAAAAAATGTTGATTGTGAGTCCTTTAACTGTTTACAGAGTAACTCGGCCAATGAGTCTGTCGTTGTACCACCAAGACCCTCCTCACCTAAACCTGTCTTTGCCAAACCAAGACCCTCCTCACCTAAACCTGTCTTTGCCAAACCAAGACCTTCCTCACCTAAACCTGGCTTTGCCAAACCAAGACCCTCCTCGCCTAAACCTGGGTGTTCCAACCCGAAGGTGGGTACACCGCCAAGACGGTCCATGGCCCCCCAGGCTTTTCCAACCCGTAAGTATTTCCTGTGCTGGAAATGTAGAGCTTTCCAGAATATTCTGGGGTGGAACATGCACACAAACATTTATGAAAAAGTTCTAATCATATTTCTTTGTAGACATGTATAATTTTATATTGTATACATGGTTACGACATTTTTACCTTATGGCTTTAATGCATTTTCACATGTTTTGCAGTGATGTATTAAATGTAAAAATCCATTTATTACACTGTCATCTGGCTGACGTATTGTATCTATATTGTATTTCTTCTTTACTCTGGCAGTCTATTGTCTAAAAAGCTGTGGCTACTTTTATGTGGTAAAGAGGGTTAAAGAGACATTTACATGTTTACCTTCATCTTCAGTATTTCTCCTACAGTAGAATGCTGTAATGATAAAAAGGGAATTTTCCTGTTTGCTTACCTCACAGCAAAGGTGATTGTAACTATAATTAGGACTGGCATTTTGGCCTTTTTATCCCCCTAAACCTTTGCCAAACAATCATTTTCCTTCATTTTCAATGGAAGCTCCTAAAATGACTGCATGAGCACTCTCAGAGGGACTCCCTGGAGCGTCCATTTGATTCGAAAAAAGTTGATTTCTTGCATCCCCCTAATCTACACATTGTTTTGCAAGACATGTAGTTTGAGTTGAGCTATAATTGACCACTGTACTGTTTGCCCTCAGCGATGTCAAATCGAGAATCTTATTTTGTGAGTGCAAGTATGCTGCAGTCCACATTCACTGAAGGAGGACACCACCGCCCTGATTACGACTTGTCTGTGATTAATGGTAACTCATTCAAAGTGATCAAAACATCAATGTGTATTGTCTACAAACTATGTGCCTGTGTTCTCTAGTCTAGTTGCTACTTATCCTGTCCTTTGTCTGTAATTATGCATGCGTTCAATTTTTTTTGTACTAGTAATAATTGCATGTAAAATACTTGGTGTGTGCTTCAGAGAACACTGTAATACAGAATGTTCTGGAAGCTGAGAAAAACCCAGAGAACGATAAGGACGACATCGAGCAGAACACGTTCCTGTTGGCTTACCTCACAGCAAAGGTGATATACCGTAACTATAATTAGTACTGGTGACTCATAATAAAATGCTACTGACACATTTAGAATGCATGTTGGTTGTTAAACTAGACCTTGTAGTAATGTACATTTTTAAGTGATACCAAAAAGTCATTTGAATGTGTTTTTTTTTTTTTTTTTTTCATTGGCTGTCACTGTTGGAGTTAATTGCTTTGTCAATGGATTGAAGTCAATGAACATTACCTGGCATTACCTTCATGGTTAATGTCTATTTCTGTGCTCTTTGGGCTCCAGATGGGGCACAATAATGCAAAGCTGAGGGCAGAGATGGATGCACGGCTCCGGGAGGAGATGGAAGAAGATGACCGTCTACGTCAGGAGGTCCAGGAGATGAAGAGGCAGTACCTCCAGATGGAGAAGGAGAGAATGCTGAATGAGCTGCTGGATATCCAGGTTACTCTAATCAAATAAAGGTTTAGAATGCTCTGCATTCATATAGGATAGAAAAAGTCCACACACTGCTGGGGTCATGCTCCCATAAAGCTCCGAACTCCAATACTCAAAAGTTCCATCATCCTTTACTTGTGTCGTTGCCTTGCATGTTAGTCTCTGTATAAAGCATTCTTTATAGATGGTACATTGGCACTCATGTACAACAAACTACAGGATTGTGTAAATAAATAATGAATTTATTCCAATGTTTGTATTCCGCTCTCCTCTGACGTCCTGGTGCATTGCCCTAGTGAACTGTGTTCACACTTGCAGTAATGGATCAATCCATTAAAAATAATTATGGGTGTATGATCTAGTGTACAGACTCTATTTTAATGTGTTCTTCTGTCCAGCACCTTGGTTTTAGCTTTTGTGTGTGGGTGCTTTCTTGTAAACTGTTTAGTCAGGTTAACTACTCCTTTAACCAAAATTGTAACCTGTTAAACTTTTCATTCCACTAATATTCCAGATTGCAGCATTGGAGCCAGTGGTTGATGCTGCCAAGCTTTTCATAGAAGATTACAAGTCTTTCGCCTCTGCCATTGACACCACCCGACATGAGCTTCCTATAAAGAATATCCACATCGAAGGGGACAGAATGGAATTTTTGGGTTGGTTTGATGAGTATAATCAAAGTTTTTAAGTCTTCTTAAAAATGTAATTTTGATGGATTTTCATTTGACTATGATGATCGTGGTTTGGGGGGGGGGGGGGGGATCCATCAATCAATCATGTTTTATTATATTGATCCCCAGGAGGATATGCATGTCTCAAAGTGGGGACTGCCCATAAGTCTGACCTACGTGGCCGGTTAAGACTGAGGTTAGGGTTGGTGAACTACGTGGCCGGTTATGTCTGAGGTTAGAGTTTGGGATAGTATTAGTAATCTGTCGGACTAACGGGAGGTCAGAACAATGACATGTTACCGTAAAGCAGTGTTATTGGGCAGAAACCTTGTAGCTCCATATATTTTTTTTTCATAACCTAATGCCCTATTGCCTATTTTAGACTGCATTCCAGTTTTGCAAAATTGACTGAAACTAGCTGATCTATAAGCTCACAATGTGAGCTTGTAGATTTGCTATTTTAGAAAATCTTTTCAAATATGACCTGCACAAAATGATGCCAAGTGTGACTAAATTACCACATTGAATCCATTGGAACATAGGCAAAATTACCACATTGAATCCATTGGAACATAGGCAATGTTTTGAATTTCCTGAAAAGTTATAGTTTTGCACATGCAGTACAAGGTTTCCACTGACCTGACCTGTGTTGGAACACTGTGGTAAGCTGTGGATCTCCTCACCACCAGATAAAGCAGAAGCTTGCCTGAAGGACGGTGAGAGGATCCTGATGGACTGCACGCATGGAGATCAAGACAACACCAATTGTGTGACATGCCTGAAAGAAATGAAAAAGGCTTCAAAAGATATCAGTCACGAGCTGTCTAAGTAAGCATGCCCATGTTGTCAAATAATACTGCGTAAAATCCTCAGTGTTACAGGCCCATTTGGTTATATTTATAGTATACACTATATAAACGTATACATAAATTACCACTGACAATTTCACTGTTAGTCCAGCAACTGGGAGAAGCCATAACATAGAATCGAATACCAGTTGAAAATGATTAAAATGTGACTATTTCTGATCACAATGTATTGTGCATCTTTTTGTTCAGAGGCTTTTCAGGGCTGCTGGAGTTGTCGAGTTTGGTCAGTCGTCATGCCATCCACAGCCAGCAGGCCTTGGAGGAAGAACACCTGGGCCCAGACAGGATCCAGGAGCTGCACGGCTCCAAGTGAAGGACCCATGTCACCCACTGTTAGAGACCTGCGGATGAGGGTTTTTTTTTGGGTCACCTGAAACCGCGTGTAGGTCTCTATTGTATATATTTGTGTATTAAACTTCACTTTTATTGTAATTTTGTAATAAAGTCGGTTGTCCAGTAAAATTCCTGTTGTGGGTTCATGTCCTAGCAGTCTCTTGAACCAACTCTGAACTCTGTCTGAAGTTTTTTAGATGGATGAGCATCTGAATTAACTTCATGATTAGCCCAATAGCTGATGCACATGAACAGATTTATTTGTAATGGCAATTATGGTATACATATCTCAAATGTCAGCGTATAGCCGCCTGCAGCAGCTGGAGAGATCCTAAATGCCGCCAGCGTTAAAAATCCCGTGTTGTACAAATTGGTACATTTTTACACTCTTTTACACTTTTTTTTTTTTTATTCAAATTTGCTGCAGATGGTTTTGGGTGATGGTTGAAGTCCAACACCCTTGGGCGTTTGGATTTGGCGTCTAGGGCCGTTTGCACCAAGAAAGATTAAGCCTTAATCTGGTTTATCAAGTGGTGCAACACAACTCGAATTAAAATGAATCCTTGATCAACAAATCCTTGATTAACCCTAAGCTTTATTTAATCGTTCTTGGTGCAAACGGCCCCTATGACTGACAACTGTTGCCAGTCAATTATATCAAATTGAACTTTGTTTTATTGAAAACGTTGCACAGTATAGTCTAGTAGCCAAAAAGTGAACCCGGACATGTTGAGTACACCAACGTTTTATGTTAGAAATGTTGAGTATGGGTCCCCAGCATGTAGAAACTGCCGGATGCTAACTTGCATATGTTGCATCATGCTTTATCTAGCATGTGATGTGTCAAACTAGGGGGTTTTCATGATGCTGAATCCATTCCAAGCATTAGTTTTGCAAAAAACAAACACTCATTGGGCTTAAAACAGCCATGCCAAATGTTTTTGCAAAACATGTTTGAAATGGATTTGTTTGACACATCACATGCTACATAAAGCATGATGAAATTTTGACTTTTTTGCCTTGTTAATGAATGGTATGGTCACATATTATGCCAATTATGAAAATTGCTCACATATGCAAGTTAGCATCCGGCAGTTTCTACATGCTGGGGACCCATACTCAACATTTCTAACATAAAACGTTGGTGTACTCAACATGTCCGTTCACAATGGGGCTCTATGGGCTGGCTACTAGACTAGTATAGCGTTACGGATCTGTGTGTAGATAATTTAACCAGTTACAGCCTACATGTTTTATTGTAGGCCTATATTATGTCATATGTTTTGTATAATGCATTTTTTAACTTAATCTGTTAACTGTGAGAGGACCTCAATGAAAATAAATAGTCCTTTTAGAGATGGCTACAAATTTGTTTGTGTTACTTAACTAGTATTATTAGTCCGTCGGCTCTAATTGTACAGCATTTTTTTTATTTTTAGACATGGATGCAGTGTTGGCGTTTCTATTGGTCGCGTCTGTTTGTAGTTTCTTTGTTTTGTTTTGTTTTTCTTTAGACATGGCTGCGTGTAGTGTTGGTGTTTCTATTGGTTGGGTCTGTTTGTAGTTTCTTTTAGACATGGCTGCAGTGTTGGTGGAGGCAGTCACAGAGCAAAATGATCGTTGTTTCCACAAAGAAAGCATCAAAGGCAGCCCTGATGAAGAGGCCCGACTGGAGAGACAGCACTTCTGGAAGGTCATCGATGCCTTTAGATACTACAGGTACGAAAACACCACTAACGGATGACAACAACACACTGGATGCTAACAGTTTAGCTAACAGAAGTAGCATAATAGCACGGAAAAACAGCCGATCTGCAAGCTCATAACGCGTCGCTTCGTGAGCTTGTAGGTCTGCTGTTTTGGCAATACATTTGTACAGGGGTTAATTCAGGACGTTATTGTTATTCACGTTTAGTGCTTATCTCTGCCGACAAACTGTACTTAAATGGCACATATTTTAGACAAAATACCTCAGCATCCATATTGGGATGATTTTGTGGTTTTTCGAATGGTGCTTGCCAGGCCTTGCCTTGAACACAATTATTACACGAGATGTCTTTTGATTGATTGATTAGTTTATTAGACTGTGACATAAATGTAAAAACAGTAACAGAACAGAGTACAGTCAAACACTTATTCCAAAAGGGATAGCACACACAAATAATAAATACAAATAGAAAACGTCCTTGGGGTCTTCTACTCCATCCATCCATCTTCAACCGCATCCGTAGTCGGGTCAGAGTGCTCCAGACTTCCCTCTCCAGAGCAACATTAGTGACTTCCTCCTGGGGGATTTCGAGACGTTCCCAGGCCAGTGAGTCGATGTGTTTCCTCCAACTGCGCCTTGGTCTGCCCCGTGGTCTCTTCCCAGTGGGCCGTGCGTCGAGAACCTCCCTAGGGAGGCGCCCGAGAGGCATCCTAACCAGATGCCCGAACCACCTCAGCTGGCTCCTTTCCAGGCGAAGGAGCAGCGGTTCTACTCCGAGTCTCTCTCGTGTGACTGAACTTCTCACCCTATCTCTAAGGGAGATGCCAGCCACCCGTCGAAGAAAACTCATTTCGGCCGCTTGTATTCGCAACCTTATTCTTTTGGTCATGACCCACACTTCATGACCATAGGTGAGAGTAGGAACGAAGATTGCTCTGTAGACAGAGAGCTTTGCTCTCTGGGTCTACTTGTTTGTTTGTTTCTATTTAGGCCCTATGCAATCAATTCATTAGCCCCTCTCGGAACCCTACGTTAAAGTTTTCTGACATTTGGATGACTTTAGCGTAGGGTCCCTTACCATCGATGTCGTGCTACATGCTAATTCTCAAACGCACACTGACTTACCGTTGCTTTTGCTGCGCTGTGTGTATGATAGTGACGTGTTCCAAAAGAAGCATATAGGAGCTATAGGAGACAACGGAGACAACCGAACCCCCCGCAAAATTAAGTATTTTTAATCTTTGTTAGACCGTTTTGGCAGCTCTGAAATTCTCTCTTCCTTCCTTCCTTGACTTCCTTATTGACATCCCATTGTCCCGCCTCCAGCACCGTGGCTGGCTACCTGCGACAGAGGTAGGAACGTAGGGACTGACGCGCAGATAGCCAGTTCCGGCACTGGAGGCGGGACAATGGGATGTCAATAAGGAAGTCAAGGAAGGAAGGAAGAGAGAATTTCAGAGCTGCCAAACGGTCTAACAAAGATTAAAAATACTTAACGGCTTCTGCGCCGTTCGCGGGGGGTTCGGTTGTCTCCGTTGTCTCCTATAGCTCCTATATGCTTCTTTTGGAATATGTCAGCATCACACACACAGCGCAGCACACGTGTTTGAGAGGGTAAGTCTGAGTGCGTTCTAAAAATAGCATGTAGCTTTGGTGTCACCGGACCCTATGGTTTGGGGTCCAAAGGAGCTCAACCCGGGGGGTCCGGAGACGGGCTATCAATTCATAGACATGGCATGAAGAATAACCACCAAATTCAATATTATCCATAACAAAAAAATAATGTCAGGAAACACTATGTACAGAGTGGGAAAGAAAGAGGGGGGGGGGGGGTCAGGGGGAAGGTTCATTGTATGAATATTTGAATAATGCTCAGTACAGTAGGCCTAAATATCCATGAGCTGTAATTATTTGACATATAATAATAAGTGGGGGTAAAAGCTAATCATTTAACTGAAGAACAGTCAGTTAAGTTCACAGAATGACATCACTGTAGTCACTATGAAGCCTTTAGGAGAAGACAACACTCATGTCATATTATGATATTACACATACGATATCTAGTCTGATATTATCACAACATCGACATATTGATGTATGCCCACTTGCCCAGCCCAAATGGTAGTCTGGTTTCTTTTGCACGTATGCCCAGCCCAAATGTCCCATTTCTTTTGCACATCTCATAACTGATAACTATGATAACTGATAACCTAATAACCTATGAATTGAATATGAAGGACCTCAATGGAAACGAGCCATAGGCTTTCTTGGGTTTTAAATCAAATTAATCAATCTTAACAGGCCTTGTGTTGAACTGTACTTTCCTATGCTGTACTGTTAATAAAGTATTCAATCAATGAATCAATCAATAACTCGTCAGTGTTATAATCTAGATTCTAGAACAGTGGTTCTTCTGCGCTGCATACGGAACTCGCCTATCGGCTCGCTTCGCTTGTTCCTGCAGCAACGCAGGCGTGCCACAATAGCACTGGCTTCTTTTGTAATAACAGCTTGTTGTATCGTGTGTTTTTGCGTGTGTCAGGGACCATGTCCAGGAGCAGGTGAAGCGCGCAGAGCGTCATTACCGCAGTCTGCAGCCTCGCCACCAGATGCTGCTGCCGGCCGTGCTACCCAACCTGGCCCTCATCAGCCAGTGTGTGGAGCACAACCAGGAGGTGCTGCAGGCCATCGTCCTCAACTGCATCCACATGTTCGAGAACATGGAGTACGGCGAGGAGGTCAGACGCCTAAACGTTTTACTTTTTTATGGAGCACCGAAGTCTCGACGTAATTGACGCATCCATTAATTATTCCCATAGACTTGTTTAATATGGCGTAAAATAAGAACTAAAATAAAAATAAACAAATGAGCCAATGTTATTCTCCATAGACGTAGAGAAATGACTTCCGTGAACCAGGGGATGAACAACTGACGTCATGATTTGGGTACTCCGTGCTTCTCAAACTTTGTCATGTCAAGGACCCCCAAACTGATGTATTTAGCCGTGGACCCCCATCTATTATGATTGTGCAAACATGGACATTGAATGCCATTGACAATGAATGGCCAGTTTTGAGTGTTTGTGTAAACAAACATTGAAGACAAAAGTGAGAACAAAAATTGTGATTGGCCAGAATGAGATGATGTATGATAACGTATCATAAGAGCGCCCCTCACTTTCACACAGGTGTGATATTTATTTAAAGATATTTTGGATCTTTTCTGCCTTTTTTTTCGATGGTAAGTGGGGACTGACAGGAAACGGGTAGTGAGAGACAGGGGGTGACACGCAGCAAAGGTCGTCTATGCCTATATTTGGTATGCGCCTTAACCACTAGGCCATCGGTGCCTCACTGCGGACCCCATCTGAAAATGTTTGTGCCAGGAACCCCCGGAAAAGAAGATTTGTTCTTTTTTTTTTTTTCTTTTTTTTAATTATTAAAAAATGTCCAAACACTTTCAAGATTGTTCTACAAGCTCACAGCGCTGTGAGCGGGTACAACTGCTAATAGCTAACATAGAAAACATGGGTAAAGTGGTTAAAATGATTGTCATTTCTGTATTAACACATTTAGCTGGGGACCTCCTGGATATGGTATTTCATCATTTGAGCACTGACTGACCGCTTGAAAACAATTTTAGGAAGTTGATTGATGACATTTTGTCTCCTCTCCAGGACGATCTGGGGAAGGTGCGTCCGTCCTTGACGTTTGACATGGACAAGCTGAAGTCCACCATCAAGCAGTTTGTGAGGGACTGGAGCGAGACTGGCCAGGCCGAGAGGGACACCTGCTACAAGCCTCTCATCCAGGAGATCCAGAGACTCTTCCCTGCGGATCAATAGTGAGTTGCATGCATGTTCTGCATTGAAAGCCTTAAAGGTAGCTCTCCACTGAACCGATGTCGACGGCGGTAAGTGTTGGAAACCGGCTGTTGCCAAACATCTGCCGTGGGTACACTGTCGTGTCGGGTCGCAAGTTGTTGTAGGGAAACATTGAAAGCCGTCCAAGCAAACTCGTTCGACCGTCGGATTGCAGCACGCTTGTTTTTGGAATATCAAGCCATCGCCAATTTTTAGCACCATAGTCTCTCGGTGCTCTCATGCATGTCGGCTCTCTGCATTCAGCAACCTTTTATCACACCTTCCAAACGACTTGTCTGGCGACTTAATTCGACTGTCAGTCTGTAGTAATCTGTAGTAGTCCGTTTGGTGGAGAGCTACCTTAACACACACATACACTAGGGCTGGGTGATATATCAATATTCTATCGATACTACTATGACACTCTGGGATTTTTTATATCGCAATGTCCATGATATGGCATAAGATAAGTGTTGTCTTCTCTTGGTTTCAATCACTTACGCGTAATTTTATACTTTAACGAATTGTGAAAATATCACAGTCCTGCTAGCGCATGTCGACCAGATGTTTTCAATGTGACATGTATTTTATTGTGTCAGTGATTTGTCCAAGGTCAGCGTGCTGGTTCCGGGGGCGGGGCTCGGCCGACTGGCCTGGGAGATCGCACGGCTGGGCTACATCTGCCAGGGCAACGAGTGGAGCTTCTTCATGCTGTTCTCTTCCAACTTTGTACTAAACAGGTAATTCTGGACCCGTATAAGCCACCAGTTTTATTATCCTGGTAGGGTGGGACCCGAGTGGAGCACCACTGCACTAATGCATACATCGTTGCTGTCGGGCAGAATCCTCTTATCTCCATATTCTAACTGTTTGTGTTTTTTCCGTAAATTAATGCCCGACTTGATCATACTACAGTGTCACATGAAAGCATCAAAAGTAGCAGATATGCAAGCTAGAGCTTGTTGATCTGCTACATTTTCTATTTTTTCTTTATTTGAACCCTGAAAAGTAACAGTTTTGGGAGGTTTCCAACCCACAGAGACGATGCAGTATATACTCATACAAACTCAAGTTATCGTTGTCTCCTTTGCCATCATATGCACCAGGTTGTGACTTGCATAGGCGATATGTTCATATTTATTGATGAAAGATTGTACAACTCTCATCAGTCCAACTATAACATATAGTAATAGTATATATAAACACAGAAAAAAGGGATAAGAGAGAAGCTACTTGTGACATAAAAACCAAGCCGTAGCTAAAATGTAATGTAAATGCATGTAAAATGTCACAAGGCAAAAGGTGAACAACTTAAAGGATAAGATGTAATTCTACCACAATGCATCCTCACTATCCGTTCTGTTCTCTTGCAAAAAAAACCCATTTTGTTTAATGTTTAATACATTTCATATAAGTGCTGGACTCAAGTTGATCAGTGTTTGATTGGTGATTCCTAATGTTGCAGTGTCTGTAGCCCAGCTTGTCCGTCTACTTATAACATACGGCTCCCTTCAGGTGTGACAAGGTGAATTCTCTGACCCTGCACCCATGGATCCACCAGTTCAGCAACAATAAGAAGTCTTCAGACCAGACACGATCCATCCGCTTCCCAGACGTGAACCCTCAGGGTCTGCCGCCTGACGCTGACTTCTCCATGGTGGCCGGGGACTTCACAGAGGTGTACACAGAGCCAGGTCAGTAAGAAGACCAGGAAAGCATCTGTCATTTTAGATTTGAGCTAAAAAGCATTATTTTATACTTTTGGCTATTCATAAATGGCAGATATACAAGATCATATAGCGCGTCACTTCGTGCCATGCTACGAGCTTGTAGATCTGCTATTTATTTAATCGTGAAAATGTGTGCAAATCTTTAATTAGATTATAAAGCGAAAATGTTTGCTTCTGGGGGTCCCTGGAACAAAATATTTTGAGATGGGGGTCGGCGGCCAAATACATGTAATTTTGGTGGTGCTTCGCATGAAAAGGTTTGAGAACCACTGATATAGAAACGTGCGTTTTTCAGGAAACTGTTACAGTATTTAGAAGATATTTGTAGAAACGTCCTCAGGTCTTAATGGGACTTCCAGGAGGTGTACACAGAGCAAGGTCTGTGTTAATAATCCTCATGAGGACTGATAATGATGCATCTTTTTAAAATATTGCTGGAAGGTTAATATTAACGGGACCATACAACGCATATTTGAAAACAATATATGGAACAACTGTGTGCTTGAATCTTTATGCTGCAAGCTTGTACATTTTTGAATGTTTTTATTATTATTATTATTATTTATTTTATTTTTTTGATCTTGAAAGTGCACAAAACATTTTCCAATACATCATTTTGGGGGTCCTTGCCATGAAGTAGTTTGACAACTGCTGTTTTAGAAGGCATTTGTAGAATCGGTCTCATGTCTTAACACAAGCCTCATGTCTGTGCCGGAATTCCTTCAAAATAGGTCGAGCTCTGGGGTGCTGGAAAGACATGGCCGCTTTTACTCTGAAACCCACAATCCGGAAAAAAGTTTGCTTTACATTGCTAGCTTACATTGCTATCGTTTTAATTTATACGATATATGATCCAAAAAGCGTTCATATTTTGAGGGAGAGACGGATGAGGAGCAGAAATGAAGCGCTAGTATATCCGTCAGATCAAAACCACGGAGAGCGCCCTGGATTAGGAGAGACGAGGCATTCTTTCTGCCGCGCTAACAGCTAAATCAACGGTAAGCTAACATAAGCCCAGAGTGTAGCATACGGTAGCCGAGAGGCGAACTGAAAAATATCATTGAGGATGCGCTAGGATGTCTACACACGTCCATAATTGGACAATACACGTCCTATGAAGTCGTCGGTTGGGATCCCTAGGACGTGTGGACACGTCCTACGGACGGAATGTGTTAAAGTCCTTCTAAGCTTTGTAACTGTGTTCCTAATATACCAAATGTTATTCCTGAACAATTGGAATTGATACTATCCCTATGCTGCTATAATGAGCTTCTCTCTCTCTTTTTTCCCCCTCCTTTTCATATATTTTACTCTTTCTCTCTTTCTCAGAGTCCTGGGACTGCGTAGCCACCTGTTTCTTCATTGACACGGCTCACAACGTCTTGGACTACGTGGAGACTATCTGGAAGATTCTCAAACCCGGAGGGGTCTGGATCAACCTGGGTGAGTCATGGACAGTGGTCCCCACTCTCTGACCAACATAATGTTCTGTCATAAACACTGTTGAAATGTAACAAACAAACTGATGTTGTTTCACCAGGTCCACTGCTGTACCACTTCGAGAACATAGCCAACGAGTTCTCAGTTGAACTGAGCTATGAAGACATCAGGTCGGCCATCATTAAATATGGCTTCCAGCTGGAGGTAAATAGAACTCATCTTCAGTGCTCCTAAATCTATGGCGCTCTCCATGGTTTTGATCAAAACGGCAATGTTCTGTCTTCATTTGGAATATAAACACTTCTAGAGAGAGATGAGATGTGATGGTGCGAGGTAGTAACTGCAGATTATGCCTCCCGGTTTTGGGGGGGTAATGGAAGGCAGGGCTTTTCAGATAAAACTAATATCCTTTTGTATGAACGTCATATGTTTCGTTTGTCAGGTGGAGAGAGAGTCGGTGCTGACCACGTACACCGAGAACGACCGCTCCATGTTGAGATACGTCTACGACTGTGTCTTCTTCGTGGCACGGAAACCCTCAAAGCGCTACGCCAACGGTCAGCCAGACATGCCATTGCGGATCTCGCCGCCGCCTGCCAAGTCGCCGCGGCGAGAGGGGACCAACGACCTGACGTGACACACATTTAAATGACGTGAAGCGAGGAGTGATGATCGATTTTAACCGATTCACTGAAGAGAAAGAAACAAAAAGACAATGAACTCAATGTTTTTTTCCTTTCTGTCATTTTTATCTAACGTGTCTCTCTTTGACAACATTGTCCGATAATATTCCTGGTGAAACCTGCCGAGTGCAAGTGTAGCCATTGATTGAATCGAGGGCTCAAATCTGGTCGGTTGCATTTGCTTACCATTTGGTTTTAATGGCGTGTGTGCCCTGGTGAATGTACGTGATCTATAGGCTTGCAGACTCCTTGGATCTCATATGCATTACCTTTCACTGCGTGAGGAGAACACTAGCGTGCGCACAGTACATACTACTGTGGGGGTAGGAGTACTACTGCATCAGTTACGTGTATTTTTTTTTATGGCGCATTGGAAATCTAACCACAGTTCACCTAGACTGTTGTGGATCTGAACAAGACTGAAAGTACTTAAATGGTGTCTAAAGAGTTAGAAATATGAATAATAGGCGGAAGTTGTTTTAAACTTATTGTATGTTCAGACACCTGCTCACTTCACAATAAAATCAAATGTAATTTCTTTTTAACTTTTCATCCATAGACTGTCTTCGTAAGCAGCTGCTTAAAGAAATTAGGTTCACGTACCTATAGACGGATACATATGTAACGCCCGGGATTCGAACTCGGGTCTCCCGCGTGAAAGTCCAATATCTTAACCAGTAGACCAAAGGCACTGGGGGAGATACTTTTGAGGCCATCAGGCTGAGGCTCTAAGCCACACTGCGACACTCACCCCCCCCTTTTGATCTCCTCCCACATCCGGGTCACAGCACCAATGTAATGCCCGGGATTCTAACTCGGGTCTCCCGCATGAAAGTCCAATATCTTAACCACTGACTAGACCAAAGGGATATCCCTATTGACTGGGGGAGATATTACAATTTTGAGGCCATCGGGCAGAGGCTCTGGGCCACACTGCTACACACACAGGAGGTCTGAACACATGCAGAACCGGCTCCCACACACTATATTTGCTATTACAACAATTAATGTGCCTTTCTTAATTTCTCACAAGGTTAATTGTGAGTGTGGTGGTCTCAAAAAGAGTGTAGACAGTGGGAAATGGGAATCTCTTTGTTATTAGCAGCTAGTGAGTTAAGAAACTTGCAACAAACATTGCATTGTTTTCATTAAGACACATCTCATGCACACTATTCCTGTAATTCTCAACTTTTCTATTCAAGCCAGGACATCCAATTTGATATGCATTAGAATTAGATGGCCAATGGCCATGGATCCCCATTTGATAAGATGTTCATCTCTGGGAGGTGGGAGCCCACCTATCTTGTATTGCTAATGCTAATGATTTAGTCCCTTATTAGCCTCGGAAACCAAGACGTTTTATTTCCTGGAAGAAAGAGTCCCTTATTTGACTATTGTATGTATAGTGATCACAGTGAAGCTCAGATAATCAAAATAGCCATTCTTGTACATTCTCTAGTTACATTATGTATACGTGAAATAATGTTATCAAATAGCTTGGCTGAGGTGGTATGGAAAGTCTGCTCAGCGCTCAGATCCGGTCTAGAGTCCGCCTACTGTATCCGGTCATTTTTAAACTATGAAACGTACGCAATACAAACTGTTTCCGTATCCCCTCTAAACCGGGTGTTCTTCAGTACATCGATAACGGACCACTTTCACGAGGGGGCGGAGACGTACAGCGGTACTCTGCTCTGATTGGCCAGTCGGACATTTCTCTTATCTGTGTGTGCGGTGTTTAACAAGTGAGGCTGCGTGCAACTGCGAACATAAACAAACTGTTAATTTAATAATCTATCTAGGCGTCCGGAGGCTCACGACATACGTTGCATTGATGACAAAAAGACGCGCCGAGGAGGACGCAGTGTTCTGGGACGCAGCAGGTACTACCAGTACCAACAACTTCAAGAAGAAGAGCTGTTGCGGGTCTTCTGCTTCTTTCTGCGGGGTCGACGCGCAGTTGGACGGCATGGCCCACATGCTCGATCCGCCATCGCTGCTGCTCGCGGTGCTGGGCAGCCGCTGCAGGAAGAGACTTAACGATAATGATATTAATGATGATGATGGTGATAATACTCCAGAACAGCACGAAGGACCCGCTCGACAACGCAGGAAGACTCCTTCACATGCAGACAACTGTTCGGTGTTGCAGCAGCAGCAGCAGACTTGTGCAAGTTTCCCGGGTGGTGTCCTCCACTCCTCCACCACCACCACCACGTCTGATCATCATAATAAACGTATCCGGCCAGATGATGATGATGGAGAAGTTTCACCACGGACTACTAAATCAAGGAATGATGGCGTGGTAAGTTAATGAAATGTTATATTGGATTTGTTTTTCGTCAGATGCCATTATTTAAACGTTTGGGTTTCCGGGGCTACTTGTCCACTAGATGTCACTGGTTACCCGTCAGATAAATTGCGATGATACTGGTTCTAATTTACAGCAACGTTATTCCTACTGTTGAAAGCGAAACCTCAAAGGCTTGGGTAAGAGACATTTATTTTGGTTAATACATTTTTTTTGTTAAAAGATTAAAGCACTTTATTCTGATAGTAAATCATTGCTATGGACTCAGTGTTCATTAACAGGGGTCGCTACTCGCTCCACTCCAGCTCTTTTATAAAAACAGATCATTTTCAAGTGGGTGACAACATGCCAGCCAATACTTTTTAGTGTTGCAGTTCCAATTTTGTCTGCTCATTTCTTTGTGTCATCACTTCCAATTTCACTTGTTGAATCTGTATTCTGTGTCCTGTCTGAGTTCTCTATCCTGATGATTGGATACAATTAGCCTACAGATAAAAGTGAACATGACATCCTGCACAAATTATTGACTCATTTCAACATTGTGATTACAAGTGGCAGCAGACCCAACAAGAGTTTTTGCCTGACAGTCTGGCAGTACAGTTGATGGCCACTGCTGAAGTGCCCTTGAGCAAGGCATTGAACCCCTACCATTAAATGTTCTGTGAGCAGGGTCTGGCTGTAAACAAGCATCTCGAGCTTAGTCCATTCACCCTGGGTAAACAAAGAACTTTGCTTTGCCCAGACCCCCACCCCATGAATACAAAGGCAGGAATTTACATTGATTGGCCTACCGACACTGCTTGTCTTTTCTCAGTGGGTAAAAAGCTGGGGAAGAAACTCTTAACGGGCAAATCAAATTCTGTATTGTGTTGTAGGCCATTCTGTATTTTCAGGGCATCAGAATGTGATCATTCATAATGTTCACATCATTAGTTATCGATTCGTTCTTGGTAACTCAACAAATCTTTCAAATATCATTTTTCCCCCATGATTTCATCATTTTATTTTGGGTAAGTGGGTTCAGTTTCAAAAAGCAAAACTTTTCTTGATTTAATTCTTACAGATCGCTTTGGTAGAAACAAGTCAATTAAGTAGGCTACTGCTGTAGAAATATTGTGCTATAAGACTATGTACAGAATGAAAACCCTATCTAATTCAATGTAGGATATTAAGTCGGCATTATTTTGGTCTGCTGCCACTTACCATGATTATTATTACACCAATACAAAAAATAAAACAATATAATAAAAAAGCACACAATCCAGACCCAAGCGATCAGATGCAATTCAACAGCGCTATAGAAGCAGGTGGGGGCGGGTCTTTGAGCAACGGTGCTGTACATTCAAATTAGGCAGCCCTATGCAGTATATGGAATGCTGAATGCATGTGCTAACAATACCTCTCATTTTCAAAGCAAAAGACGTGTCAGATGGATCGCGTCAGATAATCCACACATTAGCCTACAACAACTTCCGTGAACCAAATTCACTGTAGCCTTTTCATAAATTAAAATTATATTTGTACTTAGGCTGTCATGAAACTTTATAATGGTTAGAGAAATTCAAAGTTTCAACACCAAAGTACTACTTGTAGTAGTAGTAGTAGTTGTGAATTAGCAAACTGGACATTGAATGTTTCCTTTATCCTCGTGTTGCACTTCTGTTTTCCCAAAAGTTTTTATTTTCGTTTTTCATAAGCACACGTCTGTTGTGCTTCAACTACACACAGCCATCTGCATTCATGTCTGCATTGACTTCTGTGTGCGCTGACTGCACCTGCCCGCTCCTTCCCAGCCCCTCCCAACCCTCAGAGGGGAAAATTCCGGGAGGAGAAATGGGCAAGCGTCATAAATAGACCCTAGCTCCAAAATTCCGTTTATAAAGAGCTGGAGAGCATGGAGACTCTAGAGACTGTTACTGAACAAACACTCCTCAGCAATGTGTGCTGTATCAGAATATAGAGCCATTTAACACTTATTTTAACCAAAGAAAATCACTTGCCCTACCTTTTTCAATTCATCATATATAGTTGGAAAGGTATAGGATGGCAGTTTGGTTCTAAAATGTACTGTGTATGGTGTATGCTACATGATATTACAAGGTGCTTTGAAAAGGGGCATCCTCCAAAATGTGTTACTCAACGCTGACTTCAAAATCATCTCTCTCGTTTATTTTTCTTTCTTTTAGGGTGATGCTGACTGTACCCGTGACCTTTGCACTTTCAACTCCTTCCAGTACTGGAGGGTGCCCTTGCCTGAAATTGACCAATCCCTGTTTGACGATATGAACAGCCAATCGGAACCAAGAGTGAAGCCGAAGGACAAAAACTGCTCTCCTCCTGACGCCATGGAAACCTGAAGCAGACAAAAGGATGTACCAACAGGTTGCTTCGGATGCTCCCAATAGAGATGCATTAATTAACCCATTAAGACCTTAGGCCGATTCTACAAATGTTTTCTAAATCAGTCGTTCTCAAAAGTTTTTGTGCCAAGGACCCCCAAATCTATATTTGACCTCAGATCTGTAAATGGTTTTTGTGCCAAGGAGACCCCCAGAAGAGAATATTCGAGTTAAAACACTTAAGAATTCTAAGAAATGTTCTAAACTAACAGTTTAGTGACAATGTGAACTTGTACGTCTGCTATTTTTGAGAACCACTGTTCTTAAGAGTTTTCTGAAAAACCCTATGTTGCTATAGCTAAAATCTGAAATGACTGGTTTTAATGGGTTAAAAAGTAATATGCTGGTGTTGGAACGTTGATCTGGAACTGAAGGAAAGGTGACTGAAAACTAATCCAGACAGCAATGCTAACATGAGTTCATCATAACGTTTGGGTCTAAATTCGCATTTAAAGTTCATCTTAGGGCCGATTCATACTCCTATTTTACCGCTGTTTCGGCGCTGTAGTGCCGAAATGATTTCGGCTCGTCAGAAATTTTCAGTAGCACCGAAGAGCCGACTTTAGGGCGGTACCCGCCCCCCGAACCTCAAATGACGTCACATTGTAGGCTCTACAGCGTCGAACCGTCTTTTATTCGGCTCTAAAATAGGAGTATGAATCGGCCCTTAATCGGCTTGCATCATCCACAGACTATATTATTATAAGGGGAATCACACCAAATGCATGGTCATTACAACCACTACATACAAAACATATTAGACACACTAGAGATATTAGTAACTTTTTTTCATAGCCTATATGAAAACAATCAGAACTGTGCTATATTCAATGGTCACTTCAACACTGTTGAAAAAAAGTAAAATAGCTGATAACTATACTGACATGGTTGAAAGTGGTTAAGCAATTGGGACACCTTGGCTTTTTTATATTGATGTTGCCAATAATGACCAATGAACATAAAACATTCCAGTTGTCCTCGTATGAAACATTCCAGTTGTCTTCCTGCTAGAAGTGCTATCGTCTATGTCGGGTAGAAAACTCATCACCGTATTTGAACTATTTGTGTTTTTTTCTTTGTTTATTTTTGTAAATTAAAGCCATACTTGATCATACCACAGCCTTGCAAAAAAAGCATCAAAAGTAGCAGATCTGCAAACTTGAAACGTGGTTTACAGTAAGGGATCAGTTAACAGTTTTGGACATAATATGAAGTTTCCAGATACATGCAGATAAACGATATGTTTTGTTTCTGCATTGAACCACTAGTGCAATGCAAATAGTCAGAAAAGCTCAGAGTAGTATGTAATCGATTCGATTTTGAGCACAGTATTCTTGAACTACGACTTTCGCTGGCTTCCTGAGATGATGTAAACTCCTGTAGTGATCAATTTCTTTTAAATTTCTTAACCGTGAAACTAAATCAATCCCTGCTCGTCTGCTGTAGGTTGCTTATTTGTTTTGCTGATGTGATGTTTAGTTTTACTAGACTGTTTGTGTTTACTGCAACATTCATGCTTGTTGCAGATGTTGGATGACACTTTATGAACACTCATTTACTGGTCTCACTAGACGAGAGGTTACCCAGTAGTTCAACACTCGGTTCAATAACGCCAGTACTAGTTAACACAGTAGTTAACACCAGTAGAAGTCGGGACGTTTGTCCAGTACTGGTCAGGTGGTGAGACCAGTACAACTGCTGTTAGTGTTATATGCCAATATAAAACTATACTTTATATTAGCCAGTTGTTGAAAAGCAGTGCAGGTTGCTTGTTCGATGTACATATTTTGTTTTTTCTTTTAATAAAGAGTTCTTTTTAAAATTCATCCCAGTGTTGAGTTTTGGACTAAACTGTTGTGTGCCCAGGCTGATTGTCTCCACCAGGCCGAAGGCATGGGGAGAGAGTATGTTTTGCACTCCGTCCGTGTGTGTGTCCGTCCGTCCGTCCGTTACCAGCTAATCTCCGGCACCGTTAACCCGGTCGATGCCAAACTTTGCACACACTTCCTTGGATGCCAACGATGAACCTCTGTCCCGTTATTTCCAGAACGGCCTGTTATAGCGCCACCATGAGGCAGCTTTTCACATTTTTTACCTGAAACTGCACCGATCTGCGTGAAACGTTGCATGCACACTCCCTAGAGGCCAAGGACAAACCTTTGACCTGCATTTTCCGCATCTGCCTTTTATAGCACCACCAGGAGGCCGACTTTTGTAAAACATTTTTTTTATATTACTCCTCCAGATTCTGTCCAAAAATCTCACAAATCGTTACACAGTATCTCTATGGTCATGTGCTCAAGTTGGATCTGTCCGATATTTCATATTCCATCCTAATTGGCTATAATTGGCTTTCACAGTTTGCAAGATTGCCCCGTTTTGAACAAAAGCCTCAAATCATGAACGCAGCATGCAATTTACGTGAAATCTTTCACACATTTTCTTACTAGGCTGAGGAATATATCCCACTCTTTTCACATTGGCCTGTTATAGCGCCACCAACAGGTTGATTTTTGCAAAACACATTTTTGGAACAAAATGCCTCAAATCATCCAATTGCCATCAAAGGCAAACATGTTTATATTACTCCTAAACATTTTGCCAAACATCTCACACAGTCCTATCCTCCTGGTGGAGACCTGTGCCCAGAAGGGCACTTTTTCTAGTTTGTTCTTTATATGGGATAGTTGTTGAAGAGTGGTTTGACAGCGTATTTAAGCCTGACGTATACTTAGCACAATGATATACTGTAGTACAACAGTGTCCCAGATTCAAAGCATTATGAGCTTGTAGAGCTGTTATTTCTGGTGTGTGATACATGCAAGAAGGTATGCGGCCAGGTTCAGACCTGGCTCAGGGAGTAGGACGGCGGACAGCCCTGCCATGCATAGTCCAATTACTGTGAGTCCAGCTGCAGGGAGCGGCAGGAAGACCCCATGGCCGCTGCTCCACCAACCGGAGATGTTCTGCCATTGCCACTGAGGATTACCAGCAAGAGGAGGAACCTGCAACACCTGTAAGTAGCGCTGAGCAGATTCTGCTTGTAGCAAAGCATCTTCAATGTTTATTTCAATACAAATGACAAACTAGGCCCTAGGTCAGGACACTGTCACACACATGTACTTAATACGTGTCATAGCCAACACAAGCCTAGACTTAAGTCAATTTAATACTAATAATACATTGTAATTGTAACGCATTTTATATTTGACATCTCAAAGAGCTATATTGCAATGTCAAAGATTAAAAACTAGAAAAACTGCTTGTCGGAGCACAGGTTGATCAGGTGAGCTAGGTAATTGTGGAACTCGCCAATCAGGATGGAATCTGAAAAATCTGACACATCCGTCTTGAGCACATAACTATAGAGATAATGTGTACATTATCACAATGTTCGGTCATAACAAAAAACATCTTTTGCCAAAAATCTGCCAATGTGAAGGGTGCCATTGGACCACAACTTGAGAAGCAGTGCGCTAAATGACCTGGTGACCTAAGATGACAAGTCAATGAAGTCAGTCAAGAAGGGAAAGTGTCATTAGGAAATATGGCCATTTAAGTGTTTGCTCACTCATAAATGTCTGTCTATTTGGTTGACGAATAGCCCAAACAACAGTTTACTGAGACCACCCCTCCCCAATCTGACGACCTTGTCAGTGCTCCATCTCCCACAAACCCACCGCACCCCTGCCCACTTTGACAGGCTGGAATGGCTTAGGGTTGACGACAGAGTACAGCATCTTGGCAATGGGTCTGGTCCACAAGATTCGCTACACCACCAAGATACCCATGTACCTGTCTAAATACTAAATACCTATAACATAAAATTCAACTTTTTCAATTTCTTTTGTGTTTTTGGGGCTCCCATATGTGTTTTCTATCCCCACAAATAACCAATTTTGAACAATCAGGCTTTCATATCATATGGGTGCTTTAATGGAAATTGCTCTCAGGAACAGCTCAACTGATTTTGTCCTCATCGTGATGTCATCAATGTCACCCTACTTTGTATAATTCCTCCTCTTCTTCAGTCTTCAGTTCCAAATTTGCATTTCCACTTTGTTTACAATGTCCACTATTGTTGATTTTCCATGCTGGCATGGAATGGAAACAAGCCTGGTTTTATCTAGCATCAGTATTATAATGACTCAAATATTAAATAATCTGCATATCAGCACCCTCACCACCTCAGGACATTGTGGTACTGCAGCTAAAACTGCTTTCAAAGTCCAGAAAGAAACAGGACTGGTTATATCAGAGTGGTGATTGAGGCTCAAACCATTAGAAATAACTTTGAGGGACATAGACAATATGATATTAAATATATTAAAAGCAGTTTTAAAATGCATGTTATTTGCGCTTTAATGTCAACGAAGTCCACACCCACAACACCAGAGGGCGTTCAACAAACCATGTGCAACCCAGATTCGGCACAAACAAGGGACTAAATTAATTTCGCTCCTATGCCACCAAAATGTGGAACGCCCTACCAACAGTCATTAAGACATGTGACTCTCAAAGGGCACCTACGGACGTCTGCAATTTGAAACTGGCCCCCGTAAAATCTGAATCCCCCACCCACCTCTTTTCCCCCTCACTGTATACGTTTCTTTTCACTTTTTACCTCCTCTATGATGATTTCCTGTTTTGACTATATAGAAGTGTATACATACATCGTACATCTCTAAATGTTTTGATGAATTGAAAATGGTGGGCCCTCCCTATTGTAAACAAGTGTAATGCTTTATGGTGTCGTCCACTCACAGTTAACAGTTTTTGTATTGAGTTGTACTTGTAATGTACTGTAATTCTGCAAACTGTTAATACATCAATCAATCAATTCAATTAGATCATTAAAAACTCAGGTCGCCAGGTCAACAATGCCATTTGCTATGTTGAGCAGGATATCTCCCTACTGTATGTGCAGTGCAATGAGGACCTTGGCTGGCGCTCTCGTTCAGTGGGACTTGCGTGTACATTGTGGTACAGGGCAGGGTATCCAAGTCACAGAAGACAAAGCTGCAGACCTCAAAAAACAACTGTGTGAGGTTACTCAAGTCTGACTTTGAGGTCAAGAAATTCCACAGAAAAGCAAATTAAAATCTCAAGAAGGGAAAGTGACATCATTATTAGGACATGTGGCCATTTTTAATGGCATGTGTTTGCTCACATGACTATAGAGACACTGTGTACCGATTTGCATGATGTATGGACATAAAGGGCTACATCTTGTGCCACCCCTTAACTCTTATCCCTAAACTTATTTGCCATTTTCTTTACTATTTTAAAAAACCTTTTAAAATAGTTCAAATAGCTGATCTACAAGCTCACAACATGTAGATGTAGATCGTCTAGTTTAACTATTTTAAAATTATTTATTTTCAAAATAGTAAAAAATGGCAAATAAGTTTAGGGATAAGGGTGGCGCAAGATAGAGCCCAATGTGTAGGAGTAATATCAAAGCATAGTATGGATGTTCTGCATCCTGGGAGTGTGTCTGAACAGTTTGGCTTTGGGCCGATTCATACTCCTATTTACAGGCAAATAAAAGTCTGTTCAGCCAATAGGCTGCATTCTGGAGCATCATCTGTTGTGCGTGCCAAGCTGCGTTCACCTTTGGAATACTACGACGTCAGTCATTCTCTGTCCCGTAAAGGTCCATTTGGTTTAATTTTACACTCTCAAAGCGTGTTTTTAGAAAGTAGCGCTGCCGGCAGCAATCACAGGGCGCCACCATCGTTGACATTGGCGGCAACAACGAGCTCTGACCAATCAGAGGCAGCCGGGGCGTTACCAAGATCGGGCTGTTGCCTAGAGAAGGGCGTAGAATTTCCCCCCCCCCCCCCTCTGCCACTCAGGTGGAATAGCGCATCACTGCATGCCTGGCTGACATCTCACAGTGGATGTCCTCCAACCACCTCAAGCTGAACCCAGACAAGACTGAGCTTCTCTTCTTCCCAGCTAAGTCCTGCCCTATGCGGGAGCTAACTATTTCCGTAGACAACGCCCTGGTAACGTCTGTCCCAACAGCCAGGAACCTTGGTGTTGTCCTGGACAGTCGGCTCTCGTTCAAAACTCACATCACAGCTGTCACTCGATCCTGTAGGTTCACACTCTATATATAACATACGACGAATTAGACCGTTCCTCACCCAGGAATCAGCCCAGCTCCTAATCCAGACAACAGTCTTGTCAAAACTTGACTATTGTAACTCCCTCCTTACTGGCCTACCGGCATGTGCACTTAAGCCTCTCCAACTGATCCAAAATGCCGCAGCTCGCTTGATCTTCAACCAGCCAAAATTATCACATGTCTCCCCCCTGCTCCGCTCCCTGCACTGGCTCCCGGTCGCTGCCCGCACAGAATACAAAACTCTGATGCTGGCATTCAAAGCAACCAAAGGTATGGCTCCCCCATATCTTGCAAGCATGATTGAACCCTACAAACCCTCCCGCGCACTCAGATCAGCCAACGCAGGAAAGCTGGAAGTACCCTCACTAAAAACGCCGGGACAACGCTCCACACGTCCCAAACTCTTCTCCCTTCTGGTCCCAAAACTGTGGAATGCACTTCCCGTTGCAATCAGAACTGCAGCATCACTCCCAATCTTCCGCCGTAGTCTGAAAACCCACCTTTTCAGACTCCATCTAGTTACGTTCTTAGCTTACGCATGTTTCATGATAAATGCATTTTATATATGTGATGTATTCCCATGCCTTTTTGTTCTTGCTTAATGTAAGTCGCTCTGGATTAAGAGCGTCTGCTAAATGCCTAAATTGTAAATTGAATCATGCGGGCAAGTCTGACAGATTTTTGTCAGTCATCATGCACATCACTACTTTCTGGAAGTATAATAGTATATTTAGAATGCTATGGGGAATTGCGTAAGGTGACTTGTGGTTGTGGTGAATGAGTCGGTAAACTTAAGCAATAAGCCACGAGAGGTCTGCAATCCTACCTGGAGGAGAGAGAACAGATGGTGGAGGTGAACGGAACACTGCCCCCCCCCCCCCCCCCCCCTCCCAGTGAGCTGTGGCGTTCCACAATGTAGCATACTAGGGCCTTTACTGTTCCTAATATATGTTAACGACATGACATCAGCTTGTGACTGCAACTTGTTCCTGTTCGCAGATGACTCAGCACTGCTGGTCTCGGACAGGAACAAGCTGCAGGTTGAAAAGGCCCTCAGCTCTGAGCTCGGTAGAATCGGCACCTGGCTCGCTGATAACAAACTATCTCTACAACTGGGAAAAACTGAATCCATTCTCTTTGGTTCTAATAGTAATCTCAGCAAGGCTAATGACTTCTTGATTAGAGTGGGTGACAATGTCATGATAATGACACACTCCAGTTGTCGTCCTGCTAGAAGTGTTACCGCGTAGCTGTCGGGCCTTACCTCACCTCACCACCTCATCTCCATATTTTAACTTTTTTTCTTCCACCTGACAGACATACATGCAGAATGATCATCATACATCGCTACTCGAGTCCACACTGTTAATTCCGGAACAGTATTTTCTAGTTTATCATTTCTATGTGCTCTGACCAATACAAAATATATACACACACTGAATATCAATAAGGATTCATGAGTGCTTGTATTATTGCTATAAAAAAAAGTCACACTTGTGTGAAGTGAGTGGTGCCTTTTATTAAGATGATGATTTATGATGATGTATTGACAGTTGACACACATGACGTTGGGGGGGGGGGCTGGGCCGCTGGGGGGTGTATGGAAGACATACACACAAAGCCACACATTGGAGCGGTTACCACCACTCAAAAAGGGCCCCCTTTGGAGCGGTGCTATCAACTCAAAAGGTTAGCAGATAGATCTAAATACCAAGGCCAAACTAGAGGGGCATGGTTGACTTTTGACCTTGCCCTTTGAACACCAAAGATGATTGAGAACAAAAATGTGTAATGCATTTTGCTGGGACTCCCAGCCTGGGAGTCCCAGAAGTCACTCCTCCACTCACTCAGCTCACACACCTGTCACATATCACTCTCAGCAGTTCACCACCTCACACCAGGGCATAGAAGGTTACATATTTGCAGGACCACAAAAGTTATTAGGAATTCTGTCAATTATTTGACATTTGGCTATAAAGGCAGGCAGACACTACCTTGTAAAAACAAAGATGGGATAACTATAAAAGATAAAGAAATGGGAGGTTGAAAATAAGGGGGGTGCTGCCATTCTGATTTGAAGAGATTAATTGAATAAGATCTACAGAGCTTACAGTATATTCTGAATGTCTTCAAAACACAATGCAACAAATGGTGGACACTTGAAACTTCTTCCTGGCATGCTTCTTCTGAGGCTTCGTACACACATATCAGACCAACATGTTCTGTGCTGTCCGTGTTTGTTTGAGCATGTTCGTCTGATATGTGTGTACGAAGCCTCAGACAGACTTGATCACAGCGACTGATTAACCCCCCTGAGAGCCCCTGGGCTGATAATTTCTTGGGGCCTCCATAGCGTGCGTGCGTGCAGAATATTCGTCTGTTTTCATTTTTGAGGGCCCTCCTATATTCCCAGCTTTGTGTGTCTGTGTTTGTGTGTCCCACGGAAATGATTTGATTGGCTGAGCACAGAATGTGATGTATGATGATAAGAACGCCCTTCACTTCACACGAGTGTGATTTCTTTATCATCTTTTTGACCAAAATGACCAATTTAACAATTTATCAACAGCCTTGTCAGGACCTCAAACCCAGTATTGTGCGGCCCAGTTTCCCTGAAGCGCCCCTGAGAGCCAAGGGCCCCTGTGCCCGGCCCAATGGCTAATTTGGCCCTGCTTGATCATCAAGCCAAGGGCCCCTGTGCCCCGGCCTCACCGACCCAATGGCTAATTTGGCCCTGCTTGATCATCATGCGGGTCGCACGGGCAGAGTACTCAGCGGGTCCTTTCCAGGTGAGCCAGTAGATGGCGTTTGCCAACCCAATGTGATGGGGGGGGGGGTGCCAGTCGCCGTTCAGATCGGCGGAACCACAGCGGTGGCCGAACCACCAACCTCCACCGTTCTCTGAGCTGCAGTCATGCTCAGCAATGTCACCGAAGACGCAATAAGGGTTGCAGCCATCGTTGTCGCGGTCAATAGTGCTGAACCCAAAGCCATTTTGGTCGACTCCAGGGTAATGACCCCGGATAGCATCGCCTTTGAATAGACAGAGAGAACAAAATAAAGTTGTACAGACAAAGATATAAAGTAGAACATAAACCACAAGGAATGCTTTGTCTGTTTGAAAGAATTTGTGTAACATGATGGTTTGTGGACTGTGAGGTCTTAAAGCTTTAATATAAAGCACAGTGGTTGGAGGTGAGACACTTGATGTTCCAACATCTTTACTGTAGTTCAGACATTGTTCCAATGGACATAAGACTAGGGATTGTATTCACTATGTTGCCAATATAATGTAGCCTAGTTATAATTAACTTGTATTTCATCAGCCTCACAAACTTATCTACACCAATCTACAGTATAACCTAACAATCTGTGAATTTGTAGTTCGTCAATTTCCGCTATTCTTTGTGCAATGAATAAATAACTTGATTAATGTGGTTAAGAATGCACCTGTACAAGTCTGCATTTTCAGAGAAACATGAAGGAGGACGAAAAGAGAACTGAGGTGGGAATGTACAAGGAAATCCATTTCTACCTGCATTTCCTCTGTATTGTCCAACGTTTAGCTTGAAGTTCTCCGTCTCGTTGCCCAGTCTAAAGTCGCTGTACTCTGCAAAAGCTATGCCGTCTTCATGGTCCCACAGGTCCACTCTCAACGTCCACTGTTTGCTCTTGGTCAGCGAGAATACCTTACTGAGACCTAGCCAGTGGTCGTCTGGGAAAGATGACGTAAGAAATGGAAATGGATTTGTGTGGAGGGTAACAAGAAAGATGGGCACCAAAACGTTCTGGGCACTAAGGAAATGTGGGCACCTGGACGAGTGGGCACTTTGGATAACTGGACACTACTAGGAAGACTGGGCATGTGAATTAGGATTCATGTCCAGCAAGCCAAATTACGTCATGATGATGCCCTCCGGTGACATTCAGGACTTGGCCAGATCACTGCCAACCCCATACGGGGATGATCTTTATGTCAATTCCAGGACGTCTTCACCAGTTGAAATAATATAGCTTATTCTGGGCCAGATCTGACTAGTTAAGTTATGACATGACTTAAGTTGATCTGGCCTCGATTGGACTATCTCTGATTCATCCAGGATGTCCGTCTTAGTGGGAAGAATTTATGTTGGTTGAAATCAGGTGATATTGTGGGCCAGATGTGACAAGTCTTGGTTTGACTTGATCATCTGGCCCCAATCAAGATGTCACTAATTCGTAGCAGATCCTGACCGTGCTTGCTGGGTAGTTAAATAGGATCAATATTTAACAGAACTTCATCACAGTCTAGCTTGAAACAAGTCTTTTGCACAATGTGAAAGAGAAGAAAGGGAGAAAAACCTGACCGTAGGCTACACACCATCATCCTGTGTTTTACTTGGAAATGGACTGAATTTCATTTGGAACTCCATTAATACCTGCTTGGATTATTCATTAGAATTTTCAGTGAAACATGTAGTCTGTGGCGTCATGTGGTCACACAAACATATTGATAACTTGTGGATAACAGTGGAAATGCTGTCTATAGGGTCTATGCAGGCGTTGTGAGCTTGTGGATTGCAGTACCCTAATATACAGGGTGAACAATACACTAAGCAATTGCAAATGAGCCACACAAAACAATGGAAAGCACCCCTTTAATGATAATGTGCTCCATGCCCCCTCTGTTGGGGATATGTTTCATCCCTGCTTCTGGATTCTGGTCAGACTGAATTAAATACAGGAAAAACTCTGTGATGTTTGTTCCACATTTTTGAGCGGTGCAGCCGCATTTTGTGTCCGTTTAAGCATGAAATGTGGTGATTTGATTGGCTGATGTATGATGACGTTCTCATCATCATATACATCATAATCATGATAAAAGGCACCACTCACTACACACAAGTGTGATTTTTGAGTCTGTCTGTCTGTCTGTCTGTCTGTCTGTGCAAAAAAAAATAGCATGGTTGATGCTGATTGGTTGATGCTGATTTCATTACGTCAGACATCAGAACACAGCTGATCAGGCTATATAATACCTTACACCACTCAGTTCACACGGGTGTGATTTTTTATAATTCATTTGCAGAAATATGCGTAGATTTAAAAAATGTCATGTATTATTTTACTTTACTCACTCAATTAAAACAACAGGATTTGAGTCACTGAATGTGCCCTGCATGATTTCAAGACATAGGCCTACCATCTTTTTTTCTCTCGTGACCCATGCAATTTCAGTATTAAGAGGGTGAAATGGCATGCCTTTTGAATGTGACTTTTAGAGGAAAGCTGCCTAGAACTTTGCCAACTTTCCCCAGACTCCCCCACCCCAGAACAATTTTATTTCAGTCCAATTGTGATAATAACTTGTCACATAAACAGCAAGTAGATACAAATGTAGCAGGTCAAAAAAGAGCACTTCATTACGTACCTGTCAGGTTTCCAAAGCCATCTTTATAAGCTTCCCACTTCCTCTCAAAGGAAACTGCTCCCCCAGAACGCCTCTGAAACACCGCCCAGCCCCCATCTGGCCGCATCTCGCAGTATACCTGTATGAGGAACACCAGTTTCAAACACCAGTTTCAAACATTTACAAACAAAATGAAAAAAATATCACAATAGCAACATTATGTAGAAACCACCGCAAAAAATCTGTTAATAGAATGTAAAATTGGACAAAAGTTTTTAAATCTTATTGTCTTCAAATACATCATCATACTTCTGTCGCTTTTCACCCAATATGATAGGTGGCTTTTTTCTTGCTTTGTTATTTGATGTACTTTTTACGTATATCAAAGAATTCTGACATATGAACATTTAAACGAACTCCCTCTCTCCAACATCAATTTTATGTATTTAAGTTATATTGAAGAATAACAACCACAGGTTTTTAAGGATAGCTTGTAGCTTAAATAGCCAAGTTTAATTATATATATATATATATATTAATTTGAATTTAGATTTAGATATGCAGCTCATGGGCACCTATAGGATCTGGAGGATCGGAAGACAGAGCTAAGACTAGCAAAGTCAGTGTCATCTTATAAATCACTTCTGAAAACATGTCTCCGTGGCCATGTTATATTGATGCTGGTTGCCTGGTGGTTGTACTTAAAGTATGTATTGGCCTTCTATAATAGGACTTATGGGAACAATTACATTACAAGCATAGGATGAAGAACTTAGAAGAGGTAAAAATCCATCTTTGTCCACTAATGCACCACAGCCAGTAAGTCTATATGTTACTCACTGCGGGTTACCTGCAGAATGTTGTGTTTGGTATCCAAATGGGGTGACCAGATCCAAACTGTTCATTTGAGGGACAGAACTATTGCTTGTGTGGGACATGTGGGACGGGGGGACGAGATGGGACGTGATGGGGGTTAGCAACCTAATAGGCCTACTTAAGTTGCTATTAAATGCCTTGATAGCCTAATATTGCCTATTATTTTGATATTAAACCCCTCTGGCATCTCACATTGTTTTAAAATGGGTGGTATGGCCAACTTGGTACTGTAGCCTAGCCCTAGAGGATATTTCCCATGTTATTTTAACAGGCTTAAAACACATCTTGCAGGTAAAGAGCTTTACAACAGAAAGCCAACTATTAGGGGACCAACTATAGCGCATTTGAACATGCCAGTCACAATGTGGGACAGGGTTTCAATTTGTGGGACGCCTGAAAAGGTCTTGCAAATGTTGGACTGTCCCACGCAAAGGGGTAATTCTGATCACCCTATATCCAAATGAGACCAAAGGTCTCATTTGGCTAATTCTATTTTGATACCTTGAAGGATGTATCTGCTCCAGGGGGCTGAATAACATAAACGCCACTGGTCGCATTTGGTTGGATTGTCTTTATCTGTGAGCAGTCTGTTCCTGGGGTTACACACACACACACACACACACACACACACACACACACACACACACACACACACACACACACACACACACACACACACACACACACACACACACACACACACACACACACACACACACACACACACACACACACACACACACACACACACACACACACACACACACACACACACACACACACACACACACACACACACACACACACACACACACACACACACACACACACACACACACAGTAATTCTGCAAACTGTTAAGAAATACGTAATTCGGCCAACTGTTAATAAATACTTCAATCAATCAATCACACACAGATGGAGCATAACATGCCAGCCTAGTAAGATCTTTCAAATGAATAAAGATTTTGAAAAGAAAGAATGATAATGGTATATCAAGTACCTTGAGCAACAGGGTTCCGTTTAATCGGAGTTCCCAGAAGTTCATTCTGGTAGAATACAAATGTAAAGCAAGTTATTAGATACTATTACGGTAGTATTATCATCAAGGTGGCATGTTATATATTATCTTCTTAAATAAGAGTATAGCTCTATATTCCCACAGAAATGGTTGCTATAGTGTTCATTAACAGCTGGGATCTCCCTGTTTCTCCAGCTATTTATTAAACAGAAAAATATGTTCAGGTCAGGATATGAATTTTATCCAATCAATCATGGGGTGAGGGGGACCTTGTTGAAGACACAGGATAAACAAGTTAAATTAGTGATGAAACAGAAATTAAAGTCTATTTTCTTTTTACCATACAGCTAGAGAGACAGGAAGACCCACTGTTATTGAGAAAACACTATAGTAATGACTAGTCTACTATCAGAATATAGGTTTTTTTCTAAACAAAAAAAATATCACTGACAGCAAACATTAAGTGAATGTTTATTTACCTGGTCAGTCTGCTCTGAGAGGCTCAAGAGAAAAGTCAACATCAGCCCATAATGAACAATCAGGCTCTTCATGTTTATGTATGCCTAATTGTCTGAGAAAACGAATAATATGAACTCAGCATAAACATGTGTCTTGTATTTAATGCATTTATTTGAATTTCAATTTACCAGTGTTAAAATGAAATGTAAACTCTATAGCAACAAAGTAACCTACACGTGGTTAAATAATGTTTTTAAACCCAAAGCCCAAGTAGGGCCTACAACTCACAAAATGGGATAATGACATTCTGACACAATAACACAATAACAATGAATCCATGGTTAGTCAATCACACATTACCAGGCTGTGGTGTTGGACCCTTGTGTGCTGTTGAGAAAGTGACTCTGCATAATGTCCCCTTCTGTTTCATACTGTTGTTTACTGACGCTTGCACAACCAGTCAACCACCCATTACGCAAGTCCCCTGAGCATGAATAGAGAAATTCTAAATATACTTCCAAAAAGTAGGGATGTGCATGACTGACAAAAATCATATAGATCATTAATTCTCCTACTATTAATAACTATTTGCATGATGTATGGACATGATGTATGGACATAAAGGGCTATATCTTGTGCCACCCCTTAACTCTTATCCCTAAACTTATTTGCCATTTTCTTTACTATTTAAAAAAAACCTTTTAAAATAGTTCAAATAGCTGATCTACAAGCTCACAACATGTAGATGTAGATCGGCTAGTTGAACTATTTTAAAATTATTTATTTTCAAAATAGTAAAAAATGGCAAATAAGTTTAGGGATAAGGGTGGCGCAAGATAGAGCCCAATGTGTAGGAGTAATATCAAAGCATAGTATGGATGTTCTGCATCCTGGGAGTGTGTCTGAACAGTTTGGCTTTGGGCCGATTCATACTCCTATTTACAGGCGAATAAAAGTCTGTGTTCACCTTTGGAATACTACGACGTCAGTCATTCTCTGTCCCGTAAAGGTCCATTTGGTTTAATTTTACACTCTCAAAGCGTGTTTTTAGAAAGTAGCGCTGCTGGCAGCAATCAATTTACAATTTACAATTTAGGCATTTAGCAGACGCTCTTAATCCAGAGCGACTTACATTAAGCAGGAACAAAAAGCATGGGAATACATCACATATATAAACAGCATTTATCAAGAAACATGCGTAAGCTAAGAACGTAACTAGAACATATCTATATATAATGACACTACATATAAGCTATATATATATTATACTATGCTGTACTGTTATTGTGCTGTCTACATGACATGCTATAAGTCTGTTTCAAATGCTATCTAAGTCTAAAGAATCACAGGGCGCCACCATCGTTGACATTGGCGGCAACAACGAGCTCTGACCAATCAGAGGCAGACGGGGCAGCCGGGGCGTTACCAAGATCGGGCTGTTGCCTAGAGACGGGTGTAGAATTTCCCCCCCCTCTGCCACTCAGGTGGAATAGCGCATCACTGCATGCCTGGCTGACATCTCACAGTGGATGTCCTCCAACCACCTCAAGCTGAACCCAGACAAGACTGAGCTTCTCTTCTTCCCAGCTAAGTCCTGCCCTATGCGGGAGCTAACTATTTCAGTAGACAACGCCCTGGTAACGTCTGTCCCAACAGCAGGAACCTTGGTGTTGTCCTGGACAGTCAGCTCTCGTTCAAAACTCACATCACAGCTGTCACTCGATCCTGTAGGTTCACACTCTATATATAACATATGACGAATTAGACCGTTCCTCACCCAGGAATCAGCCCAGCTCCTAATCCAGACAACAGTCTTGTCAAAACTTGACTATTGTAACTCCCTCCTTACTGGCCTACCGGCATGTGCACTTAAGCCTCTCCAACTGATCCAAAATGCCGCAGCTCGCTTGATCTTGAACCAGCCAAAATTATCACATGTCTCCCCCCCTGCTCCACTCCCTGCACAGCTGCACTGGCTCCCGGTCGCTGCCCGCACAGAATACAAAACTCTGATGCTGGCATTAGAAGCAACCAAAGGTATGGCTCCCCCATATCTTGCAAGCATGATTGAACCCTACAAACCCTCCCGCGCCCTCGGATCAGCCAACGCAGGAAAGCTGGAAGTACCCTCACTAAAAACGCCGGGACAACGCTCCACACGTCCCAAACTCTTCTCCCTTCTGTCCCCAAAACTGGAATGCACTTCCTGTTGCATCAGAACTGCAGCATCACTCCCAATCTTCCGCCGTAGTCTGAAAACCCACCTTTTCAGACTCCATCATGGCCCATAGCACTTATCCTACCCCCTTAGATAGCACTTTTTAGACTTAGATAGCATTTGAAACAGACTTATAGCATGGCATGTAGACAGCACAATAATCGCATTGTATGTAGTCATAGCACTTCATAGTAGCATAGTATAGTATATATGTATAGTTTATATGTATAGTGTTCTTGCTTAATGTAAATCGCTCTGGATTAAGAGCGTCTGCTAAATGCCTAAATTGTAAATTGTAAATTGAATCATGCGGGCAAGTCTGACTGATTTTTGTCAGTCATCATGCTCATCACTACTTTCTGGAAGTATAATAGTATATTTAGAATGCTATGGGGAATTGCGTAAGGTGACTTGTGGTTGTGGTGAATGAGTCGGTAAATTTAAGCAATAAGCCACGAGAGGTCTGCAATCCTACCTGGAGGAGAGAGAACAGATGGTGGAGGTGAACGGAACACTGTCCCCCCCCCCTCCCAGTGAGCTGTGGTGTTCCACAAGGTAGCATACCAGGGCCTTTACTGTTCCTAATATATGTTAACGACATGACATCAGCGTGTGACTGCAACTTGTTCCTGTTCGCAGATGACTCCGCACTGCTGGTCTCGGACAGGAACAAGCTGCAGGTTGAAAAGGCCCTCAGCTCTGAGCTCGGTAGAATCTGCACCTGGCTCGCTGATAACAAACTATCTCTACACCTGGGTAAAACTGAATCCATTCTCTTTGGTTCTAATAGTAATCTCAGCAAGGCTAATGACTTCTTGATTAGAGTGGGTGACAATGTTATGATAATGACACACTCCAGTTGTCGTCCTGCTAGAAGTGTTACCGCGTAGCTGTCGGGCCTTACCTCACCTCACCACCTCATCTCCATATTTTAACTTTTTCTTCCACCTGACAGACATACATGCAGAATGATCATCATACATCGCTACTCGAGTCCACACTGTTAATTCCGGAACAGTATTTTCTAGTTTGTTATTATCATTATTTCTATGTGCTCTGGCCAATGAAAAATATATACACACACTGAATATCAATAAGGATTCATGAGTGGTTTGTCCATAAAATTGCTTGTTATTGCTATAAAAAAATCACACTTGTGTGAAGTGAGCGGTGCCTTTTATTAAGATGATGATTTATGATGATGTATTGACAGTTGACACGCATGACGTTGGGGGGGGCTGGGCCGCTGGGGGGTGTATGGAAGACATACACACAAAGTCACACATTGGAGCGGTTAGCACCACTCAAAAAGGGTCCCCTTTGGAGCGGTGCTATCAACTCAAAAGGTTAGCAGATAGATCTACATACCAAGGCCAAACTAGAGGGGCATGGTTGACTTTTGACCTTTCCCTTTGAACACCAAAGATGATTGAGAACAAAAATGTGTAATGCATGTTGCTGGGACTCCCAGCCTGGGAGTGCAGACTCAGTGAAGCCCTCTGGTGCTGGTGTTGAGAAGTGCTGATGGCATTGATTTAACACCAGCCTGCATGGGACCAATCTCCTCCTGCATGTTCACCACCTGGTCACCACCTACTCTTTTCACTCACTCACTCACTCACTCACTCACTCACATCTCCACTCACTCAGCTCACACACCTGTCACATATCACTCTCAGCAGTTCACCACCTCACACCAGGGCATAGAAGGTTACATATTTGCAGGACCACAAAAGTTATTAGGAATTCTGTCAATTATTTGACATTTGGCTATAAAGGCAGGCAGACAAAAAACAAAGATGGGATAACTATAAAAGATAAAGAAATGGGAGGTTGAAAATAAGGGGGGTGCTGCCATTCTGATTTGTAGAGATTAACTGAATAAGATCTTGTGTCCTAACTACAGAGCTTACAGTATATTCTGAATGTCTCCAAAACACAATGCAACAAATGGTGGACACTTGAAACTTCTTCCTGGCATGCTTCTTCTGAGGCTTCGTACACACACATCAGACGAACATGCTCTGTGCTGTCCGTGTTTGTTTGAGCATGTTCGTCTGATATGTGTGTGCGAAGCCTCAGACATACTTGATCACAGGGACTGATTAACCCCCCTGAGAGCCCCTGGGCTGATAATTTCTTGGGGCCTCCATAGCGTGCGTGCAGAATATTCGTCTGTTTTCATTTTTGAGGGCCCTCCTATATTCCCAGCTTTGTGTGTCTGTGTTTGTGTGTCCCACGGAAATGATTTGATTGGCTGAGCACAGAATGTGATGTATGATGATAAGAGCGCCCTTCACTTCACACGAGTGTGATGTCTTTATCATCTTTTTGACCAAAATGACCAATTTAACAATTTATCAACAGCCTTGTCAGGACCTCAAACCCAGTATTGTGCGGCCCAGTTTCCCTGAAGCGCCCCTGAGAGCCAAGGGCCCCTGTGCCCGGCCCAATGGCTAATTTGGCCCTGCTTGATCATCAAGCCAAGGGCCCCTGTGCCCCGGCCTCACCGACCCAATGGCTAATTTGGCCCTGCTTGATCATCATGCGGGTCGCACGGGCAGAGTACGGAGCGGGTCCTTTCCAGGTGAGCCAGTAGATGGCATTTGCCCACCCAATGTTATTCCCGGCGGGGTGCCAGTCGCCGTTCAGATCAGCGGAACCACAGCGGTGGCCGAACCACCAACCTCCACCGTTCTCTGAGCTGCAGTCATGCTCAGCAATGTCACCGAAGACGCAATAAGGGTTGCAGCCATCGTTGTCGCGGTCAATAGTGCTGAACCCAAAGCCATTTTGGTCGACTCCAGGGTAATCACCCCGGATAGCATCGCCTTTGAATGGACAGAGAGAACAAAATAAAGTTGTACAGACAAAGATATAAAGTAGAACATAAACCACAAGGAATGCTTTCTGTCTGTTTGAGAGAATTTGTGTAACATGATGGTTTGTGGACTGTGAGGTCTTAAAGCTTTAATATAAAGCACAGCTGCAGTGGTTGGAGGTGAGACACTTGATGTTCCAACATCTTTACTGTAGTTCAGACATTGTTCCAATGGACATAAGACTAGGGATTGTATTCACTATGTTGCCAATATAATGTAGCCTAGTTATAATTAACTTGTATTTCATCAGCCTCACAAACTTATCTACACCAATCTACAGTATAAACTAACAATCTGTGAATTTGTAGTTCGTCAATTTCCGCTATTCTTTGTGCAATGAATAAATAACTTGATTAATGTGGTTAAGAATGCACCTGTACAAGTCTGCATTTTCAGAGAAACATGAAGGAGGACGAAAATAGAACTGAGGTGGGAATGTACAAGGAAATCCATTTCTACCTGCATTTCCTCTGTATTGTCCAACGTTTAGCTTGAAGTTCTCCGTCTCGTTGCCCAGTCTAAAGTCGCTGTACTCTGCAAAAGCTATGCCGTCTTCATGGTCCCACAGGTCCACTCTCAACGTCCACTGTTTGCTCTTGGTCAGCGAGAATACCTTACTGAGACCTAGCCAGTGGTCGTCTGGGAAAGATGACGTAAGAAATGGAAATGGATTTGTGTGGAGGGTAACAAGAAAGATGGGCACCAAAACGTTCTGGGCACTAAGGAAATGTGGGCACCTGGACGAGTGGGCACTTTGGATAACTGGACACTACTAGGAAGACTGGGCATGTGAATTAGGATTCATGTCCAGCAAGCCAAATTACGTCATGATGATGCCCTCCGGTGACATTCAGGACTTGGCCAGATCACTGCCAACCCCATACGGGATGATCTTTATGTCAATTCCAGGACGTCTTCACCAGTTGAAATAATATAGCTTATTCTGGGCCAGATCTGACTAGTTAAGTTATGACATGACTTAAGTTGATCTGGCCTCGATTGGACTATATCTGATTCATCCAGGATGTCCGTCTTAGTGGGAAGAATTTATGTTGGTTGAAATCAGGTGATATTGTGGGCCAGATGTGACAAGTCTTGGTTTGACTTGATCATCTGGCCCCAATCAAGATGTCACTAATTCGTAGCAGATCCTGACCGTGCTTGCTGGGTAGTTAAATAGGATCAATATTTAACAGAACTTCATCACAAGTGTCTAGCTTGAAACAAGTCTTTTGCACAATGTGAAAGAGAAGAAAGGGAGAAAAACCTGACCGTAGGCTACACACCATCATCCTGTGTTTTACTTGGAAATGGACTGAATTTCATTTGGAACTCCATTAATACCTGCTTGGATTATTCATTTGAATTTTCAGTGAAACATGTAGTCTGTGGCGTCATGTGTTCACACTAACATATTGATAACTTGTGGATAACAGTGGAAATGCTGTCTATAGGGCCTATGCAGGCATTGTGAGTGTTTAAGCATGAAATGTGGTGATTTGATTGGCTGATGTATGATGACGTTCTCATCATCATATACATCATAATCATGATAAAAGGCACCACTCACTACACACAAGTGTGATTTTTTATAATTCATTTGCAGAAATATGCGTAGATTTAAAAAATGTCATGTATTATTTTACTTTACTCACTCAATTAAAACAACAGGATTTGAGTCACTGAATGTGCCCTGCATGATTTCAAGACATAGGCCTACCATCTTTTCTTCTCTCGTGACCCATGCAATTTCAGTATTAAGAGGGTGAAATGGCATGCCTTTTGAATGTGACTTTTAGAGGAAAGCTACCTAGAACTATGCCAACTTTCCCCAGACTCCCCCACCCCAGAACAATTTTATTTCAGTCCAATTGTGATAATAACAGAAACAGCAAGTAGATACAAATGTAGCAGGTCAAAAAAGAGCACTTCATTACGTACCTGTCAGGTTTCCAAAGCCATCTTTATAAGCTTCCCACTTCCTCTCAAAGGAAACTGCTCCCCCAGAACGCCTCTGAAACACCGCCCAGCCCCCATCTGGCCGCATCTCACAGTATACCTGTATGAGGAACACCAGTTTCAAACACCAGTTTCAAACATTTACAAACAAAATGAAAAAATATCACAATAGCAACATTATGTCGAAAGTAGAAACCACCGCAAAAAAATCTGTTAATATAATGTAAAATTGGACGAGTTTTTAAATCTTATTGTCTTCAAATACATCATCATACATCATCGCTTTTCACCCAATATGATAGGTGGCTTTTTTCTCGCTTTGTTGTACTTTTTACGTATATCAAAGAATTCTGACATATGAACTCCCTCTCTCCAACATCAATTTTATGTATTTAAGTTATATTGAAGAATAACAACCACAGGTTTTTAAGGATAGCTTGTAGCTTAAATAGCCAAGTTTAATTATGCATATTAATTTGAATTTAGAAGGTTATGCAGCTCATGGGCACCTATAGGATCTGGAGGATCGGAAGACAGAGCTAAGACTAGCAAAGTCAGTGTCATCTTATAAATCACTTCTGAAAACATGTCATGTTATATTGATGCTGGTTGCCTGGTGGTTGTACTTAAAGTATGTATTGGCCTTCTATAATAGGACTTATGGGAACAATTACATTACAAGCATAGGATGAAGAACTTAGAAGACGTAAAAATCCATCTTTGTCCACTAATGCACCACAGCCAGTAAGCCTATATGTTACTCACTGCGAGTTACCTGCAGAATGTTGTGTTTGGTATCCAAATGGGGTGACCAGATCCAAACTGTTCATTTGAGGGACAGAACTATTGCTTGTGTGTGGGACATGTGGGACGGGGGGACGAGATGGGACGTGATGGGGGTTAGCAACCTAATAGGCCTACTTAAGTTGCTATTAAATGCCTTGATAGCCTAATATTGCCTATTATTTTGATATTAAACCCCATCTCACATTGTTTTAAAATGGGTGGTATGGCCAACTTGGTACTGTAGCCTAGCCCTAGAGGATATTTCCCATGTTATTTTAACAGGCTTAAAACACATCTTGCAGGTAAAGAGCTTTACAACAGAAAGCCAACCATTAGGGGACCAACTATAGCGCATTTGAACATGCCAGTCACAATGTGGGACAGGGTTTCAATTTGTGGGACGCCTGAAAAGGTCTTGCAAATGTTGGACTGTCCCACGCAAAGGGGTAATTCTGATCACCCTATATACCATATATAATTCTATTTTGATACCTTGAAGGATGTATCTGCTCCAGGGGGCTGAATAACATAAACGCCACTGGTCGCATTTGGTTGGATTGTCTTTATCTGTGAGCAGTCTGTTCCTGGGGTTACACACACACACACACACACACACACACACACACACACACACACAGTAATTCCAACTGTTAATAAATACTTCAATCAATCAATCACACACACACAAATATAGAGCACAGATAGAGCATAACATGCCAGCCTAGTAAGATCTTTCAAATTAATAAAGATTTTGAAAAGAAAGAATGATAATGGTATATCAAGTACCTTGAGCAACAGGGTTCCGTTTAATCGGAGTTCCCAGAAGTTCATTCTGGTAGAATACAAATGTAAAGCAAGTTATTAGATACTATTACGGTAGTATTATCATCAAGGTGGCATGTTATATATTATATATATTATATTATGTGGCAGCGGTGGCCGAACGGATAGCGGCACGGTCTAGATACCGGAAGGTTCCCAGTTCGAATCAGCCGTCCGACACGTTAAAATTACCACCGCTGAAATGCCCTTGAACAAGGCATCAACCACTACGATGAAATGTGTTCTATGAGCAGGGCCTGGCTGGAAACAAGTTCTTGAGCTTAGCCCAGATACCCTGGGTAAATATAGATTTCATTTCATTTCATTTCATTTCATTTCATTTCATCTTCTTAAATAAGAGTATAGCTCTATATTCCCACATAAATGGTTGCTATAGTGTTCATTAACAGCTGGGATCTCCCTGTTTCTCCAGCTATTTATTAAACAGAAAAATATGTTCAGGTCAGGATATGAATTTTATCCAATCAATCATGGGGTGAGGGGGACCTTGTTGAAGACACAGGATAAACAAGTTAAATTAGTGATGAAACAGAGAAATTAAAGTCTATTTTCTTTTTACCATACAGCTAGAGAGACAGGATGACCCACTGTTATTGAGAAAACACTATAGTAGTGACTAGTCTACTATCAGAATATAAGTTTTTTTCTAAACAAAAAAAATATCACTGACAGCAAACATTAAGTGAATGTTTATTTACCTGGTCAGTCTGCTCTGAGAGGCTCAAGAGAAATGTCAACATCAGCCCATAATGAACAATCAGGCTCTTCATGTTTATGTATGCCTAATTGTCTGAGAAAACGAATAATATGAACTCAGCATAAACATGTGTCTTGTATTTAATGCATTTATTTGAATTTCAATTTACCAGTGTTAAAATGAAATGTAAACTCTATAGCAACAAAGTAACCTACACGTGGTTAAATAATGTTTTTAAACCCAAAGCCCAAGTAGGGCCTACAACTCACAAAATGGGATAATGACATTCTGACACAATAACACAATAACAATGAATCCATGGTTAGTCAATCACACATTACCAGGCTGTGGTGTTGGACCCTTGTGTGCTGTTGAGAAAGTGACTCTGCATAATGTCCCCTTCTGTTTCATACTGTTGTTTACTGACGCTTGCACAACCAGTCAACCACCCATTACGCAAGTCCCCTGAGCATGAATAGAGAAATTCTAAATATACTTCCAAAAAGTAGGGATGTGCATGACTGACAAAAATCATATAGATCATTAATTCTCCTACTATTAATAACGAAAGTATTTTCTCATGTTTTTGGGGGGATTTCTTTGGGTGTAATTGTTTCGGGGAATGATTATTATTATTATCATTACTTAACAGATCATTAACAGCAGATCATTACTAGGCATGTCCCGATACCGATACTTGTATCGGAATGCCCTCCGATATGCCCTTATTTGGTATCGGAATCGGCAAGTACGCCCCGCACCAATCCGATACCACATTTTATTTAATCACGTGATGCGCGCAGCACGGTGAGACGGGGCCGCCGGTATTGAAAACGCGCATCTCCAGCCTAGGTGTGAACGGCTTTGCCGACGTGCGAATGGGGGACAATTTAAAACAAAGGCGGCTTGCTGTAGTTTGCGACAAGGGCTGCCAAGTAGACTATCTTTTGTTGTTTTTCTTTCTCCCCCTCTCTTCGAAGTTAGACTGGACAAATAAACTCTAAACTGACTGACTGGGCCACGGTGGGCTGACGCTCATTGTAACTTGCCAAATGCGATACAGACATCAAACAGGGACAGGTGCCCCAAGATTTCAAACTGGCCAAAGTAACCCCCTTGCACAAGAAAGGGAGTAAATTAGACCCCGGCAACTACCGCCCTATTTCTATTCTTAGTTCCATCTCGAAAGTGATGGAAAAAATAGTCTATGAACAGGTTGAAAAGTATCTTGCCACTAATAAATTATTGTACGAGTTCCAATCTCTCCCAGTGAGCTGTGGCGTTCCACAAGGAAGCATACTAGGGCCTCTACTGTTCCTAATATATGTAAACGACATGACTTCAGCTTGTGACTGCAACTTGTTCCTGTTCGCAGATGACTCAGCACTGCTGGTCTCGGACAGGGACAAACTGCAGGTTGAAAATGCCCTCAGCTCTGAACTCGGTAGAATCTGCACCTGGCTCGCTGATAACAAACTATCTTTACACCTGGGAAAAACTGAATCCATTCTCTTTGGCTCTAATAGTAATCTCAGCAAGGCAAATGGCTTCTTGGTTAAAGTGGGTGACAATGTTATCACACGTAAAGATGAAATTACCTACCTAGGTTCCATCCTGGAGGCTAATCTTTCCGGTGATAAAATGGCCACCAACGTAATCAAAAAGGTCAACCATAGAACAAGATTCCTTTACAGGATCTCCTCACTGGTCAACAAAAACACCTTGAAGACCTTAACAGGAGCCCTTGTACAGGGTTTCTTTGACTATGCATGCACCTCCTGGTACCACAGCACCTCAAAGGCCCTTAAAACCAGGCTCCAGACTTCCCAAAACAAACTGGTCAGGCTCCTACTTGACCTAGCCCCCCGAACCCACCTCACCCCTGCCCACTTCGACAGGCTGGAATGGCTTAGGGTCGACGACAGAGTACAGCATCTTGCAATGGGTCTGGTCCACAAGATTCGATACACCACCAAGATACCCATGTACGTGTCTAGATACTTCCTTAATGTTAACGAAGTCCACACCCACAACACCAGAGGGAGTGCAACGAACCATGTACAACCCAGATTCGGCACAAACAAGGGACTAAATTCTTTTCGCTCCTATGCCACCAAAATGTGGAACGCCCTACCAACTGTCATTAAGACATGCGAATCCCTTGACTCTTTCAAAACCGCTCTCAAAGGGCACCTACGGACGGCTGCAATTCGAAACTGGCCCCTGTAAAATCGGAATCCCTCAAACACGAACGCAAGGACAACACAAGAGACGGTCGCGGCCACACAGCCAACTCAAGGTATGGCCACTGAGCCAACTTGGGGACCCAACGCAAGGACAACACAAGAGACGGTCACGGCCACACAGCCAACTCAAGGTACGGCCACGGAGCCGACTTGGGGACCCAACGCAGCTCCTCCAAGGAAAACAAACAAATTAACGGAGCTGAACGTGAATCCCCCCCACCGCCCACCCCTTTTTTTCCCCCTCACTGTATATGTTTCTTTTCCCTTTTTACCTCCTTTATGATGAATTCCTGTTCTGTCTATAGAAGTGTCTATTTGTACGTCTCTAAATGTTTTGATGATTTGAACATGGTGGACCCTATTGGAAACAAGTGTAATGCTTAATTGGGTCGTCCACTCACAGTTAACAGCCTTTGTATTGAGTTTGTGCTTGAAATGTACTGAAATTCTGCAAACTGTTAATAAATTCTTCAATCAATCAATCAATGTCTGCACCGAGTCGAAACAACACGGGAGCCGTCAGCTCCTAGCCTGGCGCGGCCAGACTCATAGCGAGGATGAAGCGTAGTTATAATATCTCCCGCAGATCGATTGAATAGTTTCACATAATACGTGACGTATTCCAATATGCATCAGTGCATGCAACTTCTCAATCTATCGTTGCTGAAAAGGCAGAGCTACAAGATCACAACGCAGTGCAACCAGACGCGGTGTGAGCTTGTAGACTGGCTATTTTTGGTGCGTGACACCGCCGTACGATGATGTATACATTACGCATTTAAAGTGACGGTACACAATTAACAGTTCCCTCTGTCTTTTAGAAAGGTACTGTATAAGTAGTAGCCCTAGTAAAATGTAGTGCAAAGGGATGCCTTGGTTGGTTAAAATAAAGTTAAAATAAAGAGAATATTATTAAAATATAATAAGCATATATATAATATGCATTGTGTGTGTGTGTGTGTGTGTGTGTGTGTGTGTGTGTGTGTGTGTGTGTGTGTGTGTGTGTGTGTGTGTGTGTGTGTGTGTGTGCGCTTGCAAAGTGGAACATCACCAGGGCTAAACTTCACGTTATTCTATGTGATAACGCAACCAACATGAGTACATGTACTTTACACTTTTTTTTTAAAAGCACTGGTATCGGTATCGGTATCGGCTAACACAGAAATTGTTGGATCGGAATCGGATCGGAAACGAAAAAAGGGTATCGGGACATCCCTAATCATTACAATAACAGCATTGCATTGCACTGGCTTTCAGAAATTAACATGCATTTTTTAAGCGCTAGCCGCTCCTATGCACAGCTTTGTGTGTATGTGTGTCTGTCTGTCTGTTTAATTGTCTCACTTCACACAAGTGAGATCTTTTTAAGGCTACATTACTGTCTGCAACCAACTAAACCATTAAGAAAACAAGCTTCAACAGTGAATTTATGGTATTCTCATGAATTTGTTCTTATATCCAAGCCTACTATAGCCTTGTAGGCCTACATTAGGCTAACATGACAATGTGAATGCAGAAGAGAATACATATTACACCTATTTTTTAATCTTTCTGACCCATCCCTAACAGAGAGCAATACTGCAGCCTACGCACAATGACATAGTTTGTCACAATTCTTAGAAATGCCATATTACATCATCATTTGAATATGCAAGATGGTAATTCATAAAATGTTTGGTAGCATTTTGGTTTAGGCTACTGTTGAAGTTCCAAATAATTCTATTATAGGCTATATGTTTTCACTAGGAACTTTTACGCATTAATTCTCCATAATTCTCCACAGTCCCCAGAGCAAACATCAGCCTTCCAAGGCTGTCACATACTGCAAAACCACCAAGAGCAGAGCTACAGTCTTGAATGATGGATTGCAGTGAGGGAAGTATGGTATGGGAATGGCATAGAGTCTACCGGTATGCTGACTTCATTTACTCATCATCTTAGGCCACCAGGTCATTTAGTGCAGTGAGAAATTAGTTTTCCCGGGACCCAAACTAGTGAAAATAGCTGATCTGCAAGCTCACAGCGCATGGCTTCTTTGATTGTCCTTGGCGGTATTCACTAAAAACCAATGGTTGCAACTCACCCATCATAATACACTAAAAGAAGAAGACTTCAAGACTATCAACGGCGTGGTGGGAACCTCAGTGCGTGGAAACAGCAGAGAAACCTTTTTAGTACAATACGTTAGTTAGTTTACGTTAGTTTATTAGTTAAATATCTGTGTTTAACTTGTCTTCATTCAATACTTTAGTTTGCTAATTGCTATTATTATCTGTACTGTCTTTATTCAGGACGCTTCCAAGTTCCAGCAGCAAAACTAGGTAAGACTCTTTATAGCCTATCTGTAAAAATATTATTAGGCTGCCTGCTGGGTAGCCGCGCCCCCTCCCTCCCTTCCTCCCTCCCTCCGCAGCTACTCGAGTGTCGAGTCGGAGCTTCATAGTAAACTTATCTGTCTCTAAACCATATGCTATCTATTCTAAATAACATGTACATTATGAAACTATAGGATATACCAGAAACCAGTGAACCTATATCTGTCTAAACAACATGATATCTAAATAACATTCTGTACATTTGTGATCAAGAAAAAACAAATACTAACTAGAAAAAGTGCCCTTCCGGGCACAGGTCTCCACCAGGAGGATAGGAGTGTGTGTGATGTTTGGCAAAATGTTTAGGAGGATTTTTTTTCCTTCATTTTGTTGAGGAAATGCAGAGCCAGATCACTCATAGCATCTCTGAGGATAGAATTCTGGATGAGCAGGACATGTGCAGCATTTTGTACAAAACGGGCCACTCCTGAAAACTTTGGAAGGCAATCTTAGCCAATCAGTGTACAATCTGAGAAATCCAACAGACTCGTCTTGATCACATGACTACAGAGATCATGTGTACCGATTTGAGGCATTTTGTTCCAAAAATGTGTTTTGCAAAAATCAACCTGTTGGTGGCGCTATAACAGGCCAATGTGAAAAGGGTGGGATATATTCCTCAGCCTAGTAAGAAAATGTGTGAAAGATTTCACGTAAATTGCATGCTGCGTTCATGATTTGAGGCTATTGTTCAAAACGGGGCAATCTTGCAAACTGTGAAAGCCAATTATAGGCAATTAGGATGGAATATGAATTATCAGACAGATCCGACTTGAGCACATGACCATAGAGATACTGTGTAACGATTTGTGAGATTTTTGGACAGAATCTGGAGGAGTAATATAAAAAAATGTGTTTTACAAAAGTCGACCTCCTGGTGGCGCTATAAAAGGCAGATGCGGAAAATGGTAAAAGGTTTGTCCTTGGCCTCTAGGGAGTGTGCATGCAACGTTTCACGCAGATCGGTGCAGTTTTAGGTAAAAAATGTGAAAAGCTGCCTCATGGTGGCGCTATAACAGGCCGTGGGGCAGAGGTTCATCGTTGGCATCCAGGGAGTGTGTGTGCAAAGTTTGGCATCGACCGGGTTAACGGTGCCGGAGATTAGCTGTTCACAGACGGACGGAAGGACGGACACACACACACACGGACGGAGTGCAAAACATACTCTCTCCCCATGCCTTCGGCCTGGTGGAGACAATAATAGTTGTGTTCAGTCAGTCATGTGTCCATCATGGCAGCAGGATATTTGGTCATTTAGGGGTGGTTTGTGTTACTGGTTGGACAGGAGGCTGAAGTATGACTCACAGGCCTGGACTGGCCGTTTGACACGCCATGCCCGGTGGGCCGACCAATGAATGGGCTGGAGGCCCCCGAATATCTTTCGTCATTTTGACTAAAACATTTTGGCTCAATAAATGTGTCCTTTTTATTATTGAAAATGTATTTAATATTGTGGGTGTTTGTTCTTAATACCGGACGGTTGTGTTTTGTATAAAGACCAATCCACACCAATGATTTGCAACAAGCTACTTGCAACCATTACCCCCAATGGCAGTTACAAAGTGTTTGTGGACTAACCTTAAAACTGTTTTGTTGCAAGGAGTTGTGACTTTAGTTGCATTGGTGCTGTCTGGCCATAACTTTAGAGAGATCATGAAACAGGGAAACTGTGGTTACTTCTAATCTACCTTCTGTTTCCTGTAAGTACAATCTGTCCTACACCTTCCTGAAGTGTGTAGGACTGTGTGTGTGTGTGTGTGTGTGTGTGTGTGTGTGTGTGTGTGTGTGTGTGTGTGTGTGTGTGTGTGTGTGTGTGTGTGTGTGTGTGTGTGTGTGTGTGTGTGTGTGTGTGTGTGTGTGTGTGTGTGTGTGTGTGTGTGTGTGTGTGTGTGTGTGTGTGTGTGTGTGTGTGTGTGTGTGTGTGTGTTGCAAGCGCATGGTCTCATTTAGGGTAGTAGTGAGGATACAGACAGTATATCTTCAGTGTGTTGTGAAGAGGTCAAATACCTGCAGGAAGAATTGAAGTCATAAAGGTACAAATGGCTGTAGCGAGGCATTCTGAGAACATTGAGGTCCAAGATGAAGACCAAGACGATACAAACTGCGAGAATGAAACCACCGTCACTGCAAGAAGAACTAATGTAGAAATGTCTGAAGAAGGACATTATGAGAGTCTTGATCTGCAAAAGATAGACGATGCAGGCTATGAAGATCTACGGACCAAGACCAAGAAGGACAAATGCCTACCAAAGTCTGGTAAGATTAATGAGTTTAAAAATCCCCCCCCCCCCCCCCCCCCAATCCCCCCATATTACGTTTTTACCTTTTAAACAAGATAGTTCAGGAAGATATAGGCTACTTGAGAGGTTTATAGCACCACAACAGGTGGTGCTATTATCTGTTTATTTACCCCCACCACCTTTTACCTAAGAGTTCTGTTTTCCCCTGGAGGGATTTTATATATCCTGAATGTATTTTATATCTCCCTGCTCTTACATGATGGTTGTGATTACTGGTTCCCAAACAGAGACATCACAATTCTGTTTTGAGTCTCAGGCTAAAACGTTTGGGAACGTTTTCCAATGTGCTGAGCAGGGATAGCAGAGACTGAGACTGACACTGAGGATAGTGGACAGTTAGAGGAGTGATTAATGTAATATGTAAAAGTATTGTTGGAGGTCATTTCAAAGCACTTTAGTCTGGTTGAGTTTAGCTATACTGTAGCAAGACTTTTAGACTATTATCTTGTTTTTGTCTAACAGGGAGAAGGCCTTTCCAGGTTGCTGGATGTCTGGGGATGCTGTTTCTTATACTGCTGGTTGTGAGCATAGCCCAGGCTGTGAGCTGTGAGTATTATGTCTACCTAAACTACCACATCTCTCATTCAGGGAGTTTGTTGTCTGATATTTTATAGCTGTGACAAAAGTACAGTATTAACCCAGAACTATTTTTTATTTTCTCATTGTTTTTTTTTGCGTGTATTATTGCATGCATCTGAAAAGTATGATGAATAAAGTATAGTGACAATGCACATAAAGGATAAATTAATTAACAACATTGAGCTTTCTTCTTCTGAAATCTAATTTTCCACACATGCTTATTGACCTCGATCATGAACAGTAGCAACAACTGTCTCTATCATCCATTTCTGTCCTTCACAGATCGTTCACCCAGCAGTAACATCATGACCAACGACACCCTGGTGCATCATTATAACGCACTGAAGTCACGATACGATAACCAGACCCTGGAGTTTAACCAGCTAAAGTCTGACAACACCAACCTGAAGCAGGAGAATGACCGGCTTCAAAGTGAAGTAAACCAGCTGAATAGACAGATAGCGGGTGAGAGAAGACACAACATAAATATAAAATAGTGTTATTGATATTTTAATTAATTTCTGGGATATACAGTAGAGGTAGAGAATCAGAGTCAACTCATCACTGCTGGTGTATGACAACTATCATAGATGTCTACTCACTGTGTCTCATTGGTGGGCTGTGGTGGGCTGTGTAAATCCACTGTGTCTCATTGGTGGGCTGTGGTGGGCTGTGTAAATCCACTGTGTCTCATTGGTGGGCTGTGGTGGGCTGTGTAAATCCATAAAGCAACTAAAGCTGTCAAATAATGTAGTGGAGTAAAAACTACAATATTTGCCTCTGAGATGTAATGGAGTAGAAGTAGGAAGTAGGCCTACCACAAAATTGAAATACTACTGAAGTCAAAATACCAGAACAGTTTACTTTGCTGTTCTGGCTCCACTACATCTCTGACTACTAGTATTATTACTATGTGTTCAAATTGGTCACAATCAGTACATTGAAAATCCATCAGTAAATCTCCTGTTTGATGTTTTTAGACAAGTCGTGTCACAGTGGATGGAAGAAGTTTGGATGCAGCTGTTACTACAGAACTACTGAATGGAAAACATGGCAGGAAGGTAGAGAAGAATGTCTGAATCAAGGAGCTGATCTGGAGGTCATTAACAGTGGAGAAGAACAGGTTTGTGTGTGTGTGTGTGTGTGTGTGTGTGTGTGTGTGTGTGTGTGTGTGTGTGTGTGTGTGTGTGTGTGTGTGTGTGTGTGTGTGTGTGTGTGTGTGTGTGTGTGTGTGTGTGTGTGTGTGTGTGTGTGTGTGTGTGTGTGTGCGTGCGTGCGTGCGTGCGTGCGTGCGTGCGTACTGTACACGTGCATGCGTGCGTACTGTACACGTGCATGGGTGTGCGTGTGCGTGCATACTGTACACGTGCATGTGTGTGTGTCTGTGTGAGCGTGCGTGTGTCCAGGTGTCCATCATCCACATAGTTCATGTGAACTAATTCCATGATTATAGTGAAGAAGTGAATGTATTGGATACAATGAATGATGATTCAATCATGTACAAAATAATCAGGTATTCATCAGAGGATTGAGCCCTGAAGGTTTTGCATCATGGATTGGTCTGAACAGGACAGATCGGGAGGCCGTTTGGACGTGGGTGGATGGAACACCACTGACAACACTGTGAGACATTTGACATGTTTTTATATTGTAATTCTATCAAAGTCACTGTATGTGAGTTATGAGTGGATGTGGTTCAATACATTGTTGTTTATTGTGCAGGTACTGGTACTGTATGTGAATGACTGAGTGGATGTGGTTCAATACATTGTTCTTTATTGTGCAGGTACTGGAGGCCTGGAGAACCTGATAACGATGAAAACAGGAACTGTGCACAGTCCACTGCCTACAGTCACTGGACTGACCATAATGGAACATTGTCTAATTCGTTATGTTCATATCCAAGGCCCTCAATCTGTGAGAAGTGATGTTTGTTTTCACTTCATTGATCAAACTGCAGCTCAGTGTTCTGCTACAGTAGTAATTAGTGAAAATGATAAAAACATTTTGTTGTAGCCATAACCATTTTGCTTTCACAATTGGGGGGGGGGGGGGTAACAGATCTACAGACTCACAATGCATCACAACACAATGCATTGTAAGTTTGTAGATCATGTTAATTGACCATTTGGCCATATGCCATATTGGAATATTTTGACATCAGATCCAGCTCTCACCCAACATTTTAGGACCAAATCTATGGGATATATTGGTTAGAGCCAACATACCGTATCACCGCAACCAAAACAGACTCTTCTGGCCCCCCTTAAACCGGTAACAGGTCATCTCGCCCCTTTTCCATCTCGCCCCACTACTCTACCTAGCTGTAAATAACAAACATAATTCATGTTTGTGATTATTTAAAAGGTATTATCATATTAATGTATCATTGTTAAGTTCACTCTGTATATCCACGGGCATAATAGCATGATGATGCCATTACAAAACATGGGCTACATGGAAGAAATGTGATTAATAAAACGAAATTAACTGCTAGAAGGTCATAAATTAACTTAATGAAGCAGTCACCGTCTCTGTGACATGTTGTTCTTTCTAAATTTTACAGAGTATAGAGATCAACTACTATAGGCCTACAATAAAATAAATCTGTATACAAGATCATTACAGATTTCAGAGAGGGAGGGAAATACTAAATTAACTGTTAACTACATTTAAAAAAATCACGGGGCGAGTTGGTAAAGGGGCGAGCAGTCTCGTATTCCTTAAACCAGGAAATTACACCTGTGGCAACTGTGCCCAGTGTAACATATCCCCCATCGCCCATATCTACTGGGCGAAGTACGACAATGTGCAAACACAGCAGCAAGATGCGTGAGTTGCTGTGATAGGAGAAGGATATCAAATGGAACACAACCACCCTAAAGACTAATCATTGTGTATAATTATTCCTGCTAAGCTAATGTCTTTAGACATCCTAGAACAGGGAAAGCTTTTCCAGTAAGGGACCGTGTCATCATATGTAACACATGTAGGCCTATCATATGTAGGTTCCAGGGAATAGAGCAGATTACTCTTCAGAGAGGGGGTGATGTCGACAGAAGATTTTGCCAGAGAGAGCTCTATCGGATCCATACCTTAGAAAGTTTACAACACCTAGGTCTTAATGAAGATTTTGACATGAGTGTTGTTTTAGGACAAAAGATCACATTTGCTCTTTGCTTTATGATGGGGGTGTATACATCAAGCTGCCTCACGGTATAGAAACAGGAGTTAGGCTCCTGCCCTATGGGCCTCATGGCTCGGCAAGGCTTACTTACTACTTTATGATGGCCTGATGTTTGCATTAGATTGCATTTTTTGTCTATTTTTTTAGTTTTCTTCGTTTTGAAACACATTTTTTCCGTGATGTATTCTCTTGTCTCGGTGGACACTTTGGTCCTTTTTGAAACGGGCTCCTCGCCACTCGCCCGACACACTTCCACTCGGTTTGAGCATAGATTTATAAATAATAGAGACGGCACCGGAATTCCCCTCCCATCCACTTGCATTGAGTGGCAGCTGGTCAGTGCTGCTGTTACTAGAAGTAGGCAGCGCTGTGGCAGATCGCACCAGGCCATGATTATAGTTATCCTTAATATACACATTACATAAATGCTGCTGCCATTTTAAACATATTAGCATGCTTTTAGATTGCATTGCTGCACTGCTGTTATTAAGCAGACAGTGGCCTTGTGGCCTCTGGGGGTTTGATTCCCGGCCGGGTCATACCAAAGAAGAAATGCCTCTCTGCTTGGCACCCAGCATCAATGGGTTGGATTGGGGGTCAAATCAACTAATGATTCCCGAGTGCGGCGCACGCTGCGGCTCAGCGCTCCAAGAGATATGGGTCAAATGCGGAGAATAAATGCAGTAACGTGTGTGACTAATCGTACGACTTTGTGGATGGGAGGGAAATTTATATATTTATATATCTATGCTCAAACTGAGTGGAAGTGTGTAGGGCGAGTGGCGAGGAGAGGGGGTAGGCCTATGTGTCTTTTTTCAGCCCATGAGCTGTCATTCTCAATTGAAATGTTTGACACAGGTGTGATGAACACATATCCTGTCCTATATGTCACCGTTTGATTATGCCTGACGAAGGTCGGTAGACCGAAAGCTTGCAATGAATCTATTGATTGTGCACATGGATTTGAGTGTGCGGAGCCTCGCTTTATTTTTTCGAATAATAATGTTTGAAATGTGTTTAAATTGTGTTTCTTTTACAGAAGGTCCTTGCATTTATATAGGCTACCTGAACCTGAATATATTCCTAAAATTGTTGCTATACAAATTGCACTGATCTGTTCAGTACCACCTTGATACAAAATAAACTTAAACTTCAAAGAACTTTATTTTTCCTTTCGGAAACTTATTTTGTGCAGTGGTAAAAGAGAAGAAATCACAATACGTACATACACAGTTACTATAAAAATACTATAAAAATTACTAAAAAATAAAAACTACTGCTTAAAAGCATAATGTATTAATTTAAAATCAGTAATATATAAGCACTAATAATTAATAATCTGATATACTGTATGCAATCAGGTGGAAAGTCCAACGAGGGGGGGAGGGATTGAGCCTAGGCGTTCATAAGTCTGATGGAGGTGGGCACAAAGCTAGCTGAGCCCCTTTTGTAGTGGGTATGGAGGGTGTTGTCCTCAACTATTTGAGAGGCCTTCTTTATTGTCCGTTTTGTATGGATGCTGCTGAGTGACTCCTGTGGACAAACACTGTTTTGTTGCTTAAGCTTATGTATTTATTCACTATTTATTGATTCACTCGTATTGCAAGGACTCCATTTCCCCCAATGACCTCCAACCTGATAGAGTGAGTCCACTCTACATGAAAAGGGAACACACTGCATGGAACAAGAGCACGTCTCTGTCTTGTGTATTCTGTCAAAGATCATATAGGAAATACATTTTGAACAGACTGACAAGTACATTACTTAAGAAGATCAGTTGGTTTGAGAGGTTCCAAGTCATTTAGAATTTAAGTAAACACAAATATACATTTTCTAGTGTAGAAGGGAGTTCCAGCCACGCCTCTAGCCTATAGCAGGCCAGTCTGGTGCATCTCAGGAGCAGGACATATAACATGCGAACAAGAAGGCACTGGAGCAGCTCAGACGATTTAGGCCCTTATTTTATTATATCAGGGTGCAGGTAAAAAGTGACAACGTTTCGATGTGTCAATTACATCTTCGTCAGGTGATCATGACCTGACGAAGATGTAATTGACACATCAACCTGCTCTGAAAAACTCACACACAAATGTCTTGATACTTTAAACTTCTACTCCACTTGTACCTCAGAGGCAAATGCTGTACTTTTTACTCCACTACAATATTTTGACAACTTTAGTTGCTAGTTGATTAATAGATGATGAATTGCATAAAGAACAGACCTGAATGGAAAATGTGGGGCAGAGGTTCATCGTTGGCATCCAGGGAGTGTGTGTGCAAAGTTTGGCAGCCGGAGATTAGCTGTACACAGACGGACGGAAGGACGGACACACACACGGACGGAGTGCAAAACATACTCTCTCAGACCATTACTACTGTGAAAGTGCAGTCTAAGTTGCAACTACATGGTTTTACCAACAGATGGCAGCATTAAGGCCAGTCCTACCATGGGAGAAAAGTGTCCACACAAGACGTTGACCTTTTCTTTGTTAGGCCTACCTCGTTCTTTTTCATGTCAAGGACCACCAAATGAATGTGTATTTGGCCGTGGACCCCATCTGAGAATATGTTGTACTAGGGAGGGACCCCATTCAAGATTTGTGTTGTAAAAGTATTTAAAAACTATTTCAAATGTTTCAATTTTTTTGGGGGAAGATTTGGGGGAATCCCTGAAACTCACTCAAGGACCCCTGTACTTTTGAGAATTTGGTGCTTGCATGCGTGCGTGCGTGTGTGCGTGCGTGCGTGCGTGTAAGGGTGTACAATTTTTTTTAGGTCAAGGCGACTGTATTATAATCGAAAGAAAACGGGACAGGGAAATAAACAAGGGATTGAAAGAACATATCCGTAATAACAACAGTTTTAATCATTATGGTTTTGTTTGTGTTTTCATTTCTGTGAATATTTGGGAATATTTTGGGACTAGTCTAGAGAAGAGGAATGTATACAGTAAGTAAGACAGTAGGCTATACAGTATACAGTAAGTAAGACAGAATATGTGCCTAAACGATACAGCGGAACAGTGAGGATGCAAGGAGTAGAGGTGGCGAAGGTGAAGGACTTTCACCCCCAAAATGAGAACGTTTAGAAAGTTTTAGTTTTTGTCATTCCTAAGCAAATAAATAATGTAATAATAATTATAAATAATAATCCTCTCCATCATCAAAATTGCCCATCCTGGGTCTAAGATGACATGGATGATGTCTTGTATTGAAAGGTATGGATGGAGCAGTGCCCTGGCCCCTGTAAGCCAGGTGTAGCTAATCAGCTCTCTCTCTCTCTCTCTCTCTCTCTCTCTCTCTCTCTCTCTCTCTCTCTCTCTCTCTCTCTCTCGGCTCTGACACAGCTGAACTGTAATATGCCAGTGTTTACACAACGTTGTGGAAGTTTTAGAATAGACATACGAAGAAAAAAAGAATAAATAACTGACAAAATAACATCGACATACTGTAGGGATTTCTGATCATTGTACTTCAATAATAATAATAATAATAATAGTTGTGTTCAGTCAGTCATGTGTCCATCATGGCAGCAGGATATTTGGTCATTTAGGGGTGGTTTGTGTTACTGGTTGGGCAGGAGGCTGAAGTATGACTCACAGGCCTGGACTGGCCGTTTGACACGCCATGCCCGGTGGGCCGACCAATGAATGGGCTGGAGGCCCCCGAATATCTTTCGTCATTTTGACTAAAACATTTTGGCTCAATAAATGTGTCCTTTTTATTATTGAAAATTTATTTAATATTGTGGGTGTTTGTTCTTAATACCGGACGGTTGTGTTTTGTATAAAGGCCAATCCACACCAATGATTTGCAACAAGCTACTTGCAACCATTACCCCCAATGGCAGTTACAAAGTGTTGTATTGTGGACTAACCTTAAAACTGTTTTGTTGCAAGGAGTTGTGACTTTAGTTGCATTGGTGCTGTCTGGCCATAACTAGAGATCAGAGATCATAACTAGAGATAGAGAGATCATGAAACAGGGAAACTGTGGTTACTTCTACCTTCTGTTTCCTGTAAGTACAACCTGTCCTACACCTTCCTGAAGTGTGTGTGTGTGTGTGTGTGTGTGTGTGTGTGTGTGTGTGTGTGTGTGTGTGTGTGTGTGTGTGTGTGTGTGTGTGTGTGTGTGTGTGTGTGTGTGTGTGTGTGTGTGTGTGTGTGTGTGTTGCAAGCGCATGGTCTCATTTAGGGTAGTAGTGAGGATACAGACAGTATATCTTCAGTGTGTTGTGAAGAGGTCAAATACCTGCAGGAAGAATTGAAGTCATAAAGGTACAAATGGCTGTAGCGAGGCATTCTGAGAACATTGAGGTCCAAGATGAAGACCAAGACGATACAAACTACGAGAATGAAACCACCGTCACTGCAAGAAGAACTAATGTAAAAATGTCTGAAGAAGGACATTATGAGAGTCTTAGAGATCTACGGACCAAGACCAAGAAGGACAAAGGCCTACCAAAGTCTGGTAAGATTAATGAGTTTAAAAATCCCCCCCAATCGCCCCATATTACGTTTTTACCTTTTAAACAAGATAGTTCAGGAAGATATAGGCTACTTGAGAGGTTTATAGCACCACAACAGGTGGTGCTATTATCTGTTTATTTACCCCCACCACCTTTTACCTAAGAGTTCTGTTTTCCCCTGGAGGGATTTTATATATCCTGAATGTATTTTATATCTCCCTGCTCTTACATGATGGTTGTGATTACTGGTTCCCAAACAGAGACATCACAATTCTGTTTTGAGTCTCAGGCTAAAACGTTTGGGAACGTTTTCCAATGTGCTGAGCAGGGATAGCAGAGACTGAGACTGACACTGAGGATAGTGGACAGTTAGAGGAGTGATTAATGTAATATGTAAAAGTATTGTTGGAGGTCATTTCAAAGCACTTTAGTCTGGTTGAGTTTAGCTATACTGTAGCAGGACTTTTAGACTATTATCTTGTTTTTGTCTAACAGGGAGAAGGCCTTTCATATTGGTTGCTGGATGTCTGGGGATGCTGTTTCTGTGTCTTATACTGCTGGGTGTGAACATAGCCCAGGCTGTGAGCTGTGAGTATTATGTCTACCTAAACTACCACATCTCTCATTCAGGGAGTTTCTTGTCTGATATTTTATAGCTGTGACAAAAGTACAGTATTAACCCAGAACTATTTTTCATTTTCTCATTGTTTCTTTTTGCGTGTATTATTGCATGCATCTGAAAAGTATGATGAATAAAGTATAGTGACAATGCACATAAAGGATAAATTAATTAACAACATTGAGCTTTCTTCTTCTGAAATCTAATTTTCCACACATGCTTATTGACCTTGATCATGAACAGTAGCAACAACTGTCTCTATCATCCATTTCTGTCCTTCACAGATCGTTCACCCAGCAGTAACATCATGACCAACGACACCCTGGTGCATCATTATAACACACTGAAGTCCAACTACGATACCCAGACCCTGGAATATGACCAGCAAAAGTCTGACAACACCAACCTGAAGCAGAAGAAGGACCAGCTTCAAAGTGAAGTAAACCAGCTGAATAGACAGATAGCGGGTGAGAGAAGACACAACATAAATATAAAATAGTGATATTTTAATTAATTTCTGGGATATACAGTAGAGGTAGAGAATCGGAGTCAACTCATCACTGCTGGTGTATGACAACTATCATAGATGTCTACTCACTGTGTCTCATTGGTGGGCTGTGGTGGGCTGTGTAAATCCACTGTGTCTAAAAGTAAAAATACCAGAACAGTTTACTTTGCTGTTCTGGCTCCACTACATCTCTGACTACTAGTATTATTACTATGTGTTAAAATTGGTCACAATCAGTACATTGAAAATCCATCAGTAAATCTCCTGTTTGATGTTTTTAGACAAGTCGTGTCCCAGTGGATGGAAGAAGTTTGGATGCAGCTGTTACTACAGAACTACTGAATGGAAAACATGGCAGGAAGGTAGAGAAGAATGTCTGAATCAAGGAGCTGATCTGGTGGTCATTAACAGTGGAGAAGAACAGGTTTGTGTGTGTGTGTGTGTGTGTGTGTGTGTGTGTGTGTGTGTGTGTGTGTGTGTGTGTGTGTGTGTGTGTGTGTGTGTGTGTGTGTGTGTGTGTGTGTGTGTGTGTGTGTGTGTGTGTGTGTGTGTGTGTGTGTGTGTGTGTGTGTGTGTGCGTGAGAGTGAGAGTGAGTGTGTGTGTGACGTGTGTGTGTGTGTGTGTGTGTGTGTGTGTGTGTGTGTGTGTGTGTGTGTGTGTGTGTGTGTGTGTGTGTGTGTGCGTGCGTGCGTGCGTGCGTGCGTGCGTGCGCACGTGCGTGTGTGTGTGTGTGTCTGTGTGAGCGTGCGTGTGTCCAGGTGTCCATCATCCACATAGTTACATCATGTGAACTAATTCCATGATTATAGTGAAGAAGTGAATGTATTGGATACAATGAATGATGATTCAATCATGTACAAAATAATCAGGTATTCATCAGAGGATTGAGCCCTAAAGGTTATGCATCATGGATTGGTCTGAACAGGACAGATCGGGAGGCCGTTTGGACGTGGGTGGATGGAACACCACTGACAACACTGTGAGACATTTGACATGTTTTTATATTGTAATTCTATCAAAGTCACTGTATGTGAGTTATGAGTGGATGTGGTTCAATACATTGTTGTTTATTGTGCAGGTACTGGTACTGTATGTGAATGACTGAGTGGATGTGATTCAATACATTGTTCTTTATTGTGCAGGTACTGGAGGCCTGGAGAACCTGATAACGATGAAAACAGGAACTGTGCACAGTCCACTGCCTACAGTCACTGGACTGACCATAATGGAACATGGTCTAATTCGTTATGTTCATATCAATGGGCCTCAATCTGTGAGAAGTGATGTTTGTTTTCACTTCATTGATCAAACTGCAGCTCAGTGTTCTGCTACAGTAGTAATTAGTGAAAATGATAAAAACTCAAACATTTTGTTGTAGCCATAACCATTTTGCTTTCACAATTGGTTATGCCTGACGAAGGTCGGTAGACCGAAAGCTTGCAATGAATCTATTGATTGTGCACATGGATTTGAATGTGCGGAGCCTCGCTTAATTTTTTCGAATAATAATGTTTGAAATGTGTTTAAATTGTGTTTCTTTTACAGAAGGTCCTTGCATTTATATAGGCTACCTGAACCTGAATATATTCCTAAAATTGTTGCTATACAAATTGCACTGATCTGTTCAGTACCACCTTGATACAAAATAAACTTAAACTTCAAAGAACTTTATTTTTCCTTTCGGAAACTTATTTTGTGCAGTGGTAAAAGAGAAGAAATCACAATACGTACATACACAGTTACTATAAAAATACTATAAAAATGACTAAAAAAGAAAAACTACTGCTTAAAAGCATAATGTATTAATTTAAAATCAGCACTAATAATTAATAATCTGATATACTGTATGCAATCTATGTGTTCACTATAGTCCATCAGGTGGAAAGTCCAACGAGGGGGGGGGGCTAGGCGTTCATAAGTCTGATGGAGGTGGGCACAAAGCTAGCTGAGCCCCTTTTGTAGTGGGTATGGAGGGTGTGTGTGTTGTCCTCAACTATTTGAGAGGCCTTCTTTATTGTCCGTTTTGTATGGATGCTGCTGAGTGACTCCTGTGGACAAACAATGTTTTGTTGCTTAAGCTTATGTATTTATTCACTATTTATTGATTCACTCGTATTGCAAGGACTCCATTTCCCCCAATGACCTCCAGCCTGATAGAGTGAGTCCACTCTACATGAAAAGGGAACACACATGGAACAAGAGCACGTCTCTGTCTTGTGTATTCTGTCAAAGATCATATAGGAAATACATTTTGAACAGACTGACAAGTACATTACTTAAGAAGATCAGTTGGTTTGAGAGGTTCCAAGTCATTTAGAATTAAAACAAACTGCATCAGAGTTTTCAGTAAGATGCTTTGTCTGCTGTATTGTATGTATTCATGTATAATGATGATGTTCAGAACCAGATTTATATGTACATGTACTTGGTTACATTCCACAGCTGCATTTGATACCTTGTTGATTCAGTATATTTCTATAAAATTCAAGTAAACACAAATATACATTTTCTAGTGTAGAAGGGAGTTCCAGCCACGCCTCTAGCCTATAGCAGGCCAGTCTGGTGCATCTCAGGAGCAGGACATATAACATGCGAACAAGAAGGCACTGGAGCAGCTCAGACGATTTAGGCCCTTATTTTATTATATCAGGGTGCAGGTAAAAAGTGACAACGTTTCGATGTGTCAATTACATCTTCGTCAGGTGATCATGACCTGACGAAGATGTAATTGACACATCAACCTGCTCTGAAAAACTCACACACAAATGTCTTGATACTTTAAACTTCTACTCCACTTGTACCTCAGAGGCAAATGCTGTACTTTTTACTCCACTACAATAGACCTGAATACTAGAAAAAGTGCCTCTTGGGGCACAGGTCTCCACCAGGGCAGGTCAGGTTGTGGCCTCCTGGTGGCGCTATAATAGGCCAATGTGAAAAGGGTGCCATTTCTTCATACGCCTTTGATGGCAATTGCATGATTTGAGGCATTTTGTTCCAAAAATGTGTTTTGCAAAAATCAACCTGTTGGTGGCGCTATAACAGGCCAATGTGAAAAGGGTGGGATATATTCCTCAGCCTAGTAAGAAAATGTGTGAAAGATTTCACGTAAATTGAATGCTGCGTTCATGATTTGAGGCTTTTGTTCAAAACGGGGCAATCTTGCAAACGGTGAAAGCCAATTATAGCCAATTAGGATGGAATATGAAATATCGGACAGATCCGACTTGAGCACATGACCATAGAGATACTGTGTAACGATTTGTGGAGGAGTAATATCAAAAAATGTGTTTTACAAAAGTCGGCCTCCTGGTGGCGCTCTAAAAGGCAGATGCGGAAAATGCAGGTCAAAGGTTTGTCCTTGGCCTCTAGGGAGTGTGCATGCAACGTTTCACGCAGATCGGTGCAGTTTAAGGTAAAACATGTGAAAAGCTGCCTCATGGTGGCGCTATAACAGGCCGTTCTGGAAAATGTGGGGCAGAGGTTCATCGTTGGCATCCAGGGAGTGTGTGTACAAAGTTTGGCATCGACCGGGTTAACGGTGCCGGAGATTAGCTGTACACAGACGGACGGAAGGACGGACACACACACGGACGGAGTGCAAAACATACTCTCTCCCCATGCCTTCGGCCTGGTGGAGACAACTAATGCAAAACGTGCATCTGTGCATGTTTTCCTAGATCAGTGTGTGGGGTCCGGTCGTCCGGGGACCCCCAGGGGTCCTTGAGGGGGTTCAACCTGGGGTCTCCAGATAAATGATTGACACTGAAATATGGGAAACTAGAAAAAGTGCCCTTCCGGGCACAGGTCTCCACCAGGAGGATAGGAGTGTGTGTGATGTTTGGCAAAATGTTTAGGAGGATGTTTTTTTTGTTTTTGCAATAATTTTCTTCATTTTGTTGAGGAAATGCAGAGCCAGATCACTCATAGCATCTCTAAGGATAGAATTCTGGATGAGCAGGACATGTGCAGCATTTTGTACAAAACGGGCCACTCCTGAAAACTTTGGAAGGCAATCTTAGCCAATCAGTGTACAATCTGAGAAATCCAACAGACTCGTCTTGATCACATGACTACAGAGATCATGTGTACCGATTGCCATTTCTTCATACGCCTTTGATGGCAATTGGATGATTTGAGGCATTTTGTTCCAAAAATGTGTTTTGCAAAAATCAACCTGTTGGTGGCGCTATAACAGGCCAATGTGAAAAGGGTGGGATATATTCCTCAGCCTAGTAAGAAAATGTGTGAAAGATTTCACGTAAATTGCATGCTGCGTTCATGATTTGAGGCTTTTGTTCAAAACGGGGCATTCTTGCAAACTGTGAAAGCCAATTATAGCCAATTAGGATGGAATATGAAATATCGGACAGATCCAACTTGAGCACATGACCATAGAGATACTGTGTTGAGATTTTTGGACAGAATCTGGAGGAGTAATATCAAAAAATGTGTTTTACAAAAGTCGGCCTCCTGGTGGCGCTATAAAAGGCAGATGCGGAAAATACAGGTCAAAGGTTTGTCCTTGGCCTCTAGGGAGTGTGCATGCAACGTTTCACGCAGATCGGTGCAGTTTTAGGTAAAAATGTGAAAAGCTGCCTCATGGTGGCGCTATAACAGGCCGTTCTGGAAAATGTGGGGCAGAGGTTCATCGTTGGCATCCAGGGAGTGTGTGTGCAAAGTTTGGCATCGACCGGGTTAACGGTGCCGGAGATTAGCTGTACACAGACGGACGGAAGGACACACACACGGACGGACGGACACACACACGGACGGAGTGCAAAACATACTCTCTCCCCATGCCTTCGGCCTGGTGGAGACAAAAAAGCCTACAAATGTCTCTAATCTTGGCAGCAATGTCAGGTTTATCCCAGAGCCTTAGCCCCTTTCGGTACCCTCGGTTACCTTTTCTGAATTTTGGACGGCGGTACCCTAGGGTCCCTCGTAGCTTATTCGACCCTCCATAGGACGCAGATTTACCCACGGAGTTCACGGAGACCTGCTCGGTCGCTTGAGCTTAGAGTATAGAGTTACGCAAACTCTGTTCACTTCATGAGGCCAGTCCAATGGCGGCTCTTCTACATAGACTTCTATTGAGAATGGGGACAACAAATACAAAAAAAACAAAGCTTGGGTTGTGTTCCATTCATCCATGTTCCATTGGTTCTATCTAGTCTTTCTTTGGGTTCCTTGGCTGTTGCAAGCAGGTGGCAAGCTGTATTATGTTTTGGCTTTATTGCTTGTGAATTAATTGGTTGTGAATTAATTGGCACCTGGGGAAACATATATGAGTGCTTGTGAATTAATTGGCACCTGGGAAACATAGGCTATAGTTGAGTGCTTGTAAATTGCTTTATAATTAAGAGTATAATTGTGTATAAAGATTACTGATGGGCCTTAGTTAGGTGTGAGTTAATTGAGTTTTGGAGGTATATGAAATACCCAAAACTGTATTTGTGGAACTGTCTACTTTGGAGCCTTGAGCCAATTCTTTCACAGTTTAGATTATTGCTAAGTGAAGTATTGGTACTAGTACAAACTGAGAGAGCCAAGCCCAATACTGAAACCTTTTGGCATACATATTCTGGGGGAAGCGCAATTTATAAGTGAAAATGTCAGATCTACAAGATCTACACATGCTGTGAGCATGGGGTTTGGTTTACAGGTAGATGGGGGGGGAAATGGCAGTCCAACTGAGCCAAATCCAGTCCGGTTTAGGGGTTAAGTGTAATGATTTGAATCGCGACCTCATGATATGTTTATTCCATGACAACACAATGGAATG
>NC_136793.1:15224236-15236736 GCF_951216825.1 Electrona antarctica | reverse complement strand
TGTTTCTTTGCCTTGGTTGATGCTTACTCTCCTGATTTCAATCTCACACTTTGACATTAAGAGTGTCCACTAATTGCCTTGAATTGTAATCCTAAAATGAGACTGGAGACGAGTGGATTGTGTGCACACACTGTGGATTGTGTACACGCACTGTGGATTGTGTACAGGCACTGTGTACACACAGTGTGCACAGTGTACACAAGTGTGGCATCTAGACTAAACACCCTTTTCCCTCCTTCTGCAGTCCAGGAAGTCTTGGATTGAAGAGACGTTCTTTAAGAGGGAGTGTTTGAAGTTTATACCGTCCTCCAGGGACCTTCACAGGTAACTATAACATCCATTTGTAAACTAATTATAAAACCGGTATACAGGGCTTAAGTTGTCAAGAAAATACCTCTCTAACCCATCATGCATGCATGATAGATCTATAGCACTCTATAGTGTTACATTATCTGACATAGCACTCTATTGCTTACTGTAAATGCATAAATTGTATGATAGGCTAACATGGCTTAAAATCCCTATACTGTACGTAGTATTCGGTCTGCCTACTTCCCTTTCACTTTCTTTTCTAATGTGACATTTTCCTGTTTTTGCTTTTTACAGATGCTTGCCAGCATGCCAAGTGTGCCAAAATTTGATAAGGTACGAATCGTACGATATATTCCAGAAGAGAGAGTGTGTGTGTGTGTGTGTGTGTGTGTGTGTGTGTGTGTGTGTGTGTGTGTGTGTGTGTGTGTGTGTGTGTGTGTGTGTGTGTGTGTGTGTGTGTGTGTGTGTGTGTGTGTGTGTGTGTGTGTGTGTGTGTGTGTGAAAATGTTGAATCATTGAAAAATGTTGATCTTTTAAGACAAATCTTCCCCTCTGGCGGTCCCTAGCAAGAAATCCTTTGTACATGGGGGACTGTGGCCAAATACATATCAATTTGGGTGTCCACGAAAAGGTTTGAGAACTTCTGCCTAAAGGCCTATTCATACTCCAATTTTAGGTGACAAGGTGACCACCGAAACGGTGGTGAATAAAAACACAGAGATGTGTTTGGGACAAGCGGTGAATCGCCTAATCACCGCGGCGTGACATCATGTTGTCGTTTTCGGCAGTCACCATATCACCTGAAACTGGAGTATGAACTGAATAGGCCTTTAATTTAGACCTGAGGTCGATTCTAAAAATGACTTCTAAATCATGACTTTGGGTTTCTGAAAAACCCATGTTTGGTTCTCAAACATTTTCATGTCAAGGACCCCCAAAAATATATGTAATTGGCCGCCGACCCCCCATCTGAAAATATGTTGTTCCAGGGACCCCCCAGAAGCCAAGATTTTAGTTAAAAACGTTCGTTCTGAACGAATATATATTCAAAGATTTGAGCCACATTTTCACGATTTTTCAAAAATAGCAGATCTACAAGCTCGTAGCGCGGCACCGAGTGCCGCGCTACGAGCTTGTAGATCTGCTATTGTTCAATAGCTAAAGTATAACATAATCCTTAAAACACCAAAATGGGTTTCCCGTCCTGAATGGGGGTAACGCTCCTCTGCCTCCATCCATGTGTTATAGATGCCACTGTGGTCGTCTGGTAGGGGAGCACTCGTCGCAGGCCTCGGCCCCTCCTCCAGCGCCCCTGGGCCCTGGGCCGGGATGTCCAGACGAGGACTGGTCCGTGGAGCTCCACACACAGGCCAGTCCCACCAACGCCTACGGGACCATCGACTTCCAGGACATTGCCACGCGTGCCAGCCGGGCTAAGGTCTGTACCAGTGGTTCCCGAAGTGGGGTCCGGGGACCCCTAGGGGTCCTTGAGGGAGTTCCAGGGGGTCCCCAGCTAAATGATAGTTTGGAACCAAATGGACCCTTTATGGGTCTGCAACTCTGAGAAATGGACCCTGACGGGTCCATTTGGTTCCATTTGTACACTCTCAGAGTTAAATTAACATTGATTTTACAATATAAATTGGGGGTCCCAGAGATAGAAATCCCATTAAATGGGGGTTGGTAGACTAATATGCATGTCAAACTGGGGTTCCTTAATTAAACGGGTTGAGAATCACTGCTAGAGCCGTAAAAACCTTCTCTTATGGAGGTCCCTCACATATCTTTTCAAATGGGGGTCCGTGGGGCTAATTCGTGTAAATTTGGGGGTCCTTGACATGAAAAAGTTTGGGAACCACTGGTCTGACTCTGTACTACCCTGAGTAATGACCTGCTCCCCTTTGGAAAAGGTTTTCTTTACAGAGAAATACTTTACAAGTAAAAGTACCAACAGTAGAAAATACTCATTATGCAGTATTGTCCCATTTCACAGGTTTCAAATGTGTAAATATCTTTTGAAAATAGCAGATCTACAAGATCTAGCAGGTCTACATTCTGAGCTTGTAGGTCGGGTATTTTCAAATGGCCAAAATGGGTTGAAGTGGTTAATGCATGTTTTGTAATAATAATCAAAATCTACAAAGTAACTGTGTTGGAAAAGTTACTCAAAAACAGTAATGACCTATTACTATTACTTGGATTTTTTTTTATTACTTTACATATTACTCCCTGCCAAAAGTAACTAGTTACTTATTACTTTTTCTCAACCCCCGTATTGCATCTTTTGTCCAGTTTATTCCGGACGGTTTAAGGCCGCATCCTTCCGCATCCGATAATTCACACGTACAGACAAGTGCACATAGTTTCCATATCCAAAATAGTATTAGTAATATTATTACTCAAAATTTAAAGTAATTAGTTATATTACTAGTTACTGGAAAAAGTAATAAGTTACTTTAGTTACTTTCCAACATTGGTAACAAGCTGTCAAATAAATATAGTGTAGTAAGTAGCGGACTAAAGCAGAGTAAAAGTACAATATTTGGCTCCAAGATGTAGTGGAGCAGAAAGTATTGGAAATTGGAAATACTAAGTACAAATACAAATAAATTGTACACAGTGCTTAAGTAAATGTTCTTAGTTGCTTTCTGCCACTGGTATGTCCTGTGCAGTACGTCCGCGTGGCCGTGGACTCTAAGCCAGAGGCCGTGCTGCAGCTGATGCTGAGGGAATGGCAGATGGAAAGACCCAAGCTGCTCATCACCGTCCAGGGAGGCTCTGAGAACTTCCCCCTGTCCTCCAAGGTCCAGCAGGCCTTCAGCAAGGGCCTGGTCACCGCTGCCCAGAGCACGGGGGCCTGGATCCTCACCGACGGCCTCAATACCGGTACAGAAAAAAGACCAGCGCTTCTTGGGAATAGATGGAAATCTGTGGCTTAATATTTGTTTTGTAATAATAACAAAGTTACTATCTAAAGCAGGGTCCCTTAATTAAGTTTCCCCAAGGGCCATATTTATTTTTATTTTTTGTTATTATGGAGAGTTATGATGGAGAGTTGGTAACCAAATGGACCCTTATAGATCTTTAACTCCTCAGGGCCGGATAGATGATCCTCGTGGGCTGCAAATGGCCCGCAGGCTGCCTATTGGGGAACCCTGATCTAAAGTATACAAATAATTGTAGTTGAGTAAAAAGTACAATATTTGCCTCTGAGATGTATATGGAGCGAATTAAAAGTATTGAAAATTGGACATATTCCAGTAAAAAAAAAGAAAAAGAAAAAAGTAACCAAGTACAGCACTTGAGTAAATCTACTTACTACAGATGCTATGTACTGTTTACAGTGTAAACATTGTATCCATGCTGTAGGAGTGTCCAGGTATGTTACAGTGTAAACATTGTATCCATGCTGTAGGAGTGTCCAGGTATGTTACAGTGTAAACATTGTATCCATGCTGTAGGAGTATCCAGGTATGTTACAGTGTAAACATTGTATCCATGCTGTAGGAGTGTCCAGGTGTGTTACAGTGTAAACATTGTATCCATGCTGTAGGAGTGTCCAGGTGTGTTACAGTGTAAACATTGTATCCATGCTGTAGGAGTGTCCAGGTGTGTTACAGTGTAAACATTGTATCCATGCTGTAGGAGTGTCCAGGTATGTTGCAGTGTAAACATTGTATCCATGCTGTAGGAGTGTCCAGGTGTGTTACAGTGTAAACATTGTATCCATGCTGTAGGAGTGTTCAGGTGTGTTACAGTGTAAACATTGTATCCATGCTGAAGGAGTGTTCAGGTATGTTACAGTGTAGACATTGTATCCATGCTGTAGGAGTGTTCAGGTGTGTTACAGTGTAAACATTGTATCCATGCTGAAGGAGTGTCCAGGTATGTTACAGTGTAAACATTGTATCCATGCTGTAGGAGTGTCCAGGTGTGTTACAGTGTAAACATTGTATCCATGCTGTAGGAGTGTCCAGGTGTGTTACAGTGTAAACATTGTATCCATGATGTAGGAGTGTCCAGGTATGTTACAGTGTAAACATTGTATCCATGCTGTAGGAGTGTCCAGGTGTGTTACAGACTAGTGTAAACATTGTATCCATGCTGTAGGAGTGTCCAGGTATGTAGGCGAGGCGGTGAAGGCGTACGGCACCCATGACCTGAGGAAGAGGAACGCGGTGGGGGTCATGCCCTGGGGAGTCATCGACAACAACATGGATCTGATTGGCAGAGACGTGAGTTATTATAACATGCTTATTATTAATAGACCACTGCTTCTCAATGTGTGGCCTGTCTGCCATCAAAATGAGGAATAGTTTAAAGTACCACTTGAGCCCTGTTTTATTTTTTCGGATAGCCGGAAATATTAATTTTGGCTATTTTTGAGGGGCGCCAGCTAGTTTGTACCACGGAATGTGATGATTTGATTGGCTGAGCACGGAATGTGATGTATGATGATAAGAGCGCCCCTCACTTCACACAAGGGTGATTTTTGAATAAAAATTCAATTCAATTGAATTGACAAATGTTGACAAATTGTTTATTATGGGTGTCCATTCATCCATCCATCCATCCAGCCATCGATGGATGGATGGATGGATGGATGGATGGATGGATGGATCTATCTTCAACCGCTTATCCGTAGTCGGGTCGCGGGGGCAACAGTTCCAGCAGAGAGCTCCAGAGTCCAGACTCTCCAAAGCAACATATTGGTGCAGGTGTTCAGGTCTCTGTTGCGTTGCATGCGTTGTGATTGGTTCAGGTCTCTGTTGCGTTGCATGCGTTGTGATTGGTGCAGGTGTTCAGGCCGTATCAGCCACTGGGGAACCCGTTGAGTAAGAGGGCGTGTCTGAACGGTTTCCACTCCCACTTCCTGTTGGTGGACGATGGAACTGTGGGAAAACATGGCTGCCAGGAGGGTCTGAGGAGGAGGCTGGAGAAACACATCCAGATGCAGAGGATACACCCACGTGAGTGTGTGTGTGTGTGTGTGTGTGTGTGTGTGTGTGTGTGTGTGTGTGTGTGTGTGTGTGTGTGTGTGTGTGTGTGTGTGTGTGTGTGTGTGTGTGTGTGTGTGTGTTGCTGTGTCAGAATCAAGTTCACATAACAGGTTTGCAGGTCTAAAGAAGAGAGCGACATTTGTTACTAGTTACTTTGTAGATTTTTATTATTATTACAAAACATACATTAACCACTTCAGCCCTATATACATTTTGGCCATTTGAAAATAGCAGATCTACAAGCTCACAATGCGTCGCAATGCGACCCATTCTGAGCTTGTAGATCTGCTATTTTCAACAATTCAACATTTGAAAACTTGAAGTGGGACATTCTGCACAATGAGTACTTTTACTTTTGGTGTTTTAAGTACATTTTAATGCCAATACTTTTGTACTTTTCCCGAAGTACATTTTGAATTCTGGACTGGACTGTATATGTTTCCACCACTGCTTGCAGGATTGAACCAGGGTGTAGCGGTGGTGTGTGTGGTGGTGGAGGGCGGTCCTGCCATGCTGTCTGTGGTGTTGGACTACGTCAGCAGTGTGCCCCCCGTGCCCGTGCTTGTGTTTGAGGGCTCGGGCAGAGCCGCTGACCTGTTGGCCTTCTTACACAAACAGACTGACGTGGAGAGGTTGGTATATACTGTACAACACATGGTCCATTTCACCCAACACCTGAGGCCCATTCTACAAATGTCTTCTTAATCAGGGGTTCTCAACGTCTTTGGCTGAGGACCCCCGGTAAATACTTACCCCCCCTCCCCACCACCAATACAATTTGACCACTACAGTAACCTTATTAATAGAGAAAATACATCATAAATAAATACTGAAACCATATATAATCATTAACTATGTGTACTATGTAAACTCTACATTTCCATTTTCCAGCCATTCAGTTGCAAAAACAAAACATTATTTATTTATTTATTTGAAATAATTTCGGGACCCCCCGAGGGGTCGCGACCCCCAGGTTGAGAACCCCTGTTCTAAATCACAGCAACATATTTTTCTGATGAACCTATGTTGCTATATTCAACCCGGTCTCACACACCCAACCACGGTCTCATCCACACGGTGAAATAGCACAGATTGGCAATTCCGTACACACACTACTAGAAAACCCCAAGATATGTACATGATATTACACAGAAATAGACCGCGATAGAGCACACCGTGTGTCCTCACTCAGGCAGTTGGACGCTGACATCCAGGAGGACTTCTTGCTGAGGATTGGGAAGGTGTTTGGGGTGGACAGGACAGAGGCCTGTGGCCTGTACAGGCTGCTGCTGGACTGCATGGAGCACAGGCACTCTGTGAGTAACACTGTGCACGCACGCACGCACGCACGCACGCACGCACGCACGCACGCACGCACGCACGCACGCACGCACGCATGCACGCACGCACGCACACACACACACACACACACACACACACACACACACACACACACACACACACCACACACACACCACACACACACACACACACGCACACCAGTGTTGATTTTGACAAAAATAATAGTCATAGTCTTTTGAATCAATTAAATTTCATTTAGTTTCAGTCATATTTTAGTCATCTGAAATGTTTTAGTGTTAGTCTACTCTTAGTCGACTAAAACCTGTGTTTTGCCAGCTAGGCCTCATCGCGTCGTAATGCCTGCCTGATTTTACACTTGATTGCATGCTGAAAATAGCCGATCTAGTTGTGAGCTTGAGTGCAGCACCCAACCACACATAAATAGACTTCTACTGGATCTCCTCTCCACTAGCCCCTCCCTAACATTTTAGTCTAGTTTTTATTTGTCAATGAAATTGTCAATATAGTTTTAATCATTGTAGCTTAGTTTTTATTTCATTTTCGTCTGTGAAAAAAGGAGGTTGACGAACATTTTTCGTAATAGTTTTAGTTGACAAAATCAACACTGCTACACACTCTGATGTACATAATATTAGTTCTTCTATTTATAGTGACTCATAGGAATAGACTGTGACAACCGGGAATAGTCTGGTGACCACCCGAGAGATGGTTGACAGCCGTAATGTAGATGGCACCCGGGTGAGCAGCGTGTGTTAGTGCCCCAGCCTGTGTCCACCGTGAGGAGGAAGCCCAAAAAAACCACGTGAGGCCTTTAGGAGGGCCATTCAAGCCGCAAGTGGAGCCTGTGGCACCACCGTTTCCCTGCCGGTGGAGCCTGCAGAATCCACCACTCCCGAATGAAGTGTCTGGTGCTGGGAATCTGGTGCAACGCACAGGTCCTGGCTGCACCTGGTGAGAGCAGGAGTTGACCTGACAAGGCATAGGAGGTGCATGGCCAGTAGTCTACCCACAGTGCCCACTGCCTAGTCCCTCCACGCGCCGGATGGCTGCCCTGTACCCACCCAGTAACGGATGGCCCGCCCAGTACCGGCTGAGTAGTTTGGATTGTGTGTCCCTGGTTTTTCCCTAATGGGACTGATCGAGGGTAGCTAGTCTAGCTACTGGGACGTAAATCGGGACTTGATCAGCCCGGATGGATCACCCGAGTGAGGGGTATGATGTTGTCAGACCCCGAGGACCTTGGGGTATATCACTGAGGATACGTCAAAGGTGCATCCATGCAATGTTTTTTTGTTCGTAGCTGTGCTTTTCCAGCATAAATAATGGTTCAAGTGAATTCATGAATTTGCAGAACATTACAGATCTACAAGCTCACAACTGTGATTGTGAGCTTGTAGATTTGCTATTTTCAGTGAAGGGATTTGGTGTAGAGGGGAAAACAATGAATGGACCAAGTACAGGACCAGTACTTGGTCAACTAAGTATTGGTTTAATTAAGTAAAAGTATAGAGGGCTTTAAGTGGTTAAAGAGGTTTCTCGTTTTGTTATAGCTATTTATTGTTCATTTGCTGTTGTTTAAATGTCAAATCTTTACAATAGATCACCATCTTTGACTCTGAGTCAGAGGACCAGCAGACGCCAGATTCTGCCATCTTGACCACTACACTAAAAGGTACAGTAAAATATAAAACAAGAAATGATCACATAGTGATATTTGTCAGGTGAAAGAAGCACTGGTTTCTTTATTTAGTGACGAACGCTCCTCTCAACCGGCCGGTCTCAATCATAACATTACGTTACATAACATTGGGTGTCTCTAAAGATTTCTGTCACCTGTTTCCTGTTACCTTTTTCCTGGTCATGTGACCTGAGTAACCAATACATGACAGCAGCGTGTGTGGCAGCCAATCAGGACTAGGTCCCGACTAGGAGCCAAAGTCGTCATGCAATTTGACTAAATCATGTCAGTTTTCACCTGACAAAAAATACTGTTTTGTTTCTGTTTGTAATGTGATTAGTGACATGATTGTTGGTGTGTGTGTGTGTGTGTGTGTGTGTGTGTGTGTGTGTGTGTGTGTGTGTGTGTGTGTGTGTGTGTGTGTGTGTGTGTGTGTGTGTGTGTGTGTGTGTGTGTGTGTGTAAATTACTGGGTGGTGTGTGTAATTGACTGAGTGGTCTGTGTAGCTGACTGGGTGGTGTGTGTAAATTACTGGGTGGTGTGTGTAATTGACTGAGTGGTCTGTGTAGTTGATTGAGTGGTCTGTGTAATTGACTGGGTGGTCTGTGTAGTTGATTGAGTGGTCTGTGTAATTGACTGGGTGGTGTGTGTAAATGCTACTGTAGGTACCAAAGCCAGCCCTGCAGAACAGCTCAGCATGGTGCTAGCCTGGGACAGAGCTGACATCGCTAAGAAACATGTCCTGGTGTACGGACAGCACTGGCAGGTAACAATAACAACATTAAGACCTGAGACCAGACTCTACAAAATGTCATGACAGTGGTACTTAAACAATTTCATGTCAAGGACCCCAAAAATGATATGTAATTGACCACCAACCCCCATCTCAAAATATGTTGTTCCAGAGACTCCCCCAGAAGCAAAGATTTGAGTTTAAAACGTTCGCTGTGAAAGAATATATATTCAAAGATTTGCACACGTTTTCACGATTTCTCGCTATGCGCTTATAGATCTGCTATTTTTCAATAGCTAAAGTGTAAAATAATGGTTAATATGGTTAAACGCTAAAGCGACACAGATGCGTTCCAGGTCTTAATGGGTTAACAACACCATTCCTCACTTGTTTCACTGCAGGTCTAGCCGTGGGTTACATTTTATTTAAGTTACACTATATTTCTAGTATTATGTTGGCCAGGCCAGCTCAGCAGCCTTGTGGTTATAGTGTCCGTCCTGAGATTGGGAGTTCAAATCCCTGGCAGGGTCATACCAAAGACTCAAAAAAATGGGTCCCAGTTGGCACTCAGCATCAAGCGTTGGATTGGATCCATGCGACATACTAGCATCATGTCCAGGGGGTGTACTTTTACATCATGGCTGGGAGATAGCCTATTGGGAGTACTTGTATACATCGAGCTGCCTCACACTACAGAAACAGGAGTAGGTTACTGCCCTGTGGTTCTCATGGATCGGCAGAGCTTACTTACCTATTTAATTTCATAGGGCTGCACAATATTAGGAAAACAAAATCATGTGATAACATTGTTAAATATTGCAATGGTGATATGACTCGCGATAAGTAAACAAATATTGAACGAATGCAGTGCCGTTTTAGTGTCTTTATTAGGTTAGCTGTCAACATGGAGAATATAACTCGGACAATGAAGAGCTGTGAAGAAATGGATTATATTTCCATGCCAACAACATGATTTTACTGAAAACGTTGCACCTACAGCTGCTGTCGCCCTGGACATGACCAAGGGGGCAGGCAGACTTTCCAATGTTGAAGCTCTGGGTCCTAGTGGTAGGAGGAGGGACTACAGGCGGACCCGTGGATTCATGACCGGGAAACCCCGTGCAGCTGGGCTTTAACGTTGAGCGCTCGGTTGCCCTACGTCACTCAGGACCTCAAAGTTGAGGTCCGGGGAGGGACTTCCGGCAGTCTTCCGGGTGCTTCAAAACGCCACTGAGCAACTTCCACTGACATGAATAGCTGGGGGGGCGGAGCTTCGCGCCAGTTCAGTCTCTATTATATATATACTCTATGGACATGACGCTAGTATGTCGCAGTGACTTACCCCAATCAACCTTGATGCTGAGTGCCAAGCAGAGAGGCATTGGGTCCCATCTTTCAGAGTCCTTGGTATGACCCGGCCGCTTAACCCGAGTTACCAGTCTCAGCATGGACACTCTAACTATAACCACTAGGCCACTGAGCTGGTTGTATAAAATCTAAACTAAACAATAACATCCTTAGTTTACACCTACATTGTTGAAATAAATCAAGCAGTCTTTTGCAATACGTACATTGTGCGTGTTGATATTGCGTCAGTGACCATATACATTTATTTTTGATATATTAGGCAGCCCGCTAGGTTGTGCTTTGATACAGTTTTGTTATGTTGTTATGTTACATAAAATCATGCTACATCACATTACTGTAAGATGTATCGCTTCATTTCATCAAATTTTAACTTGTCTGTGCTGTGCAGGTGGGCTGGTTGGAGCAGGCCATGCTGGATGCTCTGGTGATGGACCGTGTTGCTTTTGTCAAGCTGCTGATAGAGAACAGCATGACCATGAGCAGATTCCTCACTGTGGCCCGCCTGGAGGAGCTCTATAACACGGTTATTATTACAGCACATTTTTATTATTACATGTTTCTCTATAACATGGTTATTCCCTGGTTTACCCTTCACTTTGTCATTGTTCATGCATTCTTGTTTCTCTTGTGCAATGAGTAGATGTACAACATGCATATTCTACTACGTAACATACTGCTTTTCATTTTATGGAGAGAAGGGATTAATTAAAAACTATACTACTACTATTTACTACTAGTTTAGGAAACAATTCTCGGCCCTGGGAATGTGTCGAGGTGTCCTTGACTTGCTCCCCCTAAACCCCCCTGACTCAAGTCTGACCACTGAGGCAACCCTCAGCTGAGTGAAGCTGAAAACTGAATTCCCTCTGCGGGATCAAATAGGTCTGATTATTATTCCTACCAATACTAATGCTAATAATATGCTGTCACTGTGAGCCTGAAAACTAGAGAATCTCAATCACTGCTCGGTCCAGAGGATTATATTTCCATGCCAACAACATGATTTTACTGAAAACGTTGCACCTACAGCTGCTGTCGCCCTGGACATGACCAAGGGGGCAGGCAGACTTTCCAATGTTGAAGCTCTGGGTCCTAGTGGTAGGAGGAGGGACTACAGGCGGACCCGTGGATTCATGACCGGGAAACCCCGTGCAGCTGGGCTTTAACGTTGAGCGCTCGGTTGCCCTACGTCACTCAGGACCTCAAAGAGGGGGAACCATGGGGTCACCCTGCAATAAGAACAACCTGATATTATAATGCGAAACCATTGCCACGCTATTTTTTTCCCCTTTCGCCTCTTTTCCCACAAGGCCTTGTCTTTGGAACGTAAACATAGGAACATCTTTGTTTGTGGACCCAGTGGGCGACTGTGTAAGCACAGCGCCTTTGATTGGAATAACAAATAATGCGCTTTTTAAGTGTTATGCACCAAAAGACAAATCCCCCCCCCCCCCCCCCCCCCCCAAAAAACAAACAAACAATTATTTCCTGGTGAATATTATTTGTGGTTGGTTTGTTTGTTTTACATACACTGCCTTCATCTTATGGATATAAAAGCATGTTTAATATTTAATCACTCTGGGATAACAAGTTCCCGTAAGAAGATGGGATTCCTCTTTTGGTATTTTGCAGATTGTTTATTCCCTTCAAATATGCCGTGCTGGTTGTTAGTAGGATTATTCATATGGCCAGTGGTGGGAGTAATGTACCTAAGTACCGTTTTGAGGTAGTTGTACTTTACTTGCAAAAAACATTTTTCAATCATTAATTACTTCTTCCCAACTACATCTCAGTTCCAAATATTGTACTTTTACTCCACTACATTTATTTGAAAACTTTAGTTAGTAGTTACTTTGTAGGTTTTTGATTATTATAAAACATACATTACCCACTTCAGCCCATTTCGGCCATTTGAAAGTATTGTTTCCGTAAGAATTCTGCCATTTTAGCAGTTTTAGCAGTTCTGTGCTATCGTTCTTCACGCAATTTGGCAATAATTATGGTAGAGGGCCGTGAGAAATGAGAAGGAACAGAAGCTCACAGTCATTCGTCCAAAGACCTCTGACCTATAGATCTCTCAATGAGT
>NC_136793.1:15091736-15221736 GCF_951216825.1 Electrona antarctica | reverse complement strand
CCTGTTCGTGTGGGCCGTGCTGCTGCGGCGCCAGCAGATGGCGCTCTTCCTGTGGCAGCACGGCGAGGAGGCGCTGGCGCGCGCCACGGTGGCCTGTAAGCTGTACCGCTCCATGGCCAAGGAGGCCCGGCAGAGCAGCATGGACGACAGCACCGCCCAACTCTTCAAAACCTACTCACTGTGAGTGCGCGTGTGTGTGTGTGTGTGTGTGTGTGTATGTGTGTGTGTGTGTGTGTGTGTGTGTGTGTGTGTGTGTGTGTGTGTGTGTGTGTGTGTGTGTGTGTGTGCGTGCGCCTGCGTGTTTATTGAAGATTCTGACTTTCAGATGTACATAATTTTTGTTTTGATTGTATTGTTGTATATTGTTGTATTGCTGTATTGTGCTTTTTGCTTTGGCAATGTCATGCCAATAAAGCCCATTGAATTGAATTGAATTGTGTGCCCATATCCCTGATCCTGATGAGAGAAAGGGGTGTTTCTTCATGGTTACCAAAAGATGATTAGAGGTTAGGGATAGGATGAGACATTGAGGTTATAGGTTTAGGGGTTTCGGTGAGAGTTTACCCTATTTTACAATTAGTTGTGTGGTGACGTCACACACCGGAAATTACTGCTCGATCTACTGCTTGTAGATCGGCTATTCTTCGGCTGTTATAGCGCACCGAAGTCTGACGTCAATATCGGTAGAGGGCGCAAATCCACAGGTTCATGTACTTTTTATTTGCATTGTAATCCCCATAGGGGAATTTTAGATCGCCTCAAAGAATAACTGTGTTTGAAAAATAAACAAATCATCTAGGCCGCTTCACTCATATGGATATGAAGAATCAACTGACTGAGAGAAAACGCTAATGTTACTGCTGCTGAATTAGTTACATTTCCGCTAGAAGCAGACTGTATCATATATGAGTGAATGATGTCGCAAACGATACAGAGACACCTCCCTGACAATAACGCCAAGACAGCTTGTTTATTTTTGGACCACAAATGCTTATAGTAAACGATATTATGATCACCCCATGTTATTCTCCATAGAGAAATTACTTCCGTGAACCAGGGGAATCGAGGAGACGAGCGAGTGATGTCAGGACTTCGGCGCTCTATTATTATATCTTTATTATCACTTTCAGTTATTGTCCTAAAATGTCATTGTTTGATTGACTGATCGATTGATTGATTGATTGAACACTTTATTGGCAGATATGTAAGTGGAGTCAAACACTTAGTCCAAAAGGATATCACCATTCATAATCATGATTATGAATCCTGAGGCCCTTACAAATACAGTAATCCAAAGTGTGTGTGTGTGTGTGTGTGTGTGTGTGTGTGTGCGTGCGTGCGTGCGTGCGTGCGTGCGTGCGTGCGTGCGTGCGTGCGTGCCCCCCGGCAGAGAGTTTGGACAGCTGGCGGTGGACGTGTTGGACGGAGCGTTCCGCCACAGCGAGCAGATGTCCATGAAGCTGCTGACGTCAGAGATGAAGGCGTGGAGCCACTTCACGTGTCTGCAGATGGCCGTGTCCTCCGGACACCGGCCCTTCGTCTCACACTCCTGCACCCAGACACTGCTGACCGACCTGTGGACCGGCTCGCTCAACATGAGGAAGAACTCCTTCCTGAAGGTACTGTACAGCACGGTACACATACATTTTTTTTTCAATAATATTTGTATTGACTTTTTTTATAACGTACATTACATACAATACATTCACACACACACACACACACACACACACACACACACACACACACACACACACACACACACACACACACACACACACACACACACACACACACACAGATATTGCACTTGCACTTGTATAAACCAAACAAAAATAGGTATCTAAATAAGAAAAAATAAAACATTTGTGTAGTTCTTTAGTTTTCAGTTCTGTTTCTTTTCCTCTTAGATAATAGTCTGTATAGTATTCATATATGTCTCCCAAAGCTGGACAAAATCATTCGGTCTGCCCCTAACTATATACGTACGTCTTTCCAGTCCAATACAGTTCATAATTTCCTTTTGCCACATCCTCAGTGTCTGTGTTTTTCCAGCATGCTTGAAGAAAAATCCAAGATTTTTGTCTGGTTCGCTGTTTGTAGAAAGTTCTTTGGATATATTCCAAGTATACAGAGTTTTGCGTTTAGCGGAACTGTAGTTCTAGATATTTCTGACAGCACGGTACACATACATGATACAATACCATCAGTGGTGGGAAGAAAGTACTGGCATTTCCTAGCTATAAGAATAACAATACTGCAATGTATACAGACAGGCTCTGTTACAAGTGAAAGTCTGGAGTTGTACAAAATTGTACTCGTGTAAAAGTGCAAAAGTGTTGGTGTCAAAATGTACTTAAAGTACCCAAAGGTAGAAAGTACTCATTGTGCAGAATGTCCCGTTTCAAGTTTTCAAATGTATAATAATCTTTTGAAAATCTACAGCAGATTGGCAGATCGGCTATTTTCAAAAAGATTTTTTGACATTTAACACATTTTGAAAACTTGTGAAATACATAATGAGTACTTTCTACTCTTGGTACTTTAAGTACATTTTGAACCAATACTTTTGTACTTTTACTCGAGTACATCCCTTGCTTCCAGATCATCCTCAGCCTCCTGCTGCCTCCTGCCATCTTGTTTCTGGAGTTTAAGAGCCAGGCCGAGATGTGTCATGTGCCACAGTCCCGTGACCACCCTCGGACACGGGACCCCGGAAAACCCTTAGAAACCCATGAGGAAACGGAGCACTTTAAGGTAACATCCCCTGCACAGCCTTTTGTTTTGTGTTTGCAAATTTCCATGCATGGCTTTTGAAGATTATGCCATATGGCAGCCAAGTCTATGGGATTTTTAATGTTGTATCTATTTATCTATCTATTTATCCATTATAGCGCCTTTATCCAAAGCAGTTCACAAATGTACATTACATTCACACACATTCACACGCCGACAGCAGAGGAAACATGCAAGGCACCAACAACCTGCTCATTGCAGTTAGGGGTCCAGGGTCTTGCTCAAGGACACTTTGGCACTAACCCAGAGGGAGCCAGGGATCAAACCGGGAACTCCTAAGAGGCCCCTCTACCTCCTGAGCCACTTCTACCCCAATGAAACCCTAATGACCTCTTCTCTTCTCTTCTCTTCTCTTCTCTTCTCTTCTCTTCTCTTCTCTTCTCTTCTCTTCTCTTCTCTTCTCTTCTCTTCTCTTCTCTTCTCTTCTCTTCTCTTCTCTTCTCTTCTCTTCTCTTCTCCTCTCCTCTCCTCTCCTCTCCTCTCCTCTCCTCTCCTCTCCTCTCCTCTCCTCTCCTCAGGATACAGAGCGAGGTCTCTCCTTCTCCGACAGGGGCCGGATCTTGTTTTCCGAGACGGTCACCTCTCTGACCAAACAGTGTGTGTCCATCATCAGGACAGTGTACGAGTTCTACACCGCCCCTGTGGTCAAGTTCTGGTTCCACACGGTAAGAAGGAGCACACCAGCGACGTGCATTGTCACATCACAGGTTTACACAAAAAATGTAGTTTTTGTGCAAGCTCCATCGTTCTTGTTATTTTCAATTGGCAGAAATGTAAGCGGAGTCAAACACTTAGTCCAAAAGGATATCACCGAAAAAAGTCCTTCATGGGGTCTTGTTTCCATTCAGGTCCTGGGAAGGGAAAGAAGAGGGAGGGGGGGTGTACAGGGAGAGCAAGGAGGGGAAAAAAACAATCGGTAAAGAGAAACATGTTGCATGCTTTAGAATTGTGATGCTTGTGTGTGACGCTGCAGTATGACCAAGTAGGGCGCTAATTTTTACAAAAAAAGTTTAAATATGGAGATAAGAGGTTTCTTCCCGACAGCAACGATATACAGTACACATAATGCATAATGCACACAGTCAGTCTCAGCCTGTGACACTGATATATTTTCCAAATTCCCACTGATTTTTTCGGGCTATTAGAAGTCTAAATACATCTAAATCTATTGTTTTTCAGTCCGGTCTAGGCTAAACTAAGCTAGTGAGCTAAAAAAAACTCACTTTTAGACCAGTTATAACCCAGTTAACCTGTCCTAGACAGACATTTAACAGCCGACTATCTCTCAGTGGGTTGTATTTAAATGTTAACATTTTCTGTCTGTGTCTTACTTCAGAGATGTAGTTTTTGACAGATGCAGTTTCACTCCGTCTCTGTCTCATTCTCTCTCTAACCCCCACCCCCCCCATCTCTCTCTGTTCCGTAGATGTCCTATCTAGCCTTTCTGATGCTGTTCAGTTACACTGTGCTGGTGAAGATGGAGAACCAGCCCAGCGTTCAGGAGTGGTTGGTTATCACCTACATCCTGTCTACCGCCATGGAGAAGACCAGAGAGGTAGGACGTGCCCATGAAACACCTCAAGGGTTATTTATGAGACACACAAGCGTTCAACTGAAAGCAGTTCTCAGTCTTTGACAGGCTCGTGTGATGAAGTACACAATTGCCAATTATTTGCATTGCAATTATTTTCTCACAATCGATTCGTCATCATCGTTTCCATGTTGAAAAAAACGTATTTTCAAACAATTTTCAAAATTAGTGGAAATAGTCGATCTACAAGCTCACAACGACATCTGCTATTTATTGTATACTAGAGCGGTGCCCGTTGGGCACTGGCCTACTTGGAGCGATGCAAGTTGGAAATGCAGGCTCCACCCTGTCAGGCATGCCCAAATATGGAGTCTATGCGGAACACATTGTGATGTCAGAACAGGCCAGCTCCATATATGGAGATATAGGGGTGATCAGTTCCATAGCCCGGGCAGAGGATTGTGATGTCAGAACAGGCCAGCTCCATATATGGAGATATAGGGGTGATCAGGTTCAGAGCCCAGGCAGAGGCTTTTGTGCTGGTTCTGGGCAAAGTTGTACCCGACAGACTCGACACAGGGCATTGCACTCCCTGTGGGGGTGTGGAACGCGTGTGTTGAATTTGAAGTCGGTGGGGCGAACGGTTCTCGAGTTACGTGGATTACAGCCGTACGTGCAGACGTACGTACATTACGTATGCACAGAGACTTGGTGCATTTATAGATAGATAAAATATAGATAGATGTCAGTCATTTATTTGGATATTTACTAGGTTGTCAGATCTGCCCTGTCAGCCCTGTGCAACTTCAAAGACTAAAAGCCAAACAGAATGAAATCGTTAATCACAATTATTTGTGTGACAATTAACCGTCAAGTAAAATGTCAATCGTGGCAGCCCTAAGCCATTAAGGTTAGTGCAAAAGACAGTACATGGAAGGTAGCTGATTGTAGACGGCACATTCATACACACAGTAGACTGATCAACATAGCAGAGATTACTGTGTGTTCATTGTTATCTCAAAACAAATATGTGTTTAATGTCAGTATTAAATCATTAGTGAATGATCTCCTTGTCTTCCCTTTTCTCAGTATTCATGAATGATACAGTTCTCACAGTTCATACCAGAGGCAATAACCATAACACATCAATTAGCTAAAGGGGAAGAAAAAGACATAAAGTAATGTTCAGTGTTCAATTACAAATCATGCACTATAATATGACACTACAAAAAAGTGAAGCCCACAGCCGTAATGTTTTCCATATGTTTTGTTTTACCCAGTAGTTGATTGGGGTCCCCTTGGGGTCTAGGCGGCCCCCTACTTTTCTCCCTCTACACCAAATATCTCTCCTGAAAATAGTCACGATGCATTGTGAGCTTGTAGATCTGCTAACGTTTGCCCTGGAATAGGGATGCTAGAGTTCATGGGGTGCATTAGTGATGACAGTTTTCCAGGCAGGCATTAGCTATTTTTTTCCCTGACCGTGAGAAAGCTTTCAACATTAAAGTCATACGGTGTAACTTCGCCTTTTGGCAATACCTCTGGTTTGTGACGTCATTATAGCATCTGTTCATAGCTTGTTTTTGTTGCTGGCCTACTAGTAACTTAATACAATAGTGTCTGCGGCAGACACTAACAACTGAAATAGTATATAGAGAAGTGGCCGCACAACATATTTATGTGAAATGGTTGTGTAAAGTTATATAAAAATTATTACATAATTGCCTAATCGCCTATTTACATTTTTGTTTTAAATGGCGGCATAATTAGTACTAATTGAAGTACATTTTGATGCCAATACTTTTATACTTTTACTCAAGTAAATTTTAAATTCTGGACTTTTACTTTGTAACAGAGCGTTTCTATTTAGCATTATTGATACTTACTTACTGTAAGTAAAAAAAAAGGTGTCAGCACTTCCCCCACCGCTGTCACCGTGCAGGTGCTGATGTCAGAACCCAGGAAGCTGAGGCACAAGCTGAAGGTGTGGTTCTCGGAGTACTGGAACGTGTCGGACTCCCTGGCCATCATGCTCTTCCTGGCCGGGCTGGCGCTGCGCTGGCACAAGCAGCCGTACCGCCGCGCCGGACACATCGTCTACTGTCTGGACATCATCTTCTGGTTCGTCAGGGTCCTGGACCTGCTGGCGGTCAACCAGCATGCCGGGCCCTACCTCACCATGATCACCAAGATGGTGGGTACATTCTGGACACGGTGGGATGCTTTTATACTTGAAAGAAACAATAGAGCACGCACATCCACTAACTAAACGCCAGGTGCTGGGCAGAGGTAAATAATAGAAAAGAAAATCATTATTTTCTTTTCTATCCTTTTATACTTGACCTACAGGTGGTCCTTCGAAGCCGACATACAGTATCAGTCATTATTTGACTTATATTTGAGGACATCTGTGTCTGCAATTATGCAGCAGATGAGTTTTTCGAATTGACTATTACTGTGTAGACCTGCAGAGTCTAGAAGAACCCCCAAAATCTGACATCGGTCACGCTCTACTACTGTGTGTGTGCGCGTGCGTGCGTGCGTGCGTGCGTGCGTGCGTGCGTGCGTGCGTCTCTCTGACCTCTGTATGTCCATCCAGACCAGGAACATGTTCTTCATCGTGGTGATGATGGCCATCGTTCTGCTGACCTTCGGGGTGTCCAGGAAGTCCATCCTGTCCCCGGATGAGGAGCCGTCCTGGGCTCTGGCCAGGGACGTGCTCTTCCAGCCCTACTGGATGATCTTCGGAGAGGTTTACGCTGGAGAGATCGATGGTGAAGTAGTGCAGTATACTGGAGAGATCGATGGTGAAGTAGTGCAGTATACTGGAGAGATCGATGGTGAAGTAGTGCAGTATACTGGAGAGATCGATGGTGAAGTAGTGCAGTATACTGGAGAGATCGATGGTGAAGTAGTGCAGTATACTGGAGAGATCGATGGTGAAGTAGTGCAGTATACTGGAGAGATCGATGGTGAAGTAGTGCAGTATACTGGAGAGATCGATGGTGAAGTAGTGCAGTATACTGGAGAGATCGATGGTGAAGTAGTGCAGTATACTGGAGAGATCGATGGTGAAGTAGTGCAGTATACTGTAGTTCAACTGAAAGATTCATTCCTGCATTTATTTATTTGATTTGGTTCATTCAAAGCTGAGAGTAATTTAAACCCATTAAGACCTGAGACCGATTTTTACAAATGCCTTCTAAATCAGTAGTTCTCAAACTTTGTTTTGTGCCAAGGACCCTCAATAAAATAGCATGTATTGTATTAGCTTGCAGCTGTGAGCTTGTACATCTGCTGTTTTTGAAAACCACTGTTCAAATCCACTGTTCTAACCACTTTTCTAAATACTAAGAGTTTTCTGAAAAAATAGTTGCTATATAATAATGCTATATAATAATGTATATAGGGGCGGCGGTGGCTCAGGGGTAGAGTGGCTGGATGGTAACCGCAAGGTTGCCAGTTCGAACCCGGGCTCCCCCAGAGTTGGTGTCGAAGTGTCCTTGAGCAAGACACTGAACCCCTAATTGCTCCTGATGCTGGTTGGTGCCTTGCATGGTTTCCGTCGCCATCGGTGTGTGAATGGGTGAATGTAATGCACAATCTCTGTAAAGCGCCTTGGATAAAGGCGCTATATAAATGCACCATTTACCATTTATAGCCACAATGTAAAATTACACAGATGCTTTCCTGGCTTTAAGGTCTGTCTGTCTGTCTGTCTGTCTGCGTGTGTGCGTGCGTGTACAGTATGTGCTGCTGAATCTGAGCAGCCCTGTCCACCAGGAGCCTTCCTGACTCCGTTCCTGCAGGCCGTCTACCTGTTCTTCCAGTACATCATCATGGTCAACATCCTCATTGCATTCTTCAAGTAGGAATGGGGAACTGTTCCACTAAATCAGTGGTTATGTCGACCCTTTTTCACATCAAGGTCCATTATTTATTCGTCATTTGAGCCACGGGCCACCATTTGATGAGATTTAGCCTCTCAAGCCCAATACTTTTTTGCTGTTGTTATGCTGATAGGATTTTGTTCACAATTCCACGCAGTATTGATATGGTACTGTACCATAGGAGAGATGACAGGCCAACGTTGATCAAAATATCAATTCTTCTACATTCTCTAATTGTGCAGACGTCTTGCAAATTAAGTAATGTAGATGTTTAACAATAATTTAACTCTTGAGTGAGTTCAAGATCCACAAGGGTCCATTTGGTTACCAACTTTCCACCATTTAGCTGGGGACCACTGGTTGATGAGAACCACGGAACTAAACACATTCATGGAAGCTTTCACATTTCAATTCAATTATTTTCTATATTTTCTGTTCTGTGCGACGACTGTACAGTATATACTGTTTCTATTCACCAACGAGAAAGAAGATGAGCTCAAATGAGCTCTTTGCTAACTGGAATGAAGGTCTGGTATTTATATCAATATCATAATAACACACTTGATGTGACCACTAGTCACCACATGGTGGTGCCAAACTACCAAACAGAAGAATCCTTCAGAGTACTAGTAATTGTGTCTGGGCTGCCAGTGAACTGACTCTGGTCTGGTTGGCTGCAGGCACACCTTCGTGTCAGAAAACACCAGACTAGGCGTCTCCTCCGGGTTTTTAAACAGCTGGTGGATGGAAATGACGCTCGTGTGCGGCTTCAACTTGTAGCGTCGGCAAAATAACGGAAACGCTTTGTTGACGCTACAAGTTGAAGTCGCGCACTATAGCGTCATTTCCATCCACCAGCTGTCTAAAAACCAGGAAGAGATGCCTGAACTAGGCGCTTTCTTGACGCCTCTTGGCTCTACTGTCTGGGTACAGGCCTTGTGATGGTTGTGTACAGTTTTGAGGTACTTTTGCTTTACTTGATTAAGCCAATAATCAAATAATTGATTGAAGTTGCTTTGCAGATTTTGATTATTATTACAAAACATAAATTACTTAAGTCAAAAATAATAAATAAAACGATCTGATCCCACCCAGCAACATCTACTTTGACATGGCCTCCATGGCCAATGAGCTGTGGAGATACAACCGCTACCGCTACATCATGACCTATCAGGAGAGGCCCTGGCTGCCCCCTCCCTTCATCATCCTCAGCCATGTCGGCCTGGCTGTGAGCGCCATCTACAGGAGACTGAGGGGAGAGGCCGAGCTGGAGGAGACCACGGAGGAGAGAGCCACTGGGCTGAGTGAGTTATATACTTAATACATGCTACAACACTGTAGTTCATAAATATAATAAACTCAATAACACTGTAGTTCATATACCCTATTGGTCTGAATATAAGACTACGTTTTTTTTCTCCAATATCCTAAAAAACTGGATTGTATTATAATCGGAGACTATTTGACATTCAATGTTCTTTTTCCACAAATTAGTCTTGAAAATGGGGGTCGTCTTATAATCAGAGTCGTCTTATATTCAGCACAATAGAGGGTATGCGCGTGACATCATCATCAAACCCAGACGTTATGCAGGAATGCCTACTGAGTGGCAAAAAACGACTTTTTGGCCTTGACAATCCATGCATCCAAACAGAAAAGTCCTATCTGATTGCATTAAACAACGTTAAACAATGTTAAACTCACATTGCATGTTGCTTTGCCACTCGATTTGCCACTCGATGTGCCATTCACTTTAATCACGTGCATACCCTCTATACTGGTACACAATAAACTCAATAACACTGTAGTTTATTAATCACTGTAATAAACGCTACAACACTGCTTCTCAATGTTGGGTCTGGGGACCACCAGGGGTCCAAATCGACCCCTTAGTCAGTAGACTGTGTTTTTACTGTCGAACTTTCACAGAGCTGATTCTTGGCCCTGACGATCGTAAGCGTCTGCATGAGTTTGAGGAGCGCTGCATCGAGACGTACATCCACCACAAACAGCACCTGCGTCACGGCCACGTCAACAGGATCAAAGCCACGGCTGAAAGGTTACACATTCATCTCTGTTATCACATCACAGTTTAACAGGCAGCGGCGGTGGAAAACGTATGCACATGTTTTGCTTAAGTGAAAGTATGCAATATAGAAATACTCTGTTACAAGTAAATGTCCGGAATTCAAACTTTACTTGAGTAAAAAAACGTTTTGGCATCAAAAAAAGTAAGAATTATGCAGAATATGTCTCATTTCAAGTTTTCAAATGTATACAAATCTTTTGAAAATAGCAGATCTACAAGCTCATAATGTGTCGCAGTAGTGTAGTAGTGTAGCGCTAAAGGAGAGTGACCGGCCCACATCCAGTCTCTACAAGTGGAAGGGGCTGTGCCCCCAGAGGCAAATTCAAAGGAAATTTTAATTGGAATGGCGCGTCTCGAGAAATGTCCTACCGACCAACTTCAAACTTGATGTGCGCGTCCCAAGGGAGTGCGTTGGCCCATTGCCTCTGTCGTTGTCCAGAACCGCCTGTTCGAGCAATATGCCCATATTTGGGCATGACTGACTACAAAGTCAGCGTGCAGGTCACAGAGTACTCAAGGGTGTGATGCCCCTGCCCCTGCCGATGGGGAAGTCGGACTGATCAGCAGAACTCCAAAAAATATTGATATGTCCGCAAATCATCAAAAGCAAAGTTTGAAACCGCCCCATCTAGTCCTTGGACTAGATGGGGCAATACTAGATGGGGCAATACTAGTTATGCAATACGGGTATTGCATAACTGGGTGGCGCATGCATTTCCAACCTGCATTGATAGCAAACATGCGATGTGTTGTGAGCTTGTAGATCTTCTTTTTTTTATGTCGAAGGCTATGGCTGTCAAAAGTACAAATTTAAGTTGACGATTAATTGTCACACAAATATTTGCGATGAACTATTTAATTGTTTTTTGCGTTGAAGATTGGAACATTACAATTTGTATTTCTGTATGCCTTTTAGGCTTCGTAGTCACACATTGCACAAGAGTTCTCAACAGGCCCGGCCCTACCTGGGCCCTAACTGGGCTGGCCCGAGGGCCCGCCTGGCCTTACTAATTAGCACACATTTTACGCCCTATCCGGCCTGAAAACGTAAAAAAAAAAGAAATCCATATGGACATTCCCAGACCTGTTGTTTCAGCGCTTCTCGCCCCCTGGGCGTCTTACATGGTATATTATATGGACTAAAATGATTTGTTCAGATAACAATGTGAATGTGTGCTCCCCCCTCCCACCAGGGCGGAGGAGATGGCTGCCATGGCCAGCGAGGTGTCCGAGAAGGTCCACTTCATCCAGGACAGTCTGTCCCTGTTGGACGGCCAGCTGGGCGGGCTGCAGGACCTGTCCGTGCTGGCCGTGGACACGCTGTCCCTGCTGTCCGCCTCCGACAACCAGCACCACGAGGAGGCCCGCCTGGCCCGCTGCGGCTCCGCCGCTGCCTCCCACCATTACCTGCCACACAGCTGGGCCCTGCACCCACACACTGCCAGCTCCGATGCCGGGTGAGCATGGTTTAGTGTTTTAGTTTGCCTTTTTTGGGGGGGTGGGGGGGTTTCTAGTTTAGTTCTTCTAGTTTGTAATTTGGGGTAGTTCGTTTTCTGAGGTTAGGGTTAGGCATAGTTTTGTGAGCTTAGGGTTAAGGTTAGCTTTAGGCATAATTTTTGTGAGGTTAATGTTAGGGTTAGGTTTAGGTAGTAGTACAGTCAAGCCCCTTGCAGGGACCCCCCTGAGTCTATGCATTTATGTAAGGATGATTCTTATTGCTTAAACTTATAATTTTGTGGGATATAATATGCTATATAGATGTTAAAACTAAGGTTACATAGTGCTGCTTTAACTATGCTAACTGTGCTCTGAGCAGTGGGCGGCCAGCGGCGGCCTCGGCCATGATGTGCAGAAGTACCTCGCCGTCGTTGATGAGGACGCACACTCCCATGGCGGGAAGAGTGGAGTGGCGAGCTGCGGCCAGAGGTGTGACGGGAGGCCCTGGACCCCCAGGAGAGGAGGTAGTCTGACTCAAATATGTCTCACACTTGTTTCCATGTACAACTGACAACAATGTAGCCATTTAGCAAAAGCGACTTACAGTAAGCAAGGTATAAACACGATGTAATAGATCAAATGTATAGAGATAGTAATAGTAATCTAATCTAGGATCATAGGTAAACCTTATCAGGCTGAAGTGATTCATGTATATTTTGTAATAATAATCGAAATCTACAAAACTAAAGTTTTCCAAATCACTGTAGTGAAGTAAAAGTACAATATTTGGATCCGAGATGTAGTGGACTGTAGTGGACTTTACTTGAAATACTCAAGTAAAGTACAAATACCTCAAAGTTGTACAGTTTTGTACGATTGTACAGTACTTAGTTACATAACACCACCAAGAGTCACTGGGCCTTTGCGATCAAGGCCCCTGGACGCTGGAACAGCCTGCCATGGACCTCAGGGTAGCTAGTTCAATAACATTTACATTTACTACTTCTATTGGAAAGCCATTTTAACCCCATAATGGCAATAGGTATTTGGTGTTATCGATTGCCTAATTTGTTTACTGTCTTTAGTATCTTGTGATTCCCTCTCAATTTGTTGTACAATTACTTCTTCTTTGTTAATAGAACTTTCGCTAAGCCCCACCCACTCTACTCTGCCAGACGCTGTCCATGTGGGACAAACATTGCTTCTCGCCCATCGACTTGCATGTTATATGATGGCATTTCCCATGTAAATAATCAATAATTTCAGGAGCAAAAGCTTCAAAATGTCTTCTAAATCTAGTCAACAAGGTCTGCAGTAGGCTATGCACAGATGTGCTTGGCATTATTTCAATAAACAAAAAATACGGGGAAATGTTAGCCATGGTTCACATGATGGGTGACAGGCAATCATATCAGTCTTCCATCCATTGTCATCCCCTGAGGAGGAGCAGCCATCCAGTGAGGTCTGTTGTGAGGGCTGTGTTGTGAGGGAGCAGCTGCACAGCCCAGGCTGGGAGTCCTGTGTTCTTTCACCTCCTGGTTCCCCTCTCAGCCACCATACCAAGGTATTATAGTTTGTAAAATAATGCTTTTCAATTTCAGTTTGTTTTATTTGTTCTTAAAGTTGCTAGTTCTTTTTTAAAGGCTTACATTTTTATTGGGTTAAGTTCTAGTTTTTTTATTGAAACATATACCCATATACGAGGCTTACGGTATGTGAGGAATACATTGACAAAGACTAGACTTTATTCTTCTATTATTTTAGATGTTTTATGTAGTTTTGCAAATTAAACAGTTTCAGTTAGTGATCGTATTTTGTAAAGCCTCCATTTTCTTTTCTTTTCAACTGTAGTTGTCATTATGGGGAGGCGGTGGCTCAGGGGTAGAGTGCCGGAAGGGAACCGCAAGTTTCCCAGTTCGAACCTGGGCTCCCCCAGAGTTAGTGTCAAAGTGTCCTTGAGCAAGACTCTGAACCCATAATTGCTCACGGTGAGCAGGTTGGTGCCTTGCATGGTTTCCTCCGGCATCGGTGTGTGAATGTGTACGTGAATGGGTGCGTGAAAATGTGTAAAGCGCCTTGGATAAAGGCGCTATATAAATGCACAATATACCATTTTACCATTTACCATTATTTCATTATTATTAATAAACTAAAATAATAACCTTGCTCCAGACATCTATGGAAGAGGAGGATGACGAGGATGGTGATGAAGAGACGATCCAAGAGTTGTTGGATCTAGACGTGTCCAGAAGCTCCAGTCGTCTGGTCCTACTGTCTGTCCCCAGGTACTATAGGCCTGTCTCTACTGTCTGTCCCCAGGTAGGCCTGTCTCTACTGTCTGTCCCCAGGTACTGTAGGCCTGTCTCTACTGTCTGTCCCCAGGTAGGCCTGTCTCTACTGTCTGTCCCCAGGTAGGCCTGTCTCTACTGTCTGTCCCCAGGTACTGTAGGCCTGTCTCTACTGTCTGTCCCCAGGTAGGCCTGTCTCTACTGTCTGTCCCCAGGTACTGTAGGCCTGTCTCTACTGTCTGTCCCCAGGTAGGCCTGTCTCTACTGTCTGTCCCCAGGTAGGCCTGTCTCTACTGTCTGTCCCCAGGTACTGTAGGCCTGTCTCTACTGTCTGTCCCCAGGTAGGCCTGTCTCTACTGTCTGTCCCCAGGTACTGTAGGCCTGTCTCTACTGTCTGTCCCCAGGTAGGCCTGTCTCTACTGTCTGTCCCCAGGTACTGTAGGCCTGTCTCTACTGACTGTCCCCAGGTAGGCCTGTCTCTACTGTCTGTCCCCAGGTAGGCCTGTCTCTACTGTCTGTCCCCAGGTAGGCCTGTCCCTACTGTCTGTCCCCAGGTACTGTAGACCTGTCTCTACTGTCTGTCCCCAGGTAGGCCTGTCTCTACTGTCTGTCCCCAGGTAGGCCTGTCTCTCTGGGATTATCTCAAATTATTTGCGATGGGGCGATAAAAGTAATAATTATGACGCGGGCCTATCCCCAGGTCCACCTCTGAGGGTGTGGTCAACCCCGCCTTCTCTCTGGACAACAACAGCCAACCGGAATCTCTGCGAACACACTCCAGCCAATGGGGACGGAGCAGGAAATCACCCAGGTGGGCGTGGCTGTCGAGGGACCTCCGACACAGCCACTGCAGGTCTCTGTCGTCCAGCATGGAGAACATGGCCTTCTCTGGTGCCACCTTGAGCCCCGTGAGGTTATCGTTTCCCAGAGTTGAGAGTTTTCCCAGTAGGCGGGGCCTGACGGATGACACGTCACTGCAACACAGCCGGAGCAGAGGTACAATTTTTTTTTTTACGTTTTATTGCTTTTCAATATTTGAGCATATAAAACATTATACAGCGGTGGATCAGGGGTAGAGTGGCTGGATGGTAACCGCAAGGTTGCCAGTTCGAACCCAGGCTCCCCCAGAGTTAGTGTTGAAGTGTCTTTGAGCAAGACACTGAACCCCTAATTGTCTCCACCATGCCGAAGGCATGGGGAGAGAGTATGTTTTGCACTCCGTCCGTCCGTCTGTGTGTCCGTCCGTCCGTCCGTGTGTCCGTCCGTGTGTCCGTCTGTGAACAGCTAATCTCCGGCACTGTTAACCCGGTCGATGTCACATTTTGCACACACACTCCCTGGATGCCAACGATGAACCTCTGCCCCAAAATTTCCAGAACGGCCTGTTATAGCGCCACCAGGAGGCCACTTTGTGCAAAACAAGTTTTTGGACAGTACACCTACAGATTTTGTCCAAACATCACGCAAATTGGTACACAGTCTCTCTAGAGCCATTCAACCAAACCGGTCTTTCAGATTTCTCAGACTCCATCCTGATTGGCTAAGATTGGCTTCCAAAGTTCGCAGGAGTGTTCAGTTTCAAACAAAATGCTGCAAATCATGAACACATTGCCGAGGAAGAAATGCCACGTGAAAGTTTTCAACTCAGCCTCATGGTGGCGCTATAACTGGCCGAAAAGTGTTTTACCTCCAACTGCACGGATTTGTGGATAACTTTGTATGCCAACTCCCTAGAGGCCAAGGAAAAACCTTTGCCTGGAATTTTTCACATCTGCTCTTTATAGCGCCATCAGGAGGCCGACATATGTAAAACACATTTTCTAATATTACTTCTTCAGATGTTATCCAAATTTCACGCAAATCGGTACACATGCTCTCCATAGTCATGTAATCCACCTTCATTGCCTACGATTGGCTTCTAAACTTTTCAGGAGTAGCCCGCTTGGTACCCGTTTTGTACAAATCACACACACTCCTATCCTCCTGGTGGAGACCTGTGCCCAGAAGGGCACTTTTTCTAGTTGCTCCTGATGTGCTGGTTGGAGCCTTGCATGGTTTCCACCGCCATCGGTGTATGAATGTGTGTGTGAATGGGTGAATGTAATTCACAATCTATGTAAAGCGCCTTGGATAAAGCCGCAAATGCACCATTTATATTTTATTTATGCAAGCCTACAAGATTAAGTAAATCACATGGAACAATCTGTGAAAACAAGAAAATACAAATATCCCCAAAAGACAAAACAGAAAACAAACACAGCAACAATTTCTGTCATTTATATCTCTTGTTGAACCGTACACCTGCTCTCATTCACTAGATAGGCTAGGCTACATCGTTTAGTTTTACCCCTGTGTGTTTTTTACTAAGGAACAAGGGAACGCTGTGCTCAACTAAAAAGTTTCTTAACCCTACGCCTACACTACAGTATACTTTTCTGACCAGAGTCCCTTAGTGGTCTGTACTTAGTCCGTTCTTTTTTCCCCTCTACACCACATCTCTTCCCGAAAGTAGCCGGTCTACAAGCTCAAAAATGAGTTTCGAAATTACTCAATATCACCACCTGACAGAATTCCCTAAGGGATTTTCAATAGAAACAAAACTAATGTGACCTATAGATGAATCCATTCCACAGAGGCTAAACGAACAAGAAAAACGTAACTATATTGATGTCCAAATGTAAAATGAATGCCGTCTCCATCGTAGAATGTAGAATTTAAAATAGAGACGAACATAAACGCTGATGAAGGCCTGAGTAGCTGAAACACATCCATTTGTCATGAACTGCTGCTGCTGTAAATAAATATATTCAAAGAAAATTCACCTTGTGAGTGCGTACTGTTTCTATAGACTAACATAGAGACAAACCAGAAAGAAGAAGAACTGACAGCCACCATCACAGCTTCCTCATTGAAATACCGTACGCCAGCGGAGATAAAGAACTTCCTAAAACATGTGTCAAAAAGTACATGATGACACCTTGGTTGTAAGAAACGATCGCTAAAAGTTCTCCTCAGACTATTAAAAGATCCGTGCAGAGGATGTCCCTCATACAGCAGTATGGTGCGTATAGTTTTTCTGTGATCATTTCCACCAATGTTAAACATTTTCCAGTGTTGTATTTCACTTTGAAAAGTATGGTAGGAGCTCAATTTATCACCAGTATGGTAGGAGCTCAATGGTGCAAATGTCAGCACTTGCACATGAAACCAGGTTTAAATCCGGGGTGGAAGAGGAATGTTACATAGTGCAGTGCTTTAAGTTAGTTCCTTGCATTGTGCACTTTACATTTATTTCATTATTTTTGTGTGTTATTTGGATAGTTATTTTGCCTATTTTCCATCTCCATATATATAAAACCAACGCCATGCTTCAAACAACAACACAAACACAAAACACATCTTAGTTACACTTCTCTCTTTTTTATCTCATCAGTTTCCTCCCATAGAGTGAAAAAGTGCAAGTAGTGTCAAAATATGAGACAGTTTCATATGCCTGTGCAATACAACACTGTAGGTATTGGTTTAGGATTATGACAATCCCTTATCCCTATAGCACAAACATTAAATGCCATTGAAAATGAATGGCCATTTTTGAGTGTTTGTGTAAACACAGAGATTACGTAAACACAAATATTGAAGACAAAAGTGAGGACGCAAATTGTGTTTGGCCGGAATGAGATGTGTCTGTGTATGTACGTATGTAATCCATGTAACACGAAAACCGTTCGCCCCACCGACTTCAAATTCGAAACATGCGTTCCACATCACCACAGGGAGTGCAGCGGTGTCGAGTCCGTCGGATAGCCGGTTGTCCAGAACCAGCACAAAAGCCTCTGCCCGGGATCCCTATATCTCCATATATGGAGTTGGCCTGTGCTGACATCACAACACTTCATATTTGGACATGCCTGACACAGAACTCCATATAAAGGCATAAAGTGACACAGAGACAGATACAGAAATCTTATGGGCATAAAAGGGATACAGACAGATGGGTGGAACAGGTACTCTGACACGGATACAACGGGTATTGCATAAACGGGTGGGGCATGGATCTCCAACTTCCATCGTTACCGACTCGATGCCCTACACCGTCTAGTAGATAAAACCACAAAGTCTTATACACTCCAGCTCAGAGACGGGTGCGTAGGCAGGGATCGTGATGTGTACAGTTGAATGTACGTGTACGTGTTTGTAAACGCTCCACATGGTGTCGTTTGTGTAGAACGTAATGTGACCTGTACAGTTTGTTATTGTTGTGTTTGTTGTGTGCGTAGAATGGTCCAAGTCGTCTGACTTCCTGGGCGGCAGGCGGACCAACCTATACAAGAAAACAGTCAAGATCCAGAAGCAGGAACTCGATGTGGTGAGAGACACACTATTCTAGGGGGCGGACATTTGGTGAAAGTAGCTGATCTACACACGTGTAGATCAGCTACTTTCGGTGAAGATATTTTCCCATAGAGTAAAAACAGGAGGGATCTAGAGCTCTGAGGGAAAATGAAGTGGTTAAATATGATTGCTCACTGATTATGAATGATTCTGTGAAGCTTCAGTGATACGCTGCATCTTCAACACTTATCTGTCGGGCAGAAACCTTTAAAAAAGTAGCAAAGGTAGCAGATCTACAAGCTCGAATTGTGTTGCTTCGCGACACACTTCCAGCTTGCAGATCTGCTACTTTTGATACATTTGTGTGACACTGTAGTATGATCAAGTAGGACATTAACGTTAAAACATGGAGATAAGATGTTTCTGCCCAACGTTATATCATTAAAGGTTTTATACATTTTATTTTCCCTTATTTTCTTCCACCTCCTGGGCGTACAGGACTCCTGGAGCCCCAGCCAATCAGCATGGAGCAGTTGGGCCAGATCGCCCAGTCGTAGGTCCTCGTAAGTCAGTCTGTCTGTCTGTCTGTCTGTCTGTCTGTCTGTCTGTCTGTCTGTCTGTCTGTCTGTCTTTCCATCTCTCGGTCACAGACTACAGCACAGAGTTACGTCTTGAAGAAGACTTGAATTATCTTTCTTAAAATACAATTAAATGTTGAGTTTCAATTCCCCGAAACTGAATTCTGGGAATTGAAGTTCTTCTTGACCATATAAATGACAAAACCTCTTCCTTGTGTTCTTGCAGATTGCAGAGTGGAATGGTCCCAGAAGGTACTGTACAGTAAGCTATGTCAAAACACCTCAAACATTACCCTTCTAAATATATTATGCATATTTTTTTAAATCCAGTTGATTGGTTCATCATCGGGTTATCAGGTACATAATGTGAACCTCCTCTCATCGCCCCTGTTTTAGCCAAGAGCTCCTCGTTCGCCTCCACAGATGAACTGTACCCTCACTATTCAGGTATTTACCTGTTTTCAGCATTGCATTGTTGTGAAGTACTTTGTAACCACACTGTCTTACTCCCATTTCACACCAGCAGTGCCACGACGTGCTGCTGACAATTGTACAACAAAGTATAAAATCGTGGTTAATCAGACTAGCTGATTTTAGTCGACAAACAAAAAATAAAATAGTATATTTTTTTCACGTAATTCTTTCCTCTTTATTTAAAAAAAAGTACAAAGAATAATCTCGAAGAAAATATTTTATAGTTGCAGCCCTACTACAGCATGACAAATTTTAATCTGTTGTGTATTTCTTGGTTCTGTTTGTGTGTGTGTGTGTGTGTGTGTGTGTGTGTGTGTGTGTGTGTGTGTGTGTGTGTGTGTGTGTGTGTGTGTGTGTGTGTGTGTGTGTGTGTGTGTGTGTGTGTGTGTGTGTGTGTGTGTGTGTGTGTGTGTGTGTGTGTGTGTGTGTGTGTGTGTGTGTGTGTGCGCGCGTGCGTGTGTGACAGCCATGGAGAGAAACAATCTGATGAGGCTCGCTCATACCATCCCCTTCACCCCTGTGTCATTGCTGGGTGAGCTCCTCCTATTGGTCTCCATTGGTACTGCACTGTTATAGTCTTATAGAGTGACTGACAAAGCATGAGTATGAACTCTAGTCAATAAAATAGAAACTAGAAAGGGTAGATAATCACATGAATAGAGTGCAGAGAGTACAAATGTGCCTCAAAGAAACTATGATACACAATGAACCCATATAGCATCTTTCATCTCTCTTAGCCTTGGTATCTACCCAGGCATCTGTTTTTGGTTTCTAAACAAGACGTCTGTCTAACATGCCAATTAAATAACATTCAATAGGACATATAGCGGTGGTGGCCATTTTGTGGTGTCACATATAGAAAGCCCATTCATTTTCCCCCATAGGGATTTCTGAAAATATATTACATATAAACAAGCTTGGATGGCTTGGTTCCAGGCTGAAAACAATTGTTATTATACATATTTTCAGAAATCTCTATGGGGAAAAATTAATGGGTTTTCTATCTGTGGCACCACAAAATGGCTGCCACTGCTATGCCCTATACATTTGTACACAAACAAAAAACCCTTCCTCTCTGCAGGAGGAGGGGAGGAGGTGAGCGTCTACACCCTGGAAGAGGCGGCGGTCCCCTGTGACCCTGGCGCCGAGCCGGGGGGCTCCGGTGCCGGGGGTGGGCCCACGGCGTCGTCGTGGTGGTCCCCGCGGGGCCTGTCGGCCCTGCTGCGGCCCCTCCCCGGCGAGGAGGGCTCCATGGACGGGGGTCTGCGTCGAGGCAGCAGGGTGCTGTGCACCTGGGCCGAGGGAGAGGTGCTGCGGCCGGGCCTGGTCTACGTAGTCAAGGCCTTCCGGCCGGAGGTGGTCCGTGCCTGGCAGAGACACTTCCATGGCAGCACGGCCCTGCAGCTCTGCCTGAGGGTGAAAACACACACACACACACACACACACACACACACACACATACAAGACACTTCCACAGCAGCACGGCCCTGCAGCTCTGCCTGAGGGTGAAAACACACACACACACACACACACACACACACACACACACACACACACACATACAAGCCTTGCAGGAATAATAGTTTGTTTTTTCTTCGTAATTAGCGCCTCTACTTGATCATACTACAACGTCACACAAAAGCATTAAAAGTAGCAGCTCTGCAAGCTTGAAACGTGACACGTTTTTGACATAAGAGATTTCCACCCGACAGAGATGAAATACAGTATCTATCCACCTGATATACTGTACTGTATGTTTCAATATATCTATCTATACTGTGCATATCTGTATCAATATCTCGGGAGAGATAGATTTGAACCATTCTACCATTTTAACCATTCTGCAATGCATTGTGAGCCTGTAGATCAGCTACTTTCATGTTGTATTGAGGTCCCCCTGGCACAAAATATTGTCAGATGGGGGTGTTCAGTCGATTACACATTTATACTTCATATACTTCATTCATACACACTTGAAAAAGTCTGAGTAGCAGGGATTTAATGAATGAACTGTGTTGTATGTGTAGTTTAATGAACTGTGTGTTGCATGTGCACCTTAACGAATGTACTGTATATGTGTCGTCTCTAAAGGAGATCCAGCAGCAGAGAGCTGCTCAGAGGATGATGCAGGTCTTCAACCAGCTCAAGCCTGAGGACATACATCATGCCCCAAGGTGCGTGCGTGCGTGCGTGTGCTTGTATTACAATTTACAATTTAGGAATTAATTAATCCAGAGCGATTTACAGTATGCAAGAACAACTCATGGTAATACATCAAATCCATAGAAATAGCCACCAAGAATCATAAGTAAGTTTTATCAACATCAATTCAGTTTAGCCACTTGGACCCTCTATACCAGTGGTTCTCAAACGTGTGGTTCCCAAACGTGACCCAAAAGAGATATTAGACGTTGCCCGGGACCTAAAGTAGTGAGAATAGCCGATCTACAAGCTCAAAACGTGGCGCCCCGATTACGGCTTTAGGATTAGGGTTTAAAAACTGCAATGGCATTCCTAAAATCGGCATCCTAAAATGTCAATGGTGTGTGTGTGTGTGTGTGTGTGTGTGTGTGTGTGTGTGTGTGTGTGTGTGTGTGTGTGTGTGTGTGTGTGTGTGTGTGTGTGTGTGTGTGTGCGTGTGCGTGTGTGTGTGTGTGTGTGTGTGTCTCCAGGTTCCTGGACGTCGCTCTGGTCCTGTGGCACGCAGACGGCCACTGGTTGACCATCGAGAGGGACATGGAGGGAGACTTCAGGAAGTACAACAACAACACAGGAGAGGAGATCGCCCCCTGCTGTTCACTGGAGGAAACACTGCTGGCCTTCTCTCACTGGACCTATGAGTACTCCTGCAGAGAGTTACTGGTGCTGGACATACAAGGTGTTTGTATAGTGTGTATGTGTGAGTGTGTGCGTGTGTGCGTGCGTGCATGTGTGAGGTAGACATTATGCCAGGTGACATTTTGTCTGATGTATGTTGTGGAAGAGCTGATGTGCACTTCTTTTTATCACCACATTCATTCATTCATTCATACCTGACAGGAACATTGATTGATTGATTGATTGATTGAAATATTTATTAACAGTTTGCAGAATTACAGTACATTTCAAGCACAAACTCAATACAAAGACTGTTAACTGTGAGTGGACGACCCAATTAAGCATTACACTTGTTTACAAGAGGGTCCACCATGTTCAATTCATCAAAACATTTAGAGACGTACAAATAGACACTTCTATATAGTCAAAGAACAGAACAGAGCATGAACATACTGTATGTACAGTCATATGATATGCCTGACAGGATCAATTATGATTATTTCATTATGTTGTTGACAGGAGTGGGGGAGGAGCTAACTGACCCGTCCGTCATCAGGGCAGAAGACCAAAGGTTTGAATCCCTCTCTGACCTATTGTACTGTACTGGTTTATTATAAATATATAGTTTAAGCCTCACTATGTAACTTTTTTGTGTGGGTATTGTAATTTTGTCCAATCTGTATGGTAGAGCCTGTTAATGGAATCTTAACGTATACAATTGGGACGGTTATGTTGTCTCTGTGCTCTTCTATTGAGACATTTAGATTGTGTTCTCACCTAGACACAGGATCTGACACAATGGTCAAGATTCAATTTATCCCCAGAGCAAGCAGCCAGGCTCTATTAGCTCAATGGTAATAATGTCAGCACTTGAGCAGGAAACTGGGTTCAAATCTGGGGTAGAACAGGAAAGTTACATAGTGCTGCATTAACTAAAACGTACAAAATAATAACGTTACCTAAAATTGGACAACAAAAAAACATTTTAGTTCAGTCAGGACAAAATGGATTCAAATTATGTTTTAATTAATACAAAATCTGCAAAACATCATTATGAAGCAATACATTTATTATGGTCTGGCGATGAATGTATCTGCTTTTAGGCAAACTACATCCCCTACTATCAGAGACCTTCCAAACACCTGTACTGTACATAAAAGCAACTAAAATTAACTAAAATCATAGAGAACATGTCTAGTGAGTGACATTTGTGCATGGTTTACATCTACAAGCGATCTATCTAGCCTACAAACTTGATCTACAAGTGGAAAAGACAGTTGGTGTAGAGGGGAAAAAAGCGGTCCAAGTACTGAGCCAACTCATGTCCAGTTTACTAAGTATGAAGCATTGGTTCTCCCCAGGCGTCCTTGGAGGGGTTCCAGGGGGTCCCCAGAAAAATGTGTTACCGTGGCTATTTAAACAAAGCAGATACAGTATACGAGCTATCTGCTCTGAAAGTATTTGAACAAAATTGAATATTTTAGAATTGTTTAATACAAATCTTCTCTTCTGGCGGTACCGGGGACATGATGAGGGGTCTGCGGCCAAATACATTTCAATTTGGAGTTGCTTTCCACAAAGACGTTTGAGAACTACATAGAGGATTGAATGTGGTTACATGTCACAGTGGTGTCTCTCCATCAGCAGTAGCAGTGGCGGTGCAGAGATGCTGTTCGGTCCTGACAACCTGGGACACACAGCCATCAGTGCATTCCTCAACAAACACTCCTGCAACTCCTGCTGCCACAGACTGGGCCTCACGGGTAAGAACATGCATGCCACGCACGCACTCACGCACGCACAAACACACGCACGCACAAACACACGCACGCACGCATGCACTCTCTTAAAGGGACACTTCACCCTTTTTGAGAAAGAATATATGTTAATGACATTTAGAACCTTTAGAACACTTTCCTGGGGGTCTTTATGTGTGTAATATGTAGTTTTAGATATTTTAGATTGTAGTAGTGAGTCCGGTGTCTCTGATGTCATGGACACTGGGCTCACTTCCTTCCTGGACTACATGTTGTCTCAGTAGACAGCCCTCTCCCTATCCACAAGGAGGAGCAGTGCACCAAAGAATTATGGGAATTGTAGTCCAGGAAGGAAGTGAGCCCAGTGTCCATGACATCAGAGACACCAGGCTCACTGCTACAATCTAAAATATCTAAAACCACATATTACACACATAAAGACCCCCAGGAAAGTGTTCTAAAGCTTCTAAACGTCATTAACATATATATTTTTGCAAAAAGGGTGAAGTGTCCCTTTAACACAGACATTTATTTGATCTTCCCGGGAAAGGGAAGTCTTGGATTCTAGAACGAGCCAATCGGTCACCTATCTGCCTGGCTTATCTATACCACTGACTAGCCAATGACAATGCTCCTCTCCCTCCAGCTGATGGGAAGAGGAGATGGTATTAAGGCAGACATTTTACAAAATACATTAATTGTAAACCCAAACGATAAAATACCAAGTGCTGGACGGAAGAACTGGTGAAAGACAGAAAAATAGTCTGGATAATGTTCCCATGAACATTTATTGTAATACCTCCTATAATAACAGTATTTTATCGTCATTATTCTGAGCATAAAGTTCTTCCTCGCTAGCAAATCCCAGACATGCAAAACAATTTGGCATAATTCCACATTAGACACCCACGTATATTTAAATCAACATCAACAAACTTAAAAACCTCCAAATCACAAGTCTTAAAGTAATCCGAAGCGTTAATATTGTAACTGCAAGGTAGCAACGATTTAGTAATGAACGTCACGGTTTTGATCAAACACTGAGAAAAGATTCCTAGAAAAAAGTGTTTTAAGTCTATGGAGCGGCCATCTTGGTCAGGGCAACATGGCCTTAAGTCTATGGAGCACCGAACGGCCATCTTGGTCAGGCCAACAGGGCCGCTAGCTATAGCAATCCGAGTCGGTTCTAGCCTGCCCCACTAGGGTGGGCAGCCTGGCAGGACTAATATATATTTGGGGGGGCAAATCCCTGTAAAGTAACCCCCGAAATCCTATCTTCTCCTTTTATTTACCAACAGTAACCCAATTTCCATAACAGCACTGATGACAAACGGTGTTCAGGTGGGTCTAAATGTATCTAAAAATGCTGCCTACCCAATCAGAAAGGATAAATGGTACAGATATTTTGTGGTATTTTTTATCTCGGCTAAAAATAAATATCCCCCATAACTTTTGATTGGGTGGGCAGGATGCACGTTTAGAACCCCCCAACCGGCCCTCAATGCTAATGTATGTTGCATTACGACCGCGATCTGTCATAAACCACTATGAAGACCATAGGACGTGTGGTGAATTATGAATCAGTCTACCAGATACGACAGACGTAAATACATCTTAGGCACAGAAGCGCTGGGGAATTCAGTATGAAAATAGGGCAAGGTCATGTCCAGACACATTTGAATGTAACTATTATTCTCTGTTAATGGATAATGATAAATAAGATCTCAGTATGTGAGTAAACGTGCTGAAAGAAGGTTTTAGTTAGAGAGTGTGTGCGCTGCCACCAAACTACTGTCACTTTTGTCACGTTTACTTTCCTTTCACTAGATTTGCATCACTGAGAAACTCCTCCTTGAACTGTAGCTGTTAACCCTTCACTGCCACCACCAGTGGGGGGGGGTGAAGTAGCAAAGTAGTAAGATCGCGTCACCAGACTTTCCACCTCGAAGGAAAGCCTCGTATTCATTCTAAAACTAGCTGTGTGATAGAACAAAAGGGGGGGGGAAATACATTATGGTTCCGGTGGTGTGTTCCGGTTGACATATTGCTTTTTCTTTGCACATAATGAGAATCACTTACTTTAGTCTCGCTAGTCGCAGAGATGAACATACCAAAATATGATTACCAAAACAAAAGGATTATACCAATTTAAACCGATTTTAAACTAGGGGAATCTTTTAGAGGTGCACGGCACCGGAGGTTCCGGTCGTTGGTTCCAGTCGTTGGTTCCAGTCGTTGGTTCCGGCTACCTGATGACGTAAAGCTCCGTCCGGATCAGAATGCATACTGTGAGTGTGTGTGTGTGTGTGTGTGCATGTGCGTATTTGTGCGTGTGTACATAATATCTGTGTGTGCATGAGTTAAGATTCACTAAGAATATATTCACCGAATATTCGTATATGTGACTCTCTCACACACGCACGCACGCACGCATGCACGCACGCACGCGCGCTGGTGTGAGCGTGTGTCACCTCGGTGTCATCACTCAGGAGAACATGGTTGGCTCACACATGAATCCTCACATCAACTTCAAATGAAGACACGGCTCACAAACAGCGTGCTAATTAAGCCGCCAGCGCTTCGTTTATTTCTATGACAACAGCGGTGTTTTGAAGCGCGCCCGGGGGGGCATGGGGGAGGAGGGGGGGGGGGGGGGGGAGGAGGGGTCTGCCTGGTGCATTCATTCGTTCGTTCGTGTGCTGCTGCACATCCTTTGATTACGTATTAATATTGTGGGTTTGTGTTTCTTTTTTTTGTGTGTGTTTTTTTTTGCCGGCGAGACATTAGCTTTGATTAGCTATTAATTAACGTCTCTCGGAAGACGGCGTGCTGGAGTCTGGAGGGTTAGGGGTGTGTGTGTGTGTGGGGGGGGTGGAGGAGAAAACAACGCAAAACAAACAAACACACACACACACACACGCATGCACGCACGCACGCACGCACGCACGCACACACACACACACACACACACACACACACACACACACACACACACACACACACACACACACACACACACACACACACACACATGTTTGGATATTTCAAAGGTGCTTTTGTGTTTGCGTCTTCCTGTTCTTGTGTCCTCTCCAAGAACACCCCCCCCCCCCCCCCTCCCCGTCCGTCCCCCATCCCAACATAATCAAACCAAATTATTCATTATGAGGGGATGAGAGGCCTTCCTCCCAGCCCTGTCACTGTATAGTCTCTTTCTAGTGGTAATTATGACTGTTGTGTTTTTAGGGATGCAAATATCGATTGTTTTCCTAGATGTTACTCTCTTGGTTACTTTTTCTATTAATTGAGAAGCACATTTTTTTAATTGAATACCAGGGGTTTGGGCCGATGATTCGGGCCTGACACCGACTTTGCCCTGCCGATCTGACCTGTGGTGGAAAAAGTACTCGCATTGATTTATTACTTAAGTAAAAGTATCAATACTGTAATGTAGAAATACAAAAATACAAGTACAAAAATACAAGTACAAAAGCATTGTTGGTATCAAAATACACTTAAAGTACCAAAAGTAAAATACTCATTGTGGAGAAGGTCCCATTTCACAGGTTGAAAATGTATAAAAAATCTTTGGAAAATAGTCGATCTACTGTACAAGCATTGTGAGCTTGAACACAAACATTGAATGCCATTGACAATGAATGGCCAGCTTTGAGTGTTTGTATGAACACAAACATCGGATGCCATTGACAATGAATGGCCAGCTTTGAGTGTTTGTATAAACACAAACATTGGATGCCATTGACAATTAATGGCCAGCTTTGAGTGTTTGTATGAACACAAACATTGGATGCCATTGACAATGATTGGCCAGCTTTGAGTGTTTGTATAAACACAAACATTGGATGCCATTGACAATGAATGGCCAGCTTTGAGTGTTTGTATAAACACAAACATTGGATGCCATTGACAATGAATGGCCAGCTTTGAGTGTTTGTATAAACACAAACATTGGATGCCATTGACAATGAATGGCCAGCTTTGAGTGTTTGTATAAACACAAACATTGGATGCCATTGACAATGAATGGCCAGCTTTGAGTGTAGCGTAAGCACAAACATTGAAGACGAAGGTGAGGACGCCCCTTGTGATTGGTTGGCCGTCGACACAACTGGCTCCAACGAACTGCTGCGGCCAATGAGGCATCTATTTTTTTTTATATCTATGCCCAAAACATCCACAAGCACATGAGCTTCGTGGATCGGCTACCTTTACGTTTTAACACTTTTGAGAAAAACAAGAGGGAAATAAAGCTACATTTCAAGTGTTTGCCCCAAAATCAATAATTAAAAATGATTCTTAGACAAATACATAATTAATATAATAATACATCATTATTAGTTTGACGAACTGTGTTTCTGCTGGTCAGAGCTGAGAGGAGGAGCAGAGAGGAGGAGCCAACACAGCCAGGAGGAGGAGCCTGAGGAGCATGATGAGAAGACGAGGACGAATGAGGCGATGGACGCGAGACATAACTGACCTCCATTTTGGAAATTTAAAGATTTTTTTAAAAAATGTTTGGAAATGTTTCTTTTGCAAATTGTTTGAAAATATTTTGCCTACAGGCCCAAAATAACATTATAACATAACATTATTTTAACTGGTGGTTGGTATTGGTGTTTATTCTGTGTATTTATTTTGCTGTTTATTGTGTATTTTATTTATTCCCCCCCACCCCAGCGTGCATACATATTGCCTCGTGGCAGTTCCCATTCCGACTTACATTTCGGTGCAATAATAATTCATAAGTACTGTACAGACAGTCCCATATCATTAGCCTGGCTAATAAGCCATGGTATTTGAGTCTGGAGATGCTGTGTATGGATCTTGTTTCCCGGGGGGCGGGTTCAAACATTTTGTCTTTGACGCAATTGGTTAGAGCTACTGTCAGTCAAAGGTCTCAAGCGTTGAACGTCACTGTACCAAAGCCCGCCCATATTGCATACCGTGTCCCGATTGGCCACACCATTTCTCTGATTGGACATCAGATGTCAACATTGTAATGAAAGGCACCGCTCACTTCACATTTGATAGTGATAGTTTGATAGTGAAAGTGGTTAGAGCGTTCATGACATTCATTTTCATTCATTTTATTTTTCGTTTTTGAGGGGCCTATGTCCAGCTTTGAGGGTCCGTGTAAACACAACCGTAACTTTGAATATTCAGTGATTATCTGTGGTCTTGGGGTTTCTCTGTGTGTTCTGAAGCCTTTTGAGCTGCAATAAAAAAAGAAAGATTTGCCAGCAGTGAGAGATTTTGCCTGTCTTACCCCCCCCCCCCCCCCCCCCACACACACACACACGCACACACAGCATAGAGGAGGGGAGGGCAGAGGAGAGAGGGCGGGATTTGGTCGGCGACATCCCTGTCCAGTGTCCACAGGCAAATCAAAGCACTTTATGCAACCCATTTTTTCACCCAGTCTCAATTATCTAATGTAATCCTGGGCGCTACACTTCCTCTGCCAACCTGGGGGGGCAGCGGACTGACCTCATGCTTCCTTCTATGCATGAGGAGTCCAAGCTGCTTCTTTTCACCTGACGTAGCGCGTGGAAGCCGGAAGGAACACGTTATTCCGACCAATTAATTCCTTTCCCCTCCATCATGGGCGCCCCGGCTGGCCAGGGGAGGCAGTTTAGAGACCAGGATTACTGCATCTTTTTTGTGAGGGTCGTCCCCCTGCAGGCGGGGCCACGCTGATGTGTCCTCTGTATTTTATGGGGTCTGGCCCTGATTGTCAAATACTCCCACAGTATTGTCATGTCTACTTATTATAAGCAACTTGGGCTTGTTATTCTGTACAGTAGCTTGTAAATGTTGTTGTGGGTTTTGCAGCTTGTTTCCTAAGTTGCAGCATATAGGCTACATCAGTACTTTCTCAAACATTTTCAAGTCAAGGATCCCCGCATTAATATATTTGTTTACGGACCCCCATATATAGTTTGTGTGCACAGACCCCCTAGGCCTACAATATTTGTGTTGTTAAAATATTTCACAAATATTCCACATAAAATAAAGCAGTATTTTTTTTTAAATAGCAGATTGTAGATCGACTATTTTCAAATAGCTGGTATTTTGTGCTTGTGTCGCTTCTTTTGTAGGGCTTGTTTTCATATACATGGCTTATTTCTGTCGTAAAATCGTGAAACACTGCCCCCTACTGTGAATGCAGCAGTAGACACTTCCTAGAAGCAGCCGAGGACGCAGCACAGCAGGCTTCACGCGGGCTCTTTAAAACCCTCCGGGTCTCCCCTGGAGTCTGGTTTGACACATCCTTCCTTATTTGGAAGTAGAGATAAGTAAACAACTTAAACAAAGTGTTCAACCTCATGAAACCTCAAGAGTGGAGTTGTAACTTGTCGGTTTTGAAAACTGCCAAGTCCAAGTCACATTATGTGATATAATTATCTTCATGACGTTTGGACGTTTTTAAGTCTTTCAAAGGTGAGTTAGCTACCTGAGCTACAAATTAGCTGCTTTATAGTGCGCACGTATATGTGTGTACAGAATAAAGATGTGTAACATAACATAGCTTTAACATAACTGCATTATAGTCAAAAGGCTGAACAGATTAAGCTGCTAAAGGTGCTGCTTGTGTGCATGGGAGTAAATAAATAAATAAATAGCCTACACAATATTTAAGCGAGATAAGCGAGAACAAAATGCAATGTGTGTATATGGAAGATAAAGTAGGAGTCTGCACATTATGACAAACAGAAGGACCTGCAATTACTGTAGCAATGTTTCTGAGCTGGAAGAAGCAAGATATTTACAAGTTACAACCCTTGTCACTTGACCATTGAAGGACAAATCATAAAGGGCACTGAGGCAGGCTATTGTGCCTGCAATCATATATTATATTCATATAATATATATCTTTATTTTGCCCTCATTGTGTCAAGTACAGTCTAGGCTAGGCAGCCACATTATCATTTACTTTTGTAAGTTGTTAGTTCTTAGGCTACAGTAATACAAACATAACATGTAAAAAATACTATATTCATGTAAAATATTCCAAATATTTTATGAAAAATGTAAAGGGTGTTGCTCACATACAGTAGGCTCCCCTCAGAAAAAGAAAAATCATATTTGAAATGGGGACCCCCTCCCCAACATATGAAATATAGGCACCCCCCAAAAATAATCATATTTGAACTGGGGACCCCCTCACTCTGACAAGCACTTGGACCTGGAGTTTTGAGCCATTTCACTTAGTTTGACTCAGTTCCATAGATAAATATTGTGAAAATAGCAAATCTACAAGCTCACACCCGCCTCGTTAGCTTGTAGATCCGATCCGCTATTTATTTTCCTTTTAATTCTAGACCTATATTATTTGACAATTTGGCCAATGTTTGACCAGTTTTTATAGTATAGTTTGTTGATTACTTTTGATGCAGTAAAGGCCTTTTTTCTTTTAATTTCTTTGTTGTTATTCTTTGTTTTTTTTGTATTAAAAAGGTCTTAAAAGTCCTTAAAGGGTGAGTGAGAAGATGGCACCTGGGAAAATGAGGCTGGTCGGTCACTGCCGTTGCCACCGGTAGCTGCCAGCAGGAGAGGAAAGGACTGGCGAAACTAGCCTGATGTATTGGATGGAGATGACTGGAGATGCCGCTGGACTGGAGGGCTCATCCGAGCACAAACTACAGAGAGGGGATCTACTCTGGGTTCCAAAGTTTAAACCTGGGCTGGGCGTCACTTCTACACTACTGATGAAGTCAAGTGGAAGATGCCAGATGGCTCAAGGTACGAACCTTGTCTGTCTGTTTTTGTTTTGCTGCTGCTTGTGTTGCATGCTGTGTGAGTGTATACTAATACTAATGTGATTCATTTTGGGACACAATGACTGCAGCGTGGCAATGAAACATGTTCAGACAGGCTTTCTTTCTTTCTTTCTTTCTTTCTTTCTTTCTTTCTTTCTTTCTTTCTTTCTCTTTCTGTCTCTCTCTTTCTGTCTCTCTGGATAGGAACCTTGTTTGTTATTTTGTTGCCGAGCACTGCTTGTGCATATGATATGATATGATATAGTACTTTATTGTCAGTTCACACTGAAATGTGTCTTGCGACCCAGCAGCCAATTATGCAGACATAACACATACACACATTTGACATAACACAAAGAACAAGACAATTTACATACATAAAGACAGAGCAATGTCCACCGCCTAGATAACCCCATGGCTACTACAACTCCTGATTAAGCCTCAAAGTCGATTGGTGGACAAAGGACCTCTTTAGGTCCTTTGTCCACTTATTGTATGCTGGTACACCATATCTCCTTCCTGAAGGTAGCAACCTATATTCTCCATACAACACATGCTTAGTATTAGAGGTGATATTCCTCTAATATTAAGCATGTGTTGTGTGGAGACACATGCATACACATGTTGCTCTATTGCTGTCGTATTGTTGTATTGTGTTTTACTAATGTATAGTTCAAGGCAAGCGGTTGCTCTATTTTCAGTCAGTTTCTGGCTCTGGGTTTGGAATCTGATGTGAATCCACAGTGTGAGGTGGTGGTGTTCTTTCTGCTGTAGAAGGTACAGGATACAGTTCATAGTATATGTGCATGTAGCTCTTGGTCACGTCAATTTTGGACTCTGACATATACAGTAACAGCCATCAATTCCAAATGTTCAAATAAAAACATGTTCCAAGTGTTTGAGAGAGGACAAGAAGACAAGAATATTTTCACCCATAAAATGTCCTTTATTTTTCTTCCCACAACAAAATGTCTACAAAAGCGATAGAGTTTAACAAAATAAAATAAAATAAAAATAAATCACATCAGACATATATACTTGGTATGTACATCTGCAGCATGTAGGCCTACTGTACACACACATGTACACAAGATGCTGAGAGATTCACACCGCTCTGAACTTCAACCAATGAGATCCAGCAAATACGCTTATTTGTGCATGGCTGATAAATACGCACGCACGCACGCGCACACACACACACACACAGACACACACACATGTCTTCACAGTTGCAGAGCGATCGGATCCACAGCATAGTTCATCGTTCAGAGTTCAGCACACCGTGACATCCTCAATGTTCATTTAACTCAGAAAGCGTCACCATTTTACCAAACATTATTACACGCTCAGTTAGAAACGGATAGGCCTATACATGAACACGAGGATGTTTTTTTTTATACTGTGCCAGGGTCCCTTCTCATCAAATAAAAATAAATAAAAAAAATCCCAAAAATTACATAAGCAAAAACAAATGTAGTCTGATTTAATGTGTGCACTCGTCACTCGCCTTGAAATTCCCCTTGATTGGTTGTCATTGTCAGGTAAACTCTCACAGTAAAGCATCTACGTATAAGACAGACTTAGAGATATGGGACGTTAATCGTTGTTATCGTTTATCGCAATGACAAAAATGTGAAGTGGTCCTCCGTCATACACTGGACATAAGTACTTGGTGCTGCTGCTTTCTGTCACCTGTGACACCAAATCTCTTCGCCAAAAATGGTAGATCTGCGATGCGTTCATTGTTAGCTTGTAATGTAGATCTACTATTTTTGGCTAATGGCATTTTAAGAGTTTTAACTTAAGCATATTTTGATTATCGCGATAAAATTGCTAATTGCATTTTCTTGGCCACAATCGTAAAATGTTCATATCGTCCCATCCCTGGACAGACCTGCCTCTCCACACTAGCTATGGCACTTTATTAAAAATAACAATAAAAGGTGTGTGTGTGTGTGTGTGTGTGTGTGTGCGTGCGTGCGTGCGTGCATTTTGTTCAATTTTTCCTGTGTAAAAAAAAATCCCCCCCCCAAAAAAGAGGTTTCTGTTATCCCCTTTGGTTGCAGATTGCTACATTTTTATCTCATTTTCTTTCCATGGAACTCCAATTTCATGCTTAATTCATCGTGTAACGATGAGTTGCGAATGTTAAAAGAACTGCCTCCAGGTCGTATACTCTTGTTTACACATGCACTCACGCGCGCACACACACAGTCACACACAGTCACACACACTCAACAGATTGTCGCAGGAGAGGAAAGGGAAGTGAGTCGGCAGAGTGTATTTGACTAAAAGCATGAAATGTGTGTTTTCTTTTAAATCCAGGTATATAAAAATGTATAGCGCACTTTGTTTAGGTCACAGGTGGCATGGCCTGTGGGTCAGTGACCCTGGGTCTGCATTGATGGAGTGTAGAGGATGTTCAGGCGCATGGACAGGCTGAACAGGCGGCTCCATAACATTCACATGAGGACAGGATGTGTCCCTCCCCGAAAACAAACTCCATTTCAATAAGGCCAGTTCAGCAAATAAAACAGAATGAAATCGGTACTTCACTTAAGTGGTGGTAATGTTAACTTGCAAACATTCAAATTTAGACTGAACCCCCCCCTCCCAAAATAATAATAATAATAATAAAAAGAAAAAACGCTTTTCAAATCACACATTTTAAATAGATTGCATATAAATGGAGGCCTTTTATTTAAAAAGTTCTCTTGACGTCTTAAGAAAAAAAGAAAATTGCTTTTGAATTGACTGAATTGAAGTGAAGATTCCCCCTCCTCCCCTAGCCCCCCCCCCCCCCCCCAACCCGCCCAACCCACAATATCATGAAAAAAAAAACTAAAAAAGGCCCAAATGTTTAATCGCCAGGAAACGTCATGCAATTAGAACCGAACAACAATAGGATAATAGTAATAGAAGAATAGTAGTCATAATTATAACAACAATAATAATAATAATAATAACAATAATAATAATAATAGTAATAAAATAAAAAATAATCTTACAATGCAAACATAACAGCAGTAGTAAATGCCTCTGTTTCTTATTGCTACATTATCTTTTACTTACAGTGTTATTTTGAGTTCAGAACACCCCCCCCCCCCCCCCCCCCGCCTGTCTGTCTGACACGCATCATCGACATCACGATCATATCCTAAAAAAAACCCCAAAGCTACCGATTCACAGTCTAAAGCCCTCTCCGTGCTTTTGTCGCACGACGGGTGTCGCACACCAAAATCGCCGACCTATACAAAGCGCGTAGGTCGACCACTTTCGATCGTGCGACGTAGCATAAATCAGGCAGTTTTTTTTTTTACAGAGAAAAAATAACAAACATGTCACAGACAGAAACTTCATTCTTTGAAGAGTCGGGTGGAATTCACTCACTGGTCCACGTGAACTTTGTGGGTATGGGGGGGTCGGTCAGTGACTGACAGCTTATTCAGTGGCTTTTCCATTGTTATACCACAAGCAGCAAAGATAGACGGCAGACAAATATTATAATTAGAAGAGAGAGTAATATTTGCTTTCTTGTTCTTTTTTTTGACGTAGCTAATTGCAAATAGCTTGGTTCAGACAGTGAATTCGCTCCCCCCGTGCACGCATCCATGTGCATGCATGTGCACGCATCCATGTGCACGCATCCATGTGCGCACATACAAGTTATCAAAGCCTTGTCTGGGTATAGATTTCCATTCATGGCGTACATATACGGCAATGTTTACACTCCAGCGGTTTAATTTTTTTTTTTCCATCTCCAAAACAAATACTTTAATAATCATTACAGTTTCTTTTTCAAATTCTCAAAAAATATTAAAACCCTTCTTTGTAAATACAAAGACAGAAAAAAAAGCGCCGCTCCCTGAGAGATGCTAGTGTAGTGCATCCAGCCTTTAACAAGCCTTTAACGAGGCGTAACGAGCAAAAAAGTTGATTGTCTTAACGAGACACTGGGGTCAGAGGTCATGGGAAGGATCCTAGGTGGGGGCTTGGCATCATGGAAGAGTCCTGTGATGACATCGGCTATAGACACCGTTTCTCAACGTGTGGCCCGGGGTCACCAAATGGACCCTCACAGGTCAGTTTGGTTCCATTTATACACTCAGTGTAAAACTGAGGATTTTACAGTGTAGATTGGGGGTTCCATAGAAAGATGGTGTCAAATGGGTGGTCCTTGGCCTAATTATGCATATCGTCTCTGTCGGGTGATAACGTTATGTCCAAAACGTAAAAATGAGCAAAGGTCAAAACGATTCGCTTCACATCGCTTTTACATGCTTGCGGATCTGCTACTTTTGATGCTTTTTTGTGTGACGCTGGATCAAGATAAGAGGTTTCTGCCCGACAGTGACGGTATCAAAGTGAGATATCAAATGGACACAGATATCAAATGAATGCCATATTTTATACTTTGTCGTACGAAAGTGTCATTTTAAAAGTAAGGGAGCAAGTCTGATCTACAAGCTTGCAACGCTCGTAGATCTGCTATTTGAATTTTTTTTAATAAAATTAAATAAAAACAGTTTCACCTAAAATGCCAAAATAGGGACGCCAGGTTGAAAGTGGTTAAATGGGATAAACAATAAATAAATGTCATTTTAACCAATGAAAAGTATTAAGCTTGTGACTAAAGTGACAACTATTGACTCGATTTTTCAGTTTCCTGTTTTGGAACTACAAGATTTCACCTGACATCGGCAATTCCCATGTCAGTTTTCAATGTTCGGTACATGAACACTATAGTCCTTGTAACGAGCTAGTGATTTGGCCACTGTGCATTTATATTAATGAACATGTTGTGCATGCAAAGATCAGAAAACCAATGAGTTGTTTTTCTTTTTTAAATTAACACTAGACCAGAGTGCATCAACACTCAGTCTTAAAGTCATTCTAATAAGTGCTTTGTTATCGATAAGGTTCTCTCTTCAGTGTACTGCCACACCGATTTACATACTTGCAATTACCATTTATTTATATTGATCGCATGATGTTTTCATTCAAAAACTGTAAGACCATTATTAAAGAAACTCAATCGACTTTTAAAAGTACCACCTGCAATTGAATGTCACGTTTCAATCGGTGTGTCTGTGTGATGATGGATTACTTACAGTGTATGTTCATACTTCACTTCAATTATTTGATAGTTTTAGTTGCTCATTACTTTTACAGATTTAGATTATTATTATTATTATAAAGATAGTACCAGATTACAACGGCATGTTATGGAATTTATGCCAATAATTTAGTACTTTTTTTTTACTAAAGTAACATTTTGAATACAGGACTTTCACTTGTAAGAAAGTATTTCTACATTGTGGTATTTATTGATACTTGTGTTTCTGAAACTGTTCATCATTGGATTATGTTGCAAAAGCAATGCAGACAGAGCAGCATCTAGTGGCTGAATGGAGAACTGCATGAAGTGAACTCAAATATAAAACCTACCATTTTAATTAATATCAAATGGATATTAATGAGCTTAAACTTAAGCTTGGGATTTTATAGTCAGTACTCTGGTAGCACTACATGGCAGAGGGGGAAGCAAAGATATACACATGTAATCACTTAACGTAACCAGTAATGCCCAATGAAACCCAATGTCATGCTACGCAGTGGCCAAAAGTTGATCAACATAATATTTATTTAAAAAACAAAAAGGAAAAAAAAAGCATTGACAATCTACGAGTGTCAATAAATATGGAATGACTAACAAAAAAAATAGAAAATAAATAAAACACACTAAAGTGATTGTCTATCACAGCTTGTCTATACAGATAATCATATTAATATTGCAACTGTAAAATGGCATACGTTTTTTTTTTACGGAGGCTAAGCCAGCTTCCCTTCACATGCAGCCTTATATTGTAGAACGGGGTTCACCCGCCGTTCTAAGGCCTCGTCATCATTTCCTGTCACATGAGCAATGCTACGGAGTCCACGGAATATCATGGAATGTCTTTAAAAATCAAATGATTGGTGGACTTCAGTACTTCATACTGTATATAGTGCATTCTAGCTAAAAGGGCTAAGCTTTGCTGACCAGCTGGGTGGGGGGGGGGGGGGGGGGGGGGGGGGGTGTTAAAGGGATATTTCACTTTGAAACAGTCCTGGGGTCATTGTAACGTCTACTCTGGCCAGATAGTTTTTAAGTTGCTTGATTCAATATTTAAAATATCTGATCATTTATTTGATCATTATGCCCTCCTATATAAATTAGTAAAAAAAGGAAAAGAAATAAAAGAAAACAGCCTCCACACGCATTAAGAAGGACAACATCAGTCACTAAATGAGTCTAACATGGTTAAAGCTAAGTTTGAAAATTGAAAATACTTTTTTTATTGAATCAAAGCAACTTAAAAAAACGGTCTGGTATGCACAGAATAAAAGTAGATATCAAAATGTCTGATCCCAGAAGTGTTTTCTTTTTGTTAAGGTGAACTAGCCCTTTAAAATCAGAAAGGCAGTGTAACAGTTATTGCTCCTTGGGTAGAGGGGTCAGAGGTCAGGTTGGGGTCCTTCATATTGACAGCCCGCTGGGCTGGATTGTGCAAAAACAGGGTAACAGGAAGGGGGTGGGGCCAGAGATCTCCAATCTCAGATCTTGTAGATCGTTGAGGATTGGCCGGCTTTAAGCATTTAACCTTTACTTCTGACTCCACGGGAGGGGGGGTGGGAGGGAGGGACACATTTCATGAGTGTTACACCACCTCTGGGTTTCTTATGGTTGTCATAATCCAGATCGGTGTCCGCTCAGAAAGAACAAGGGATGGACGGTGGTGGTGGTGGGAGGGATTCTGGGTAAGAGGCGGGACTTTACCGTGAGGTCTCTGATTGGCTTTTTCTGATTGTTCAAGAGCAGTCCATTTCTTTATTTTGGACGGAGTTATTATTGCAGTGAAATGATTGATAGGACGGCACATCTGCCAGATTATGTTTCTCGCAAAATAGAATATTTATGTATATATATTCACCTTGAAAAGTAGATGCCATTACTTTCTTTTCTTTTTTTTAAAAATCCTTCATATTCTCGTAGAAAGGGTGCCAACACCCCTCTTTACATATCAACAAAATCCAGACAAGGCTTTTTTTTTTCTAGAACAAAACCCCGAATCAACTCCCACTTTTACCCCATAATTCTTGTACAAGTCTCATTTTCAACTTTACAAATTCTGTACACATGAAACTATCAAATAAAAACACAATAGACAAGGTATATCCGGCCACCATGGGCTACGGTCATTTTTAAATAAGGGCTAACTTATTATTATTAATTTTTTTTAACAGAACAAGAAATAATACTGGAATCTGCTCTGCACTACAAGAAAATATCTACAATAGCTTTTACTAAATACACACAAATTCCCTCCCCCATCCTTCTGCAGGCTCGTAACGCCATCATCGTCGATACAAAATAAAAAATAAAATCAACAAACAAATGCTTTTTTTTCTCCCCTCAAAGTTAAAAGAAATTAACTTACCCAGTTTGTTTGTTTGTTTTAAAAGATTGATAGCTTAAAAAATGTTCCTAGGTTTGTCTTTTAAAGTCTGTACATTTCTGGTCAGTCAGTCCGTTCAGGAGAGAGGAGAGCGCCCCGCACTCGGGTCGCTACAGGGGAAGCGGGGTTTGCGTTTTTTTGTTCTCATCATAATATATACATTCTTCAGACTGTATCGGTGAACGGGGGACGTTGGACGTTAAGTACTGGACATTCCTAGTATTGTTGGCGGTAACCGTACGTTTGTGGCGGCGGCTGGCTACTTGGCTCCACGCTGCCCTTGCCTTGGCCGCGGCATGGCGGCGAGCTCCCGCCGGGTGTGGAACCTGCCGCGGCGGCACCACAGTCAACAAGCGCCGTCAGCGCTGCCTTGTCGTCTTCTTGAAGGTGCCAGACGACGTGGTGGTCTGGGTACTCGGGCGGTGGAGGCGGTCCTTCTCCTTCGGCGGCGGAGGTGGGGGGACCGCGGGCGGGCAGTCACTTGGGCATGGCCATGGCGGAGTTGGGGTCCGGGTTGAAGAGCTCCTTGTAGAGCGGAGGGAACAGGACGTTGACCGTCTCCGGGTGCAGCTGCTGGAAGGCCTGCAGCTCCTCCGTGTGCAGCGTGCACAGTGCCGACAGCGTGGGGATGCGGCTTATCAGCTGAGAGAGAGAGAGAGAGGGAGAGGAATGATCGTTAGAACAGTGGGCCGTGAGTGGGACAAAACATTTACCAAATAATAACATTGTAATGATAATATTAAAATAATATCGGGCAGAAACCTCCTATCTCCATAATTCTTTTGTGTTTTTCCGTAATTTTACACCCTACTTGATCATACTACAGCGTCACACAAAAGCATCAATAGTAGCAGATCTACAAGCTAGAAGTATTGTTTTCATTGTGATACTGGGAACTTAAAAGTAAGCTACGTTAGTTCCATTGATCCAAGCCGGAACACAATCGATTGATTGACTGTTAAAATAAACGGGCTCATCTGACCACTTAACAGTTAACACGGCAGCCTATCAGCTAGCTGACATGCTAGTTAATTTAGCTCCAGTTTACGTGATGTAAGTACAAAAGAGTTTTACTTATGTAAGAATCTATACTTGGACTAAGGTATACATTTCAGCTCGTCTGTATTGTCAGCCTATCACCCATCTTCACACTATGCTATGCAGTCTAATGTCGCACTTTATGATTCTGTAATAATACAGTATGCTGTCATCGTATGGTGTTCTGTGGTGGTGTCTGCACTGAAATACCTAAACACATTCCTAGTGTGAGACTTGGCCACGAAAAGCTTCAGAGCTCTGAAATGCTGCTGAAATCCTAAGTTGTCACGACTCAGGGAGATGGAGGACCAGTGACTGTACCTTGGCCAGCGCATCCTCGTCCATGTGATTCTTTTGCATAATGAGATTGAGGACCAGTGACTGTACCTTGGCCAGCGCATCCTCGTCCATGTGATTCTTTTGCATAATGTGCTGCAGAGCAAAGTAGATCTTCTCCTGAAGCTTCTGGACCTTCCTGGGTTCCATGAGCCACGGTCGATCTGGAACCAAAGACGAGCGGAATGCATTTGAATATGTCTTTCTTTCTTTCTTTCTTTCTTTCTTTACTTGTGAAATTGGACATTCTACATAATGAGTACTTTCTACTTTTGGTACTTTAAGTACATTTTGATACAATTATTGTACTTTTACTCAAGTACATTTTGAATTCCATTACTTAAGTAAATCATTTGAGTACCTGTGGAGATGAGTACTGCTGCGGAGAACAGAGCGATCTCCTCCTCGGTCAGCTGCAGCGAACACAGACTCTTGGCGAAGTCGAACACGGCGCTCACCAAGTCGTCACAACCTGAACAGTGGGAGGTGATTAACACCACACGTATATTATTCACTCACTTCTGGATAAAACACAAAACAAAACACACGAGTATCTTTGGGATTAAGGCACAACAGGGTGCAACCATTAGTTCAACAGTCAAACAATTGTTTTGTTTAATCAATTGTAACATTAGAAAATAATTGATACAATTATAATTATTAGTTGTCGTGATGATGGATTATTAAGTTATAGGCTCATCCTGATTGGTGGAGTCACCAGTCCATCAGATGGTAGTCAAACATTCAATCAAGAAGTTTGATTGATAAGTAGGTAAATTATGTGTGAAAGAAAGTAATCGATTTTCCAATCAAACTAATCGATTCAGTTGATTACAAAAAAGCAAATGACAATTTCTACGTGCCGATTAATTGCAGAATAATTGCTAATAAGTTTATCGATAATAAACACGCGTTCAGACAAAACATGAGTATACGTGTAAGTACTTGTGTGTCTCACCTAATGCTTTGAACATCTGCATGCCTCCATACTTGCCCTCAAAGAGCACAGTGTTGTTGAGGGGGTTGAAGGCCCGACACATCCTCACCAAGACCACCTCTAGACAACCTGCAGGAACACACACGTTTACTCAATTGATCCAACGGTGCACAAAATAAACGCAAAGCAATTATATGTGCAGTATTTTACTTCTTGCAGTGGTTCTCAACCATTTCTTGATCAGGGCCCACTAGAAAATCTGTTTGCGGCCCACCCATCTGACCACATTACGCAAAAAATAAATTGCGTTTTCAGAGCATGTTTATTTCAATGAACAATACTTTATACTGTATTAGTGCCGGTTTATCTGTATCACAATGACAACTCAATTTTCAAGGTTTTAAAGAAGAAACAACTTTTTATGTATTTATTAGTTAGTCGTATAATGTCCAATCAGACAGGAGTGACATCACAATATGCAATATAAATGGCATGATACAATTCATCAAAGGTTCACTTCAAGGGAAAAGGCTCGCTCAACTCTTTTAAAGGTTCAGAAAAGACAAAGCAAAGAGAAAAGTAGACCGACTCTCATACATGATCCTCCAAAAATATATAATAAAAATACAAAAGGAAAAAACTGCCTTGTTGACTTTTTTTGCTGTGCTGGGTGCAGATTCAAAGAGAACATATAGAAAGAGAATAAAATCCGCACTCTCAGTCATAGTAAGAGTCTTGTTTAATAATGTTGAAGACGCGTTTCGGCGCGCAGGCCTTCGACAGCAATTCTGACAGTGTCAGTGTCAGAATTGTAAATTCTGACACTGACGATGGCCTGCGCACCGAAACGCGTTTTGCCTGGTTTGACTGCTGCTGCGGATCCTCAACATTATTAAACAAGACTCTTACTACGACTGAGAGTGCAGATTTTATTCTCTTTCTAAGAATTCATCAAATAACTAAATTAATTTAGCTTAAAGAAAGATGTTCTTCCCCAGCGGATTCCTCACGACTCGCAACAACACAATGTAATATAAAGACTGAATTAATTTCCAAGCGGATTCATCGCAGCTCTGATTCCACACTTGAATTGCACCTTTCTATGACCCTAGACAGACTGTCTTTTCAAACTCATCTGTTGTCTGCCCATGATGGTCTTTTAATGCTTTATATTTATTTGATATCGGAGCGCGCTATACCACTGTCTATGAACACCTGTTGCACAGAAGGACACATGATCTCCAACTAACGGGCAGTCAAAGTGAATATCTTGTTGGTATATATATCAAGGTTGAGAACAACTGGTATAGGTAGTGAAAGCAGACAGAATGACATGACCATGACCCGCCGTAACCCTCACCTGACTTGAGCAGCAGGATCTGGTCGTTCTGGCACAGCTCCATGAAGCCGGAGATGCGCTTAGCAAACTCCACCACGTACTGGATGGCATGGGTGATCTGGATGGCACACTGCTGCCACAGCACGTCCCGGCTCTGAGGACAGGTTACAGGCTTGGTTACAGTCGCTCCACTGGGCTTACGGAGCAAGAAAACTAAACTGGATGTACAGTTGGAGGCCATCGATATTGTCCTTTTCTTTTTGCTGAGGTTTGCGTGATCTGCGCAAAAGGACAGTTAACCCATTTTGGGCGGGAACCCCTTTTGGTGTTTTAAACATTATGTTATAATTTAGCTATTGAAAAATAGCAGATCTACAAGCTCATAGCGCGCCACCGAGTGGCGCGCTACGAGCTTTGTAGGTCTGCTATTTTTGAAAAATCGTGAAAATATTTATTTCAGAAAACTGGAGGATTTAGAAGGATTTTTTTAAATTTTGAGGTCAGGCCTAAATGGGTCAAATGATAAGGGACAATATCGGTGGCACCCAACTGTAACAACACAACGCAACACACATACTGAACAATGTTAAACGTACTACTTTGTGTAATGTTACTACGCAGGCACACACGCACACACACGTGCAAGAGGCTGCAGTACGTATACAACTTACTGTAAGCCTTATTTATACTTGTCATGCACCGAAAATAGCAGATCTACAAGCTCACGGCGCGTCACTCCGCACCACTTTGTGAGCTTGTAGGGCAACTACATTATGTTCACTATTTTTGCACAGACACATAAGTTAGGACAAAGTAATTATAAAGGGCTGGGGACGTGCTGGTTAATCGGACTAATCATTAATCAATAATAGAATCTTTGCATGTTTAACATGAATGGATATACTGTAAAAAAACACGCTTTTTGATTGCTTGATTTAACAAAAAATAATTGTGGAATAATCACTGAGAAAATGATCAATAGTTACAGTCCTAGTACACAACAGTGTACGTAAACAGCATCCAGCTGTTTACGTACACTGTTGTGTACAGTCTTTTCTATGTCTGTTCTGTGAAGAACAAAGTGCTGAGTTCACCTGCAATTTGTCGCTGTAGGGTGGAAAACCTTGTATGTCCAAAAGCGTTCCTTTTTTGTTGTTTATTTCTAAAACGTAATGAAAATAGCTCTCGATCTACAAGCTCACAATGCGTCATTTGTGGATCTGCCATTTTAGCTACTTCTGTGCAACACTGCTGCATGAAGCAGTACATTAATTTAGAAAAAATAAATATACACACGTGCCCGACAGCAACGACATTCCTACTTATGAAAGAATAATTTCCACTCCCAACATTCAAAGAACAGTATCAGCAAATTGCCTCTGTGTGTGTCTTCCATCTTTTATCGTTGTTCAAAGGCTTCCCTCTTAATGACCCATAATGCATTAGACACACAAGAATGAGTGAGGTCATACTGACTGAAGGAACGCGCGCATGAACATAGCAGTGGGGGAGAATCGCTTCATCATAAAATCTCACTTATATTTGTCAGGATCTGCATACTGTAGATCCTTTGATGCCAATAATTCATTCATTCATTCATTTTCAATTTATGTTAACCAAGTCAAACACATTTTAACGTACTTTTGTTTTGTTGTAAATGCACTTTTCAATTTACTTTTTTTATATGATGGCTTTTTTATTTTTAACTTTTTATGCAACGAGACTCGTGAGCTCAATAAAACGGACACACACACACACACACACACACACACACACACACACACACACACACACACACACACACACACACACACACACACACACACACACACACACACCTTGTTCTGGTACATCTTGACCTCCTCATAGGAGTGTGTTTGCCAGGCCAGCTGTTGCAGTTCGTCTGCGGTGTACTGACATGTCTCCAGGTGAGACTTGATGATGTTCTGGGCAATACGATCTGAAAAAACAAACAAAAAAAATACACAAAGTTAAAATATGGAGAAACCCCCAACAGCAACTTATTTTTTATTTCCAAGGACCCCCCAGTTTGATATGCTCTAGGATACGAACCCCCACTTGATATCATTTCTATCTCGGGCAGCCCGATCTACACTGACAAATAAAATAATAATAAATACAAATGTTTAACCCTGAGTGTACAAAATGGAACAATTGTTTTCACTCTCAGAGTTACAGACCCAATAATGGTCCCTTTGGTTCCATGTGTACACTCTCAGAGTTACAGACCCAATGATGGTCTCTTTGGTTCCATGTGTAGACACTCTCAGAGTTACAGACCCAATAATGGTCTCTTTGGTTCCATGTGTATACACTCTCAGAGTTACAGACCCAATAATGGTCCCTTTGGTTCCATGTGTATACACTCTCAGAGTTACAGACCCAATAATGGTCCCTTTGGTTCCATGTGTATACACTCTCAGAGACAGACATAACATGAGAGTTGTTGTCGGTGTTGTTTGTGTTATTGACTCAAGAAACAGATCTACAGTATCAGAAGCAGCACATTGCGTCACTTTGTCTGCTTCTAGATGCGGCTATTTTCGCTGTCGTCGTACGACAACGCTTAAATGCGCTTAAATTGTTAATTGCACTTACATTGTCAAAAATGAGGATATTTTGTGTCCTTCAATTATTGGTAAATATTTCAAGGTGCAATTACTGGTGATATCTGGAGTTAATGTTCACTTGAACATACACTCAATACACAGACACAAATTACAGCCTGTGTTGTTACAGTATATACAGTAAATGGACTTGGAAATGTATTACATTTTTTACTAAAGAGCTGGCGACAGACCCGTGTTACTGAACAAACAATCAGAATATAGAGATATTTAACAACTTTATTTCAACAACTAACTGTCTATCACAGAGTAAAAAAGCACCTTTATTTTTCTTCGCAACTACACCTCCTGGATGTTATATAGGCCTATCTGGAACTGCACTTCCTGAATGCTATAAATTTGGGCGACTGTAAAGACGAAGTGGGGAGGAGACGTCGCATCCGCTTTATCCCTGGATTCCCGACCGTTGCTCCAGACTGTATGACCGGAAGCATTTGACCGTAGTGGGAGGAAACACAGCAAGGGTTGTTGGAGTGGACATGTTGTCAGATGGCTGTGTGTAGTATAAGCCTGTCTGATCTTCTGTCTCCTCTCAGATTAGCACTGTGAGTCACTCTGTCACTCTCCCTGCCCCCCCCCCCCCCCTCCCATCCAATCCCGCACTCTGTCACTCTCCCTGACACCCCTCATCAATCCCCCAATCTGTCACCCCTAGTTTCCCTGTAAAAGACATCGTTGACCAATGCCACACACTCGCTGGACAGTCAGCTATCAACACTTTTATTTATTTATTTATTTTTTGTGTGCCAATTGCCTAAACTGTAATCCCGGACCAGACCTATAGGGGACACGGGGAGAACATGCAAACTCCACACAGAAAGAGAGAGAGCACACCCCCAGTTCCCACAGCTTCCCTGGCAGGAATCAAACCCGGGACCTTCTAGCTGTGATGCGACAGCGCGAACGACTGTGCCACCGTGCCCCCCTTTAACACCTTAACTTGATCATACTATACAGCGTCATACAACAAACAACAAAAGCATAAAAATAAATGTGTTTTGAGCTTGTCGATTTGCTACGTTTGCTGCTTTTGACTTTAAATCCTGAAAAGTCACAGCTTTGGACATTTGAGGTTTCCACCTGACAGAGACGACATACAGCTGTAGAAGAAAATCACTCAAATACAGAGCCAACTCAACTCTAAGTCTAGGGGTGAAGTATTCAATCAATCAAAAACAAATCTTGTATGGTGGTCCCTGGCACAAACTATTTTTAGATGGGGTTCCGCGGACAAATAGGATACATATTAATCTGGGGGTCCTTCACATGAAAAAACTACACTTTAGAAACAAGCCCCCCCCCCACAACCTATCAATATTTTCAAGCGCAAATAGAAAAAGCCCAAAGTCCTTATTAATAAGCAGACATGGCCCTTACCCAGATCTCCCATGCTGACGTTATTGGAACCCAGCTGGCTCTCCTGGTAGCCGCCGTAGCTGAACAGGTTGGGCACGGGCGTCAGGTCGTAGACGGGCTCCTGCTTGATGTGCTTCATGCCCGACATGTCCAGGCCTGACTGATCCGGGGACGGCTGGGTGGAGTCCATGCCGTAGTAGGGCACGCCGCCACCGCCGTTGCCCACCACGTGGCCGCCCTTGGGCAGCTCGATGACATGCCCGTTGGCGTAGGTGCCGCCGATCTCGTGGTTGAGCGTGGAGAGGCCGTTGGTGAGGCTGGAGGAGTAGACGCGCGCCAGCGCCTCGGCCTCGCCCGTCCGCGCCAGCCGCTCCTCCGCTATGCGTGCCTGGTGCTTCTGCACCTCGGCGTACAGGCTGTCGCGCTGCTTCTTGGACATGCGGCCGAACTTCACCGCTGTTTTTTGTGGGGGGAGAGGACATTTTTATCGTTTTATCCTCATGTTCAGCTAAGGCAGTTTAGGCATTTAGCAGAGCAACTTCCAAGAGCGACATCAGCATGACCAGAGTAAACATGAACACTGGTAAATAGGTAGAGTAAATACATAGTCACATGACCAGAGTAAACATGAACACTGGTAAATAGGTAGAGTAAATACATAGTCACATGACCAGAGTAAACATGAACACTGGTAAATAGGTAGAGTAAATAAATAGTCACATGAGCAGAACAATGCAGTGCCTCAAAGAAACTACCAGGTAAACAATGAACCTATAGTGTCTGTCTGAACAACATATTAGCAACATTTTGTGGCTAAGAAAAAATAAAATCTAGTAAAAAGTAACAAAAACATAAGACCAAGTGACCAAGATATATCTATGTAGTAAACTATAGAGAGAGGACATGGGGGGGGACAATGTACATAGGCTATGGGGGGGACAATGTACATAGGCTATGGGGGGGACAATGTACATAGGCTATGGGGGGGACAATGTACATAGGCTATGGGGGGGACAATGTACATAGGCTATGGGGGGGACAATGTACATAGGCTACTTTCACAATGTTTGCCTCTTTCTTACGTTCCAACTTGGTATTAAAAGAAAGAATATTAAACGTTTTTAGGAATGTGCAGATATTCTGTAGGCCTATACAAAAATAGAAACAATCTTGCACATTGGGACCACCCAAAATAATTTGGTGACCCCCAGTTTGGGAACCACTAAGACACGTGTTGCATGGCTTGGCACAGTTGGCCTGTGTGTGCCCGCATAAACATGCAGGCATACAATACGCATGCCATGTACAGCCATATTGAGCACGTGTCCCAGAGCACTCTCTCTCTTTCTCTCTCTCTCTCTCTCTCTCTCACCATCTCTGGACATCCCCAGGGCGAGACACTTCTGGAGCCGGCAGTGTTGGCATCGGTTGCGGTTGGTTCTGTCGATGAGGCAGTTCCTCTGGCGGGGGCAGGAGTAGGACGCGTTGTTCTGCTGACTCCTTCTGAAGAAACCCTGCATGGTGGTCACATGATGGAGACGTTAACAAACATCTGCTTCACACATACTGGCACGTTATGGCACCGGTGGAAGCACGATGCCATGGATGGAAGCACGTTGGCTTCATGATTCATCATAATGGCTGAAGTGTTATGTCACCATTATGTATGAGAGAGAGAGAGAGAGAGAGAGAGAGAGGACAATTGAGATGAAGAGATAAATCATGTGAGAGAGTGAGAGATATAGAAATAAAGTAAGAAAGTGAGGAACAGGGAGAAATTGAGATGCGAGAGAGATATAGGGAGGGAGAGAGAGGAGAGATTGCACAATCCCTTGAGGAAATTGTCCTCAGAGGTAACTGAGGATGTACAAAATAGTCCCCCGTATAAGGGTCCATTTGTCTTTTTGTACAGTACGTCCTCAGACTTAACATAACATTATTGTGTGTGTGACTGTGTGTGTGTGTGTGTGTGTGTGTGTGGTGTGGCAGAAGTGCCAATGTTGGGCGGGACGGGAAGCGCAGCCATAATGGCTGAAGTAATGGAATTGCAACATAGGATTATATTACCATTATGTACTTATGAGAGAGAGAGAGAGAGAGAGAGAGAGATGGCCTCTTATTCCAGGAGGAAATGAAAGCATTGCTGTGTGGCGAGAGGAGACAATGCACCGACGACTCACCTTACAGCCCTCACAGGTGATGACACCGTAGTGGATACCTGACGATTTGTCTCCGCAGATCTTGCATGGTATGACTTCGATTTGGGCTGCCGGGCAGGAAGAGAGAGGAGAAAAGAAAAAGAACACGTTACGTAACTAACGGCACAATGCAACGGCAGGTTTACGTAACGGGAGGAAATGAAAGAGAAAACGTAATAGGCGCAGACTTTATTTTATCTAACAGCGACGAGGCGAGCTCAGATGGTGGGCTTATTAGAACGGCCCAGACAGCTTCTAAAATACCCTTCGGCTTCTCTCTCTCTCTCTCTCTGTGCGTGTGCGTGCGTGCGTGCGTGTGTGTGTGTGTGTGTGGTACAGTCTCTAAATCACCCCCTTTCAAGGACCATGGGTTCCATAGGGTGCCCAGCTAAATCCTAACCCCTGTTTTAACTTGACACATCTTCTCTTGGGGGGGCGGGGGGGGCCTTCCCTGGCACAAACTATTTTCAAATGGAGGTCCGCAGCCAGATGCATAGAATGTGGAGGTCCTTGAAATGAAAATGCTTGAGAACCACTGCTCTTAAAAGCCTTTCGAATGACAAACACACACACACACACACACAGTCACACACACAGTACAACACCACAGGCTATGCTGTGATGACAGCCATGACATAACTTCTATGGAAGAACGCATCGACGGACACGAGCACATTGGCACACACGCACGCACGCGCACACACGCACGCACGCATGCACGCACACACACATTGACTTACAGTGTATGGGCAGCTCCATGCAGACACAACCCAAAGGCACAGAATGACGCCGGCTGTACAGTAACGTCAGGCTACTGTAACGTCATGCCTCTCGCCGCACAACGCACTGTCCATTACTATAGTAGCCGACAACAAAACTACGACTAGCTAGGTCCCGCTCGGAGTCGCCGCATGTACAGATATACTCTCCGCTATAGGTGGTCCTCCTCCTCAGAGAGTGCATGTACAGATACTCTACGCTAGGTCCTGTACTGTAGGTACTGCTGTCTGCTGAGATGGCACACTGCCTATAAAGAGATTAGACAGACGGATCTAATCCAAATACTGTATTTCCCTACGAGGTATTTAGGTATAGCTTATAGGCACAGCTGACTGTAAGCTGCGGTACGTGCCCGGCCGGCCTCCAGGAGGACCGGACCGGAGAACCCCGGAGGAACCCTATCTAACCGCAATCGGTTCCGCATCATTTGGAACCGTTTTCCGGAGCCGTTTGCATCTCCCTGCCAGAGCTGGTCATTTGTAATCGGACACGTTTCAAATGACGTCTGATATAGAACGTCTGATACAATTACAATATACTGGGTGGTTCTCCGCATTTTTATTTAAAGCAAGGACCACCATGACTCCGAGGCCCCTTTTCCACCGGGGTTGAACCGCTTCGTTTCTTTTTTTCCTGCCTAATAATGAACCAGTTCCACAGTGTTTCCACTGGAAGTGAATTGGTTCTGAACACTACAAGTTGACCTGTAACCCCCTTTTTGAAACCAGCTCCTCGCCACTCACCCTACACACTTCCACTCGGTTTGAGCATAGATATATAAATAATAGAGACAGCACTGGATGGGAGGGGAATTCCAGTGCCGTCTCTATTGTTTATATATCTATGCTCAAACCGAGTGGAAGTGTGTAGGGCGAGTGGCGAGGAGCTAGTTTCAAAAAAGTCCATGTGGAACGCCCTCAAGTAGGGATGCACCGAAAGGGAAATTCTTGGCCGAAACCGAATACCAAATAATTATAGGAAACAGTTGGCCGAATACCGAATAGCCGAATATGATTGATTCATCTTTTTTTTCTCCTACCAATGCTGTTAAATCTACCTGATTATGGCAAAATACATGATTATGGCAAAACCCTAACTTAAATAATAATCACTATTATGGGACCATAAAACATTTATTCAGTGCTTTTGAATGCATTAATTGCATACACTATTCGGTGATATATTTTCGGCCTATTCGGGCCGAAACCGAATAGGCCGAAAATGCATGTTTAGCCATTTTCGGCCGAATATTTTCTGCGGACGAATATTCGGTGCATCACTACCCTCAAGTAATGTGGGGAGGTTAGTGATCTCGACTCAGCCAGGGGGCCAGAAACGCCACTGGGGTGGTGATAATGGCAACGTAAACAAAACACATTTTGCAGGACGTCATTGGTTGTGGAAAGTTTCAGGTCATAAAATGTTAATAATACCTTTGGCAGTGCCGGCCCTCCCATCAGGCAGAACAGGCCTGGGGCATCATGAGGGGAGGGGGGGCATCCACCAAGTAAAAAACAAAACACAGTACTTTAGAACACAAGGGGGCCATGGTCATTGTTCAAGGGGGCATCACGAAAAATCCTGCCTAGGGCACCAAATTACTCAGGGCCGGCACTGACCTTTGGTAGTTTAAAAAAAGAGAGACTAAAGTCAATAATCAGAAATATGACTATTGTGCCTCTAAGTGCTACAACTTCAAACGTCAACAGAGCAGCTGCGTGTTTGTGTCAATCTGTATTGTCTCGTCGCTGACGGGCAGAAACCTCGTATTTCTGTTTTTCCGTGAATTCTCACGCTACGTAATATATATATATATATATATATATATATATATATATATATAAATAGTTTGTATTTAGTTATTTTTTAATAATGAAATAAAAAGGAATGGTTGCTGTGGACTGACATACAAGGTTTCCACCCATCATTGACAATATATTCATTCTGCCCTCCAGAACAGAAACTTATTCAAGTGAAATACATTTACTTAACTTGCAGTCAAGAGGCTCAGAGGCTATTGTTCATAATGACAACCTGTCCATGCAGTGGAGTGGAGAGTAAACCACAGGAAGAGAACATGACACAAATGAGTCGGCTTGCGTCGCGATTCAAAACATACAACAGAGAAACACTCTCAGACTTTAACCGCTTCGACACTATTCTGTTGGGAACATTTGCCTAAAAATAGCCGATCTGGATTGGCTATTTTAGGTCAAAGAGATTTGGTGTAGCGAGGGTCGAAGTGGCTATACAATACAGTTCAAACTGGTCAACAGTACATAATACAGTTTACAGTATGTAGAAAAACAGACAGAAACACCATATTCAGTCCTATAAGCTACACATCCACGTGCAAATGTATTTAATTGTTGTAGTCGAGGCCAAGTCTGAGGGGGTCTGAGTGTGGGAGGGGGTCAGGGTACCCCTGGGAGACCAAGACTGAGACCGATGGTAGGCGAGAACAAGTTGAGACAAACTTTTTTTATATAAAAACAATGTGAGAGCAGGCAGGTGTGTCATCTGCTAGACCCCAAGAAATTACATCTGGCCACAAAATATCACGGGATCTAGCACTGAATGTGTCAAACTGACATATTGAGCCCCCCCAGTAGGCATCCTTCACATTCAGTAGATCCTGTGATCTTCTGTGGCCAGATGTAATTCCCTGGGGTCTATTAGGACTATAGTAACTAATAAAAAAATAAATCGCCATACTATTTTGTAAAAAAATACATATTTAGCCCCATGCTCGAATGCCCCCGCCCCCCTGTAAAAAACAGCTAAAATCCCTAAAACGAAAACAACTTAAAACATGAGCCTTGGTTGAAAAAAACTTGAAAAAAGTTGTCCTTTAACCAGACAGCTCTCTTATAATGTTAATGTGAATGGGCTCCTCATAATATGGGTATAATCAAATGATTTAACTGCATTGTAGAGACTCGTGACTCGAGTGGACTCGGTGGTGGAAGTCCCTTGGTCCAAGACTGAGTAAATGAATCAAATTGTGGGCGAGACTGAGACGAGACAGAGCAAATGTGAACTCGAGACCGGACTTGAGGCTGAGGCCAGACTCAAGTACTACAACACTAGTATTGATTAAATGAAATACCCAGATGTAGAAAACACACTTATTGTGTGTGTGTGTGTGTGTGTGTGTGTGTGTGTGTGTGTGTGTGTGTGTGTGTGTGTGTGTGTGTGTGTGTGTGTGTGTGTGTGTGTGTGTGTGTGTGTGTGTGTGTGTGTGTGTGTGTGTGTGTGTGTGTGTGTGTGTGTGTGTGTGTGTGTGTGTGTGTGTGTGCGCGTGTGTGTGTGTGTGTGTGTCATCTCGTATCATGTAAAGTGCAGTGATACTTGATCAGGCCCGCAGGCCACTTACAACCCGCAGCGTAAATTTGACCGGCCTGCCAATCAATCAATCAGTTTTAGACTGAAGTTATTATCTTCCCTTTAATTACATTACTACAGTATTAGCCTACATGAATAATCATCCGCAAAACTGTGCCCTCATTCAACACAGCGGAACCATGGAGCGGAACGTCAAGTCACCTCAGACTCAAGAACCTCAGAAGTTATCAAGTATCATTGACGTTGTCATTTTATCAGCTGGCTGCTGGCCCCTTGCCATTTTTGTAACGTGGCCCATAGGGTTCAGCTATTTGAGTTTCCCTGACGTGCATTATCTATAACGAGGTAATCTCATAAAGATGAAGCTCATTAGTGTTGGTCTAATAGGCTACATAGTTCACACAGGTCACCCAGTCGGCTGACCCCCCCCCCCCCCCTCTCTTGCAGTCCTTTCTGCCAGGAAAACATGCATGTTCTTCCGTTGTGGTCTATTGTTGTCTCCACCAGGCCGAAGGCATGGGGAGAGAGTATGTTTTGCACTCCGTCCGTCCGTGTGTCCGTCCGTCCGTCTGTGAACAGAGCTAATCTCTGGCACCGTTGGCTTGATCGTAGCCATACTCTGCACACACACTCCCTGAATGCCAGAGCTGAACCTCTGCCCCAAAGTTTTCACATTGGCCTGTTATAGCGCCACCAGGAGGCCGCTTTGTGCAAAACAAATGTTTTGACAGTACACCTACAGATTTTGTCCAAACATCACGCAAATCGGTACACAGTCTCTCTAGAGCCATTCAACAAAACGGGTCTTTCAGATTTTTCAGACTCCATCCTGATTGGCTAAGATTGGCTTCCAGAGTTCGCAGGAGTGCTCAGTTTCAAACAAAATGCTGCAAATCATGAAAACTCAGCCTCATGGTGGCGCTATAACTGACCAATTTGTGTTTTTACCTCCAACTGCACGGATCTGTGGATAACTTTGTATGCCAACTCCCTAGAGGTCAAGGAAAAACCTTTGCCTGGAATTTTTCACATCTGCTCTTTATAGCGCCACCAGGAGGCCGACATATGTAAAACACATTTTCTAATATGTATTACTCCTTCAGATTTTATCAAAATTTCACGCAAATCAGTACACATGCTCTCCATAGTCATGTGATCATGTGATTTGTTTGATTTAACATAATTATCCATCCTGATTGGCTACGATTGGCTTCCAAAGTTTTCAGGAGTAGCCCGTTTTGTACCTGTTTTGTACAAATCGGCACAACTCCTCAACGCAGTGTCCGATTGCAGTGAAACTGCATGCCTATTCTCACTAGGCTGAGAAAGAAATGCCACTTGACAGTTTTCAAATCAGCCTCATGGTGGCGCTACAACAGGCCAAGTCACGACACACACACACACACACACACACACACACACACACACACAAAACCCCAAACAAACATGTTTATATTACTCCTAAACATTTTGCCAAACATCACACACACTCCTATCCTCCTGGTGGAGACCTGTGCCCAGAAGGGCACCTTTTCTAGTTATTCCTTGGTCTTTGCCTTCACTGTCAATGGCAATGGCCATATAAGCTTAACCTCACAAAAACGACCTAACCCTGAACCTAAGCGTATACCTCACAAAAACTACACCTAACCCTCCTCCTCGCATTAACATAACAGTTTTGGGACATGTTCTGTTATAACCCTAACCCTAACCCTAACCCAGTTAAAAAAGAAAAGAAAAAAAGAAGTACACCCCACGGTTGAGATTTGAATCTGTGAGCTTAGGACCATGGAGCTGACATTTTACCTCAGTTGAGCTACCAAAGCCTGCTGTTCCGACACGGTTTTGAATGCCATTTTGACGCTTCGCCCACCCCCTTTCTGGCCAGAAAGGCACCCAGAAGGGTATACTGCCCCTCTTTCTGACAGAAAGCCCCGAGGAACAAACTTCTCCTCTCTGCTTCTCTCTCCCCGTGTTCTCACGGTCACGGTCACTTCCACATTCCACTCAATGTCACCTCAGTCCCAGTTCCACACCTGTCTCCGTGCACTCCCCCACCAGCTCTGCGGTTCGCTGTCCGCTGCTCACCTGTTTCCACTGCCCTCCTCCGCCTGCCTTAAAACGGGACTCATTCCCCCGTGTCTCTATAGCAGCGCTTCCCAAACACTGGGCTGGGCCCCGTTTGTGGGTCGCACGCGGACCCATTTTTATGGGTGGGGAGCAAATGTTTTCCTGCATTTGGTTTTTAATTATTAGTATTTCATTTTCAAAAGTGTAAATACAAATTCAAAGATTTTGCAAATAAATAAATAAATGAAAGCAAATCCAATAAATTCCATGAATTGCAAAGAGAGGTAGTGAACAGAGCAGATCTACAAGCCCAACGCGTAGCATCGAGAGTGTAGTTTGGGTCCCGGAGATACTTCAAATGTCTCTTTTGGCTCGCGTGCTAAAGCGTTTTGGGAACCACTGCTCTACAGCTATACCTCCCCCCAAGACATATGGGAAACCAAGACCCGCCATCTCCCGTTTACTTCCCGTACGTAGGTGGGCCGCCTCTTTAGGAGACCGGAAGCATCAGAAGTAGCAGACCCACAAACTCGTTTCGAGCTTGTAGATCTGCCACTTTTGCTGCTTTTAAAATCGAATCATGAAAAGTCACACTTCTAGACATGAAGTGTCCCGACAGAGACGCTTTAGAATGTTTTTACTTCGTAGGACTGTGTAAATGTAAATTGCATTAACAAATGCAATGTATTATTATTATGGGATGTAGCGAGGGGACTGCAGTGTGTTCTGTGAAATGAAGTTGGTTGTTTGGTTGGTGCTGTGAAGTTGAAGATGTGTGGAGGTAACCCAGTTAAAAGCCTTCCTGGCAGACTGGATCCTAACTGGGTCAGCGCACTGGACTGGGGCGAACTTGTGCACACACACACACACACACACACACACGCACACGCACACACGCACGCGCGCGCAGTTGTCGATGAAAGTTGCTGTAACTATTTATAGTTGGTAAACAGGTCAGTCGTGCTTTGGGATATGACAGTTATGCAGCGTCTAAATTTGAGCACTAAACAAAATGCTGGAGAGCAGCGTGTGTGTGCGTGCGTGCGTGCGTGCGTGTGTGCGTGCGTGCATACTGTGTACACAGTATGTGCACGTGCATCCATGTTCTACTACGTATATTTCCGTGTATTTCATAATCCTCCACACACGATTCGTCAAACACTTTTACCATGTGCTGAATGCATACAGCCCAGTGGTTCCCAAACGATGGGTCAGTCATTTTAATTAATTTTAATAATCTATAATCAATCAACATTCAACAAATGTAGGAAAAAAAAACTGAGAACAATAACAACGACATTTTTCTTCAAAATAATTTCAGAAATCCTCACAGAAAATAAATTGTTTCAATCAATTATTATTATTAATTATTTATTTTTGAATAAAAAATAAAATGAAATAAATAGTAAAAAATAAATATACGAGCTAAGCAACACATAGTGTATTTTCACTATTAAATAGGGCTTATTATGTGGTTCTTCATTATTATGGGATCTTTTTGACTTGCAAGCTCTGTCTATCAGTTGTGTTACTCTATAGTCTATACCAGTGGTTCCCAAAGTGGGGTCCGGGGACCCCAGGGGTCCTTAAGGGAGTTCCAGGGGGTCCCGAGCTAAATGATAGTTTGGGACCAAATGGACCCTTATGGGTCTGTAACCCTGAGAGTGTACAAATGGAACCAAATGGAGCCTAAAGGATCCATTTGGTTCCATTTTGTACACTCTCAGAGTTAAATTAACATTGATTTTACAATATAAATTGTGGGTCCCAGAGATAGAAATACCATTAAATGTGGGCCCGTAGACTAATGCATGTCAAACTGGGGGTCCTTGAAATGAAACAGGTTGAGAATCACTGCTAGAGCCGGGAAAATCTTCTCGTATGGGGGTCCCTGGCATATCTTTTCTAATGGGGGTCCACACACTAATTAGTGTCGATTTGGGGGTCCTTGACATGAAAAAGGTTGGGAACCACTGGTCTATACCAGTGGTTTTCAACCTTTTTCATATCAAGGTCCATTATGTATTCGGCATCTGAGCCACGGACCACCATTTGATGAGACATAATAGCCTCTCGGACCCAAAACTGAAGAATATTTTGTTTGTTGTTGGATAAAATGTTGTCCACAATTCCATGCAAAGTTGGTGTCACAGAAGGGACGTTTATTCTTCGACGTTCTCTCTAAATGTGTAGACCTCCTCTAAATTAAGTAATGCAGATGTTTAACAATAATTTAACACTTGAGAGTGTAAAATATAACCGAATAGACCCGGGACGCTCTGAAGAGTTAAAGATCAATAAGGGTCCATTTGGTTACCAACTCTCCATCATTTAGCTGGAGACCACCTGGAACCCCCTCAAGGAACACTGTCCTATACTGTTGTATAGAAGATGCTGCATGCTGTAAATCACATATTGTTCCAGGTGCTTTATGGGTGGTGTGTGGGCATGTGTATTGTCTTAGGCTGCATTTGTATTTATTTATGATTCCCTTTTGAATGATTGTGTTGAAGCCGAGAGAAAAGATTTGTTCGCGCGTGCGCACACATGTGCATATGTGTGTGCGTGCGTGTGTGGATGCATTTCACAAGGCTTGCGTGGGCATTTACATTGTTCAAAGTGGGAGCTATTGTGCGTGTGTGCGTGAGTGTGTGCCAGTGGGGCCTGTCAGGTAGGATATGGGGAGATGGTGTTGACAGCATCGCTGTTGCCATGGTGACCACCCACTCGCGGTGGTCGTCTGGCTGTCACACTGCATTATTCGCTAAGCCGTCGCGCTCCCTCTAGAGGAAGTGATGTCATGGCTCTGCAGCGCCACGGCGCCCAGAGCATTACTATACTCTCTGAAAAGAAACGGGGGTCCCGGGACCCCCGGGGGTCCTTGGGGGTGGGGGTGGAGGTGGGACTCCACAGGGTCCCCAGCAGAACGAGGAACAGTTCAAACACGTTAACTAAAGAACTGAGTACACTGGACCACAATGGAAACAAGCCCCTGGTACTTTTTGTGTTATACTTTTAGCATAACCTTTTACTGTATACTACCTGTATAACTGTTAACAATCATTTTAATAAGGTATTCAATCAATCAATCCTACTTTATATTTTGACTATTCTAAAAATACATTGTATTCATGAATTGGATTGTCTATTTTCTAAACATTTTGAAAACTCTTTGCAAATATATATATCAGTTTGGTGGTCCTAACAAATGGAGTCCTCACTTGGGAAAGATAAAGAACGCCCACTTCCATGTTTAAGGCAAGCTTATACCGTAGCTGCATAATATTGCGATACAATTAGGACTCGCACCGGGGATGAATTCCCAACACACATATTCTCCTTTGTGACTGTGTTGGTGGTGTTGTCTGGATGTAATGCATGAGAATGCATTTGGAGCGTTCAGCTTTCATAGTATTACATTTATCCGCCTATAGCCAGTCTAAAAGGCAGACTAAAGCCAGTCTAAAAGGAAGACTAAAGCCAGTCTAAAATACATACTAAAGACAGACTAAAGCCAGTCTAAAAGGCAGACTAAAGCCAGTCTAAAAGGCAGAATAAAGCCAGTCTAAAAGACAGACTATAGCCAGTCTAAAATACAGTCTAAAGCCAGTCTAAAAGACAGACTAAAGCCAGTCTAAAAGACAGACTAAAGCCAGTCTAAAATACAGTCTAAAGCCAGTCTAAAAGACAGACTAAAGCCAGTCTAAAAGACAGACTAGAGCCAGTCTAAAAGACAGAAAAAGGCCAGTCTAAAAGGCAGACTAAAGCCAGTCTAAAAGGCAGACTAAAGCCAGTCTAAAAGCTAGTCTAAAAGGCAGACTAAAGCCAGTCTAAAAGCTAGACTAAAAGGCAGACTAAAGCCAGTCTAAAAGCTAGACTAAAAGGCAGACTAAAGCCAGTCTAAAAGCTAGACTAAAAGGCAGACTAAAAGGCAGACTAAAGCCAGTCTAAAAGCTAGACTAAAAGGCAGACTAAAAGGCAGACTAAAGCCAGTCTAAAAGCTAGACTAAAAGGCAGACTAAAGCCAGTCTAAAAGCTAGACTAAAAGGCAGACTAAAAGGCAGACTAAAGCCAGTCTAAAAGCTAGACTAAAAGGCAGACTAAAAGGCAGACTAAAGCCAGTCTAAAAGCTAGACTAAAAGGCAGACTAAAGCCAGTCTAAAAGCTAGACTAAAAGGTAGACTAAAGCCAGACTAAAGCCAGACTAAAGCCAGACTACGTGATGCGAGCGGTGCTGAGCAGGGTCACAGACACACTCGGGCCAGACCTGAGCTGACCTACAGTATGGCTGAGCTGGATGATTGACAGCTGCCTCAGCCAGCGAAAGGGTGTGTGTTATCCTGATGTTATTATGTAAGTGTGTGACTGCAACGCTGGCGATTTCACAGCTAAGTGGAGGATCAGGACCGTACAATCCTCTGAGAGAGAGACCTATACAATCTGCAGAGAGAGAGAGAGAGAGAGAGAGAGAGAGAGAGAGAGAGAGAGAGAGAGAGAGAGGCGCAGAGAGAGGCAGAGAGAGAGAGAGAGGCAGAGAGAGAGAGGCAGAGAGATGTAGACTGTACAATCTGCAGAAAGAGCGTGAGGGACGGAGAGATGAGAGACAGAAAGGGGGTGAGAGGGGGATTTAGAAAGAACGACAAAGATATTGAGGGGGCAGAGAGAGAGAGAGAGAGAGAGAGAGAGAGAGAGCGCGAGAGAGAGAGAGATGGGGTGGAGAAAGAGAAGGATAAAAAATAGGGCTGATAGAAGTGAGAACCAGGGAAACTTTTCGGCCCACTTTTCGATCGACCCAAATGTAGTTTTATGAGTGCGTGTGTCAGGTGTCTGCAGTGCCCAACTGTCCTGCATGGTGCGTGTGAGCATGCGCTTGTGTGTGTGTGTGTGTGTGTGTGTGTGTGTGTGTGTGTGTGTGTGTGTGTGTGTGTGTGTGTGTGTGTGTGTGTGTGTGTGTGTGTGTGTGTGTGTGTGTGTGTGTGTGTGTGTGTGTGTGTGTGTGTGTGTGTGTGTGTGTGTGCGAGCGCGAGCGTGCGTGCGTGCGTGTCAGTATACACGGGTCGTGGGATGTCCATGTGCATCAGCGGTGACTACAGCCCAGACTACTGTAGGTGCATGCGGACTGCTGGCACGTGTAAGAGAATAATTGATTTTTAATGAAGTGGTTCTCCTGTGTATTTCATGGGCTGGCCCCCCTCTCTAAATAGAGTCCTAATTATCTACACCACACTGCTGAGACACAAGCTGAGGCACACGAACACGCGCACACACACACACACACACAAACACACGCTTGTGCACACGCGAGCACACACAAAGACTGATTTGATACGACTATTACAGGCTTGTCCACCCCCACTATATACAGGTATACTGTAATGACACATTAAGACCACTAGGTATTGCTCCACAGCACGTGCGTATGCGTGCGTGCGCCTTGTATAAGAGGCAGACAGGACATGTTTGTTTCATGCATTCTGCCTGGGGGGGGGGGGGGGGGGGGGGGGGGGGGGTTACTGTACCGTGAGATGTATAACCAGAACAACTGTGACGTATACAGTCTGTCATGAACTATCAACACCTACAGTACAGTACAGTACAGCTACCATGTTGCTGGTGTCGGGTCGCACCCTTGTGTCCAAAATCGTCCCTTTTTCATATCATTATATTATAGAGCAGTGGTTCCCAAACTATTTCATGTCAAGGACCCCCAAATTGACACCACTTATTAGCCCGTGGACCCCCCCCCCCATCTGAGAAGATATGCCAGGGACCCCCATAAGAGAAGGTTTTTATGGCTCTAGCAGTGATTCTCAACCCCCATTTAATGGCATTACTATCTCTGGGACACCAATTTATATTGTAAAATCAATGTTAATTTAACTCTGAGAGTGTACAAAATGGAACCAAATGGACCCGTCAGGGTTCATTTGGTTCCATTTGTACACTCTCAGAGTTACAGACCCATAAGGGTCCATTTGGATGTGTCAGAGTTTGGAAGCGCTCGTTTTCAATAACGCAATGTCCTGCTGCCTCCTGCATTTTGTGCCATTTTAGAAACACAGGCAGGACTGACCGCTGGGCGATTTTCAACGAGCGCTTCCAAACTCCAATGAATGCTCCATGGCTGCTCAATTAATGTCTACACATCTACACACTCACAATGTGTCACATTGCAACGCGTTGTGAGCTTGTAGGTCTGCTATTTTTGTGCAACACTCTTTGTATGATGAAGTAGGGCATCAATTTAGGAAAAAAACAAAACAAAAAAACGTTGGAGAAGATTTCTGCCCAGACAGCAATGATATAGTAGCTAGTGTATATATTGGCATTAACGTATACAATTCACTAAACTTAATTATTCCCACTGCGAGATGCTTCAGAAATGCAAATGCAACTCAAGGCTGCGAGGACTGCTTTTATTTATTTTTTCTTCTTTTTTTTTGGTGGGGGTGGGGAGTATTTCTCTTCTTAACTCAAACTTATCTTCACTTTTCCATGGCTATAGTGATGCCTAATTTCACATCGGTAGATCTACAAGCCCACAACGTGTTGCATCCATTGTGGGCTTGTAGATCTGCAATTTTCTTAGGTTGCTATGGGGGTGAAAATCTGCACTTTACCCACCACATTCCCTGTTAACCACTTAAGGCCCAGCATCAAACGATTATTATTTTTCCTTATTGCAGGTTTCCCCCACAGCACGACAAAAGATTTCACGGTCAACCAGGGTTTCAAGTGGTTAAACTTGAACGATTGTGGCGAAATCTCACAGCGGGGGAGAATACTTTTCGATCATTGTTCGCCATCCATCATTTCAGTCATTCTGTTTGTCGTCCCTCGTCTTTTCTTCTTCTCCGAGTCTTTAAGTGGCTCTCTCGCGGAGCAGGAAATCATTTTGATTTCCTACATCGCACAATCTATTTCCATCTCACAGCGCGCCGCCACCCGTCTTCCGCGTTCGTCTTCTGCGTGCCGAGAGCAGAGGAGGAAACGAGCTATTTGCCCCGCGACGGCGGAGAGAGAAAAGACGTTGGAACTTTTTGGGATTAACATGTACGCCTGGGAATAGTGTAGTGCGTATAGCAGCACGCTGGATGGGATATATCCCCATGTGTGTCCCATCCCCATTGAAACCAACGCACTGTTTTACTGTCACTCTGCTCTGTGGGGAACGTTAAATAAAGATATTGACAGACGGTGAACTATCCCACTATTCTTTATAAGATATATACTGAAGCACATCTCTGTCATTTTAAGATGTAGGGGAGCAACAGCTAATAGAACTAATTGATAATTGATCATTGTATAAAGTAAGCGATAATCGTCATTCGATTTAACGGGAAAAGTAGCTGAGAAGCGTAAAATAATGTAGAGTGTGTAGAGAGTAGAGAATGTCTGCGGTATAGTGTTGATTTTGACAGGACATTTTGATTTTGTTTTAGTCTCCTAAAAAAAACCGTTAATTTTGTTTTAGTCACATTTTAGTCAACTTAAACGTTTTAGTGTTTAGTTTAGTATTTCGTTTTAGTCGACTAAATCTACAGTTAATTAGTCGGCTAAAATGTATTTTGGAAGGCCTTGATGTAATGCCTGATTTTACACTTGGTTGCATGCTGAAAATAGCCAATCTACAAACAATTTACAATTACAATTTAGGCATTTAGCAGACCTTAATCCAGAGCGACAAACTCACAACGCATCGTGAGCTTGTAGATCTGCTATTTTCAGCATGCATAACCAAGCATAAAATGACTTATTTTAGTTCTACTATGTCTGGATCTCTTCTCCACTAGTCCCCCCCTAAAATTCTAGTTTTTATTTGTTGATGAAATTGTCAATAATGTTTAGTCATAGTTTTAGTCATCATCACTTATAGTTTTAATTCTGTCTTTATTCAGTATTCCTCAGTGACAAAAGGTAGTCGACAAACATTTTTTGTCATAGTTTTAGTGGTTGAAATCAACACTGCTGCGGTATAGGATGGTACCTCTGTTGCTCACGTGGAACCTGCACTGTGCATCATACAGTTGGGTGCCACCGATATTGTCCCTTACCATTTGACCCATTTAGGCCTGACCTCAAAATTAAAAAAAATCCTTCTAAATCCTCCAGTTTTCTGAAATAAATATTTTCACGATTTTTCAAAAATAGCAGACCTACAAGCTCGTAGCGCGCCACTCGGTGGCGCGCTATGAGCTTGTAGATCTGCTATTTTTCAATAGCTAAATTATAACATAATAAAACACCAAAAGGGGTTCCCGCCCAAAATGGGTTAACTGTCCTTTTGCGCAGATCACGCAAACCTCAGCAAAAAGAAAAGGACAATATCGATGGCCTCCAACTGTACAGTGTGACCGTCACAATAGAATTTGACATGGTCGGTTGGCTCGCCATGTGACTCGCCATGCAAAGCACAAAGGCGTAAATATAGACATTTTATGTAATATACCGGTAGATATACATGCAGCAATACATCATTTGTAGCTGTACTATCTCTGTGTTAGAAACTTGTGTGTACAGTAAAAGGTCTGACGTAAAGTGAGTGCAAAATGGAAACATGAAACATTGTGATAATGGACATGTCTCCTATAGAGCGTCGCAGTCCCGCCCCCTTTCATGACGACGAGAGACCCGGAAAATAATTCCCCGTTCATTTTCCTCCTCCTTTTCAAAAAGTATTTATTTAAAGACGTTTACGCCGCGGACAAAGCCCACTCGAGTTGTGACAAATCATGACAATAAATACAATGTTTTGGGTCAATCGATCAAATAATTTGTAAGAAGAAAAACAAAATAAAAAGTGTTGTATCCTGCCTTTTTCTTTTCTTCTTTCTAATTATTTGATCAGCCCAAAACGTGTTTATTGTCATGATTTGTCACAACTCGATTTGGCTTTGTCCGCGGCGTAAACGTCTTTACGTAAATACTTCTTGAAAAGTCTATGAGGAAAATGTCCGAGACCTTATACATATAATGTTGAGGCAGGGTCCTTTTTTTCATTGTTTAGACTTTCATTGTTTAGACTGATGCTAGGATCTTGGATTACAGTCCGTGAACATAGTTTATACATAGTTTAGGCTGTCTCTGCATTTGATGACATTATGCGATCACTGTGCCTTGCTTATTGCACGTCGCTCTGGATAAAGAGCTAAATGCCAGCGTTCTACGTGATGGGGTGAGTCACTCTACATTACAGGACGACCTCACCACTTTTCAACCTATCTTCATATAATTTTGTCCTCAGTGATGTTCATGATAAAATGGCACAATTTGTTTTTCTACTCGTGTCTCATAGGAGGGCTGTGGACAGTTCAGAAACCCGTCCACCAGTGACATCACTGATGGAGAATCCAAGCTAGTAGAAACTGCAGGCTTTCTATTCCTGAAAAGTGTGTATGTGTGTGTATGTGTATATGTATATATATATATATATATATATATATATATATATATATATATATATATATACTAAAAGCCAAAAGTCCATTCATATAATACTATAGTGTTTTGACCGTGACAGAGGCGTGGCTTTCTTTCACAAACACTGAAGTGCAATTTCATCGTGGCTGGTTGAGTTCGGGTTTTACATTATTTACTATTCTGTGCCTATCGGTTTACAACTCGAACGGGGCTGAGTCTGCTCTACCGAACCTCGCAACGCTCAGCACGGCGACTCGCTCGGCCATCGCGTAGCGCCTCGATCGGCGATGCTTCACGTGGCTCAAGTTCGGTAGAGATGGCGCCCCTCCGTCATTGTCTATGGGGAGGTATTTCCGTGTCTATGGGGAGGTATTTCAGTGTCTATGGGGAGGTATTTCAGTGTCATTTGTACAAACTTTTGGGTCTTTTAGTTGTTTATCTACGGAATTGCAATTTCGTACATATATAATATTTTCTGTGCGATCGGGTTGATATATATATATATATCTGCCTAACGATGATGTCACTGGAAAACGGGTTTCTGAACTGCCCACAGCCCTCCTATGAGACGCACACCAAACAAATGGGGCCATTTTATCATGAACATTAGTGAGGACAAATTATATGAAGACAGGTTGTTAAGTGGTGAAGTCGTCCCTTAAACGTTGCTTTAGAATCTTCATGTGAGTCAGACTCACCATCATCGGTGAGTTACATGATCATAATACAAAGTGCAATATGCACACACGCATGCATGCACACACGGTCGCACGCGCACACACATACACACATACACACACACACACAACCCATAGGATCCTGTTTAGCGCACCAACATCAATGTCCAGTCAGCCTGTCTGTCTGTCTGTCTCTCTGTCCCGTTCTGTTCTCTAACAATAATCATATAATAGCACGAGAGTGTGCCCATCCCCCCCCCCCCCCCCCCCCCCATCTCTCCCTGGGCTGAAACACACACAGCTCTCCTACACTGTCCAAATCCTCAGCGTTCCTTTAACTCTGAGAGCGTAACAGAATGGAACCCTTGCGGGTCCGCTTGGTTCCATTCCGTTACGCTCTCAGAGTTAAAGGAACGTCGTGGGTTTTACGGCGGTACAATGCCCATCCTCCATCTTTTCACTGTACCGTTTTCGTCATCAAACTCTTCCTCATCACCACACACACACACACACACTGTCTCTCTCGCCCTCCCCCACTGTGTGTGTGTGTGTCAGAGGGCATGAGCTCACCCGACGTGCCATGCGGCGGCCCCAAAGCACTCTGGGTAATTGCTCAGATGGCAGGTCTGGGATCAGCTGCGGTTTGCTCGCGGAACATGGCGCTGCGACGCCATTGGTCGACACGGGGAGGGAACAGAAGGGGGCCACTGGCTATGGTGCAACGCATCGATTCACACACGCGGGCTTGTGCGCACACACACATGCACACACACACATGCAGGTGCACGCACGCACACACGTGCACGAATGCAACGGACATGGACACACATGCACACTCTCACGTGTGACACACACACATACACACACGCCAACTTTCCGTCTTCGAGCCAGTGCTGAAGGAGACAGAGGCGTGGGAAAAAATCCACGAGTTAGAGACCCCCCCCCCCCCCCCTAACACACACACGCGCACACTTGCATGCATGCATGCACACATGCACGCACACACACACACACACACTTTGCCCATCTGCCGCCACAGATCTGCCTCTCAAGCGTCACTGTACTCGCAATCTCTCTCACTCTCACACGCACGCGCACACACACACACACACACACACACACACACACACACACACACACACACACACACACACACACACACCACACCCCCCTGATTGACCTGTTATGACCTCTAGCAGCCTCTGACCTTAAGGACTGAGAGTGCAGCTGAGTGTAAGTAACAAGTCCAAGTGTGTGTGTGTGTGTGTGTGTGTGTGTGTGTGTGCTCGCGCACATGCACATTCTCAGGGAACCACACACACAGACGCGCAACAATCAATCACACAGTCGTCATCACATGTACTGTACGGACCAATTCACACACACACACACACACACACACACACACACACACACACACACACACACACACACACACACACACACACACACACAAAACGAATTCAGAACAATGTTTAGATGTTCCTCCTCATCTTCCGACTCATTCCACCTTGTTGCTGTTGAGTCTAATTGTAGAAGACTGTGTGTGTGTGTGCGTGTGCGTGTGTGTGTGTGTGTGCGCGTGTACAGCCTTAGGCTACAATTTAACTCTGACTAACGAGGCTCTTCCCAACGAGGCCCCCGGGGGCGTGTCTCTCTCACCAAACACTGTCACCCTGCTCTAATGTTCACCTGCTATCTCTCTCTGTGTGTGTGTGTGTGTGTGTGTGTGTGTGTGTGTGTGTGTGTGTGTGTGTGTGTGTGTGTGTGTGTGTGTGTGTGTGTGTGTGTGTGTGTGTGTGTGTGTGTGTGTGTGTGTGTGTGTGTGTGTGTGTGTGTGTGTGTGTGTGTGTGTGTGTCGCTCACAGTTTATCAATCAATCTTTATGTCCGCCCGCCTATCTCTCCATTTATAACCACACACAGACTAGCGACTGGGCTTGTAGAGAGAGAGAGAGAGAGAGATGGAAATAGTAGAAATAGAATGAGAGTCTCTTCAATGAGATTACTGGTGCTAAAACTGGCTAATCTTTGCCATTAAGAAAACATGCCACGGTATAGGCTGCAGCTAATTCACATTATAGGCTTACAAACGGTTGCTAGTGATTGCTGCCTTACAACACAATAGCTGTTATATACTGTAGCAACGTATTTACCTCCATATTTTCATCAACTGTTCAGGTAGATTTCCTTTACGTGCACACACAGCAGCTTTCACTATTTTCACATAACGCTGTGCATACACAGCATCTACCTGGCTGACACTATCTACAGCAGTGGGTCCCCAAACCTTTTCATGTCAAGGACCCCCAAAACGATACCCTTCAGCCCGTGGACCCCCATTAGAGAAGATATATGCCAGAAACCCCCATAAGAGAAGATCTTTACAGCTCTAGCTGTGATTTTCAACTATTTTCATTTCAAGGACCCTGTTGATATGCAACAGGCTACGGACTCCCATTTAATGGCATTTCTATCTCTGAGACCCCAATTTATATTGTAAAATCAATGTTAATTTAACTCTTGAGAGTTCCATTTGTATCTGATCTGCTGTTTTCACTAGTTTGGGGCTAAACAGTTTGGGAACCGCTGATGTACAGTACAGTACAGTATCGGTATACTTTACTCGAGTATTTGCATTTGCTTTGTATCACAGACATGCGCATATGTTGTACTTTTGACTCCACTACATATCTAGCAAGAGGAAAAAGTGCATTATAATTTAACCACCAAAGCTCTGTACAAAAGGGAAATGTGCCATTTTCACTATGTACTTGTATTTGTCATGTATTAGTTTATAGTGATGTAATAGTCTACAGTAAGTTTGTTTAGTAATATTTGACAAGGTGTATCGACTCCCAGTATACTGTGGGGGGGAGGGGGGGGGTATCTTTGTCTTTGTCCGCCACTGCTCAGCATCTTACCTGTCTAAATTACCCAGGATCCCCTTCCTCTTTAGGTAATGAGATTACAAACTGGTTGAAATCTCACACCTGATAATTACAGGGCGGAGCGCTGGTGTGTGTCCACTGCAATGTAACACTGACGCACACACACACGCACAGACACACACACACACACACACACACACACACACACACACACACACACACACACACACACACACACACACACACACACACACGTATACTACAGACTAATCAGCTTTAAGCTTTAACGTACACACCGGGCTGTAGTCCAATCAGCACCGTGCTGCCACTGTCACTGCACCTTCTATTATGGGAGCTGCCTTTTGCGCATGAGTTTTGAGCACCAACTCCGGTGCACGCCGATAAGGCGTAACTCTGAACCCCCCCCCCCCCAAGCCCTTAACGTAGTCTCGCACGTAGCCAGACAACTATTCCACTCCACGGACGTCGACGACGTCTGCCCGAAATCCGAGAAGGGAAGCTTCATGGCATCTGTTCGCCGTTGGCGTTCACGAAAATGTATTTTAAGATCTTTGATTTGAGTCTTTGCATTTTATTTTTTATAGTGCAGTGGCAGGCGACAGTCTGGCGAGAACAAGTCCTTAACATAACCGCTAAATGTCTAACTCTAACTACTTAACATTACCTCTGAATTCCTAGCCCTGAGCCTAATGTGCGTTCACACGGGCAGATGCAAAGATACAGTCTGCTGTTCATTCTCAATGGAAGCCATGCAGCGACATGAACATACAAAGATACGTCCAACTTTTGTAGCTGCTGCAAAAGCTACAACGGCTACAAAGCAACACAAAAGTTGAGCTTGTTTCAACTTTAGCTACAAATATACGATAACAATATGCTGTGTGGCTTTGCATCTTTGTATCTTTTGCATCTGCCATTGTGAACGCATCATAACTCTAAATATCTGTTTTTAACCATGGAGCGACCGGGCAGGAACGCTGTCCATCACAATGTCCGTTTCTCTCATTCCACTATAGCTGTGGGGACATTTGGCTCTCACAAGTATAGAAATACAAGCGCGCGCGGACACACACACACACACACACACACACACACACACACACACACACACACACACACACACACACAGAGGGGTAATGTAAGGATAGGAGTGTTGGTATCGGTGTGTCTTTGCAACAAACACCATCTACTGTTACACTGTTTCTACTGTGTACTGTGTCCATCCTCTCTCTCTCTCTCGCTCTCTTTCTCTCTCGCTCTCTCTCTCTCTCTCTCTCTCTCTCTCAAAATCTCTCAATCTCTCTCTCTCTCTCGCTGTCTTTCTTTCTCTCTCTCTGTATTTGTCTCTGTCTGTCTGTCTCTCTCTCTCTCTCTCTCTCTCTCTCTCTCTCTCGCTCGCTATCTCTCTCCCTCGCACACGCACAGTGCACAGAAACTCGAATGAACCGCTCACAAGATCCGATTGCACTATTATATAACTCTTTCTAAGTCTCACTCACTCTCTATTTTCTCATCTCTCTCTCTCCCTAGCACTCCTTCCCTCAATCTTTCTCTCACCGTTTCTCTCCCTTGATGTATTTCACTTTGTGAATCATTCCACTCTTTATAGACGGTATTGTTTTACAGAACAGCACAGGGCATTATAGAAAATGCAGAGCTTTTGGACAGTCAAGAAAAACAAAAAACAAGAAAACTGTCGCCTCAAAGTATTTGTTTCTGCTTTAGTGCACTTTACCAACAAATTAACATATACTGCGTATGATTTTAAAATAGTACAAGTGGTTTTCCAGACATTTTTGGGCTATTGTGAATGTGATAGAAGATGATTCCAGGATGTCCATTCTAAAAACGTCAGTATCATCGTTGACAAAAAATGGCCGGTGGTTATGTGGGCTTATCTTCACAAGAGATTCTCACACTCATTTCACTTGAATCTATACAGTTGGAGGCCATCGATATTGTCCTTTTCTTTTTGCTGAGGTTTGCGTGATCTGCGCAAAAGGACAGTTAACCCATTTTGGGCGGGAACCCCTTTTGGTGTTTTAAACATTATAATTTAGCTATTGAAAAATAGCAGATCTACAAGCTCATAGCGCGCGGCGCGCCACCGAGTGGCGCGCTATGAGCTTTGTAGGTCTGCTATTTTTAAAAAATCGTGAAAATATTTATTTCAGAAAACTGGAGGATTTAGAAGGATTTTTTTTTAAATTTTGAGGTCAGGCCTAAATGGGTCAAATGATAAGGGACAATATCGGTGGCACCCAACTGTACATTGTGAATACTGGATATGGCGGCCACTTAAAACCTGTATATGTAGCAGACTGGAGTCCCCCAGGGGGTCTACTGCCCCCCCCCCCCCCAGGGGGTCTACTGGCCCTCTCTTCCACCCCAAATATCTTCGTCCCCAAAAACGTTACAGCACTCGTTGCAATGCGTCTTTCTGCCCACAGAATAGGGATCATGCTAGCCTTTGTGACTATAATATAGACAAGAAGGCAAGCGCAAAAATCGAATGAAATGTAACACTTCGATTACCCTCTTCCCCCAGTCAAAGTAGTTTTTTTCAACTATACAAATTAAACAGAAACAAGTGAATAATAGTGAATATGACGGCCATCGCCGCTCCGCTGGGACATTGTGCCTATATATATATATATACACGCACGGACGACGAGTGTATAAGTGAGGAAACGCAGGAAGCCGTCATGCGAGTGCAGTTGACTTCAAGGCACATTGGGGAGAGTTTGGGAGCGGGTTTCAGATCCACTGACTAATCCCTCCCGGCTGCAGCAGATAGAGTGCAGACGAGACGGGCGGGGGGGGGGCGGGGGGGGGGGGGGAAACAAAGCCCCTGTGCTGTAATGTGTCCCACGTTGCTTTGTGTGCATAACGACTTAGGAGGAGGAGGAAGAAATGTGACTTAAGAGGAAAAAAAACGAGAAACTGTTTTCCCGTCATTCTCTCTCGGTGGAGTACCCCCCCCCCCCCCCCCCACCACCACCACCACGCGCATGCACACGCACACACGTTTGTATTTCTATGCTTGTGAGGACATTTTAGGGGTGGCGATTTTATCAGTGCCATTTTTTAACCATTTTAATTTTGCCATTTGTCACCGTATAAGCCTAAAGCCGGAAATTAACAGATCTACAAGCTCACAACATGTCGACACCGGCATTATACGGTAGTATACGTCGGGCATAAATATAAACCCTAAATGTCTAATTTTAACCCTAACCTGAGTCTGTTCCTAATTACTCTGAAACTCAAATTTAAAATCAAAACGTGCATTTGTCTTGTGAGGACCAGGAAAATTGTCCTCACAATGTCTGAGTCTCAAATTGTTATTGGGGGATATTTAGTTCTCACAAGTATAGTAATGTGCGCATGCACACACACAGACACACACACACACACGCACACACACACGCGTGCACCTCTCCCCAGGCGACCATGGAGGAATAAAGTTAACACTGGACACAGTGTACATTGGGCAAACATGAGCTGCAATTCTTTCTTATCAAGGATGGGTAATTTTTAGCACAAATCTACAAATCTGCTAGCTCACTCCATGCAGCTTGTTTGTGTGCGTGCGTGCGTGCGTGCGTGCGTGCGTGCGTGCGTGCGTGCGTGCGTGCGTGCGTGCGTGCGTGCTGCAAACATGTGGGTTCATATGCAGGTTTGTGTGTGTGTGCAATGTATAGATCTGAATAATGAGAATGCCTACTGTACATGTAGGATCTGGTGCTTTACCTCTGGCAGTTGAGGTTGGCAGAAGATATACTGGCATTCTTGAGGAGCAGGGACTGTGTGCTCTTTGTGACCTGGGAGTTGTAGAGGATGAGTTTCATTTTGTTTTCTATTGTCCACTATATCATGATTTAAGAAACTTTTTATTTGAAAAACATTCAGGATAAGAACCCAGATCTGTTCTGGATGTCTGAGTGTTTTATGTTAAATTGGTTGTTCAGTAATGAAGTTTTTGTTTTTGGAAAATTCATAGAGAAGGCATGGCAGTTACGTTGGAGAACGATGTATCCGTGAGTGACTGTCTATTTGTGTATATGCATCATTATACATGTACAATTTTGTGAGTGTCTTGTAAGCCCGTGCGGGCTGGGCATCGTATGATGTAGGACACTTTAATAAAAACTCTATCTATCTATCTATCTATCTATCTATCTATCTATCTATCTATCTGTAGGCCTATACGTACTGTATGTACAGCAGGCTACTATGTGAACATACTGTTGTTGTGTATGTAGTATACTACAGTATGTGAATGTACAGTATGTGTAAAATACATGTATGCACAGTAGTATGTGTACAGTACATGTCTGTATGTGTACAGTACATGTCTGTATGTGTACAGTACATGTATGTATTGTGTACAGTATACATGTACGTACAGTAAGTGTCAGTATGGTGGTGTTGAGGGATTAACGGTGAGTAATCTCTCCTCTCTGCTTACGTAACACCGTCACCACCATTAGTCAGCACAAACACCATAATTTCAACACACACACACACACACACACACACACACACACACACACACACGCACAAACCTCATGTCTCCGAAACTGTTACTTTTCAGGATTCAAATTCAAAAGTATCGAGCCTGTATATCTATACTACTTTTTATGCTTTTGTGTGACGCTGTAGTTAGTAGGCCTAGTATGATCATGTATAGGCATCCATGGTCATGGAGACCGCATGTTAATAAAATGATAGTAACACTTGATGTGATGTAAGGCTATATTGCAGGCAGGGTTCCATTTGCATCTGATTGTGATATCTCCGGCAAATTTAGCGACGTGGTGTGATCCTGAGATTGGCTATTTTGGGTTATTAGTTGAGTTGTTCTAAGATTAAATCGTATTTGAAGTGGTGCATTGAAGCATATTTATTCCATAACTGTGAATGAATGGTCTCAGAAATGTCATAAAAGCAAAGGTTAAAGCCTCAGTTTTCTTCTTTCTATCAGCAGCGAAATGAGGTTTAGAACGATAATACTATTACATTATTAATGAATGCTATTAAATTACATTGTTAGTCATGAGATTTTATTTTGCTTTATTCTAGGAGATTGGCTATTTTCACTATTTGACATACAAAGACGTATATCATAGGGCTTATGTGGTATAAAAAAAAATCATAATAATAAATAAGAAAATAACCTTCCCCACTCTATATTTTATTTTTTATTTCTTTACGAAATGAATACAATTCTTGATTCCAGGTAATAGAATAACGGGATGCAAGTGATGTGTCATGGATTTATCCAAACAGACTGCTTCCGTTGGCTTTGACTATAAATTGATCGCCTGGCGCTTCAGGAAGGACAAATCAATCAATGTGATCGCCAGCCTCGGCTAGCAGAGCAGGATGACACTAATTCTATTGGCAATGTGCCGTCATGTGTGGCACTGGGGTGATGCCTCTGGTGTGTGTGTGTGTGTGTGTGTGTGTGTGTGTGTGTGTGTGTGTGTGTGTGTGTGTGTGTGTGTGTGTGTGTGTGTGTGTGTGTGTGTGTGTGTGTGTGTGTGTGTGTGTGTGTGTGTGTGTGTGTGTGTGTGTGTGTGTGTGTGTGTGTGTGTGTGTGTGTGTGTGTGTGTGTGACTGTGTGTGTGTGTGTGAGATAGAGAGAGAGAGAGATTTTCATGACCGTATACCATTGTGATTTTTCAATGAAACTTGTTTTTTTTCCATTGACACTGATGAATAGCAACACAATTTATCAGTTTAGCACCACGCTAAAACACAATCGATCGCTTGTTTGCTAAATTAAAATAAACAGACTCTTGAAATGTATGCGGGCCACCCATCTGCCCACTGAACGGGACAGATGGGTGGGCCGCGAAACACCTTGGAGGCGTTCAAGTGGGCTCTGATTCAGAAGAGGTTGAGAAGCACCCATTTTTGAATACCGGAACATGGAAAACAAATTTCAACATTTTGGTCATGTTCATGTGGAGAGAAATTATGCAAACATACCAATCCTTAGATGTGATATAACACACACTCATTTGATTGATTCCAATGTGAATGGGACAGTGTACGGCACGCAATCATTTTATATTTATGTCTATTTATTAGGGTTATGCCCAGTTCTGACTGTAAAACCATGATTGTCGAAATTGACCTCTTAGGGTCTTCCTTTTCCTTTTCTTTGGGTGTTAATTGGACTCTGAGGGGGTACAAATAGTGACCGAGTGGATCAAATACACCACTCTCTCTCTCTCTCTCTCTCTCTCTCTCTCTCTCTCTCGCTCTCTCTCTCTCTCTCTTCTCTCTCTCTCTCTCTCTCTCTCTCTCTCTCTCTCTCTCATTCTCTCCATCCATTCATCCATTCATTGCTCCATCCATTTCTGAACTCTCTGACCTGTGTGAACCGGGGGCGTCTAAAAGCTCTTAGGATTAACAGTAACACAACACACAGCAACTGCTCACACACACACACACACACACACACACACACACACACACACACACACACACACACACACACACACACACACACACACACACACTGTGTTGAGTCTTTATGAATACAAGTTTAGTTCAGTTAAAAATGATTCCTATAAGTCCTTGTGTGTGTGTGTGTGTGTGTGTGTGTGTGTGTGTGTGTGTGTGTGTGTGTGTGTGTGTGTGTGTGTGTGTGTGTGTGTGTGTGTGTGTGTGTGTGTGTGTGTGTGTGTGTGTGTGTGTGTGTGTGTGTGTGTGTGTGTGTGTGTGTGTGTGTGTGTGTGTGTGTGTGTGTGCGCGCGCGTTCAGGCAGGTGTCTTTCAGTGTGCTGGGAGGTCAAGGGTCAGTGAGGACATGCTATTCATCATGTCAGTTCTGATTGGTTGTTTTGAAGTTCAACGTGTTGCATCGTTCTACAACAGTGAAAACATCCCATGGGCTATAAATAAATACCACCCTTATAATTAATTAACTTCTATTCATTATAAATTAAATCATTATAACATTTCCCAGAATTCTGTCTTTTCTTTTGTTCGTTGTTTGTTTTTTGTTGTCCGTGTAATTAAAACAAAGCTATAGGCAGCGGTGTGCAGTGTCTGCGTACACTATCGAGCACTGGTTCCCAAACGGTGGGTCGGGACCCATTCGTGGGTCGCGGACACATTCTTATGGGTCCCTTTTTCCCCCCTATATATATTTTGTTTTTAATCCAAAAACGATTTTCATTCACTAAAAATAAAATGTTTTTTTGTTTTTGTTTTCAGTCATTTTGTAAAAAAAATAGCATTTTAGAAATTCCATAAATTACAGAACAAATGTATCTGGAGGGGGGTCCCTCGAACAACATATTTTCAGATGGGGGGGAGTCTTCTGCGGCCAAATACAGATAATTCTAGGGGTCGTTGACGTGAAAAAGGTTGAGCACCACTGACTTAGAAACATAGGTTTTTCTGAAAACTTTTTGGATTTAGAAGACATTTTTTTTAGAATCGGCCTCAGGTCTAAATGTTAATCAGATGCCAAATGGAACCCTGGCTACCACAGCTATAATGAAATGTTAATGTTAATGTTAATGTTAATCAGATGCCAAATGGAACCCATGGCTACTACAGCTATAATGTTAATCAGATGCCAAATGGAACCCTGGCTACTACAGCTATAATGAATGGAACCCTGGCTACTACAGCTATAATGAATGGAACCCATGGCTACCACAGCTATAATGAATGGAACCCTGGCTACTACAGCTATAATGAATGGAACCCTGGCTACTACAGCTATAATGAATGGAACCCTGCCTACTACAGCTATAATGAAATGGAACCCTGGCTACTACAGCTATAATGAATGGAACCCTGGCTACTACAGCTATAATGAATGGAACCCTGGCTACTACAGCTATAATGAATGGAACCCATGGCTACTACAGCTATAATGAATGGAACCCTGGCTACTACAGCTATAATGAATGGAACCCTGGCTACTACAGCTATAATGGAACCCTGGCTACTACAGCTATAATGAATGGAACCCTGGCTACTACAGCTATAATGAATGGAACCCTGCCTACTACAGCTATAATGAATGGAACCCTGGCTACTACAGCTATAATGAATGGAACCCTGACTACTACAGCTATAATGAAATGGAACCCTGACTACTACAGCTATAATGAATGGAACCCTGGCTACTACAGCTATAATGAAATGGAACCCTGTCTACTACAGCTATAATGAATGGAACCCTGGATACTACAGCTATAATGAATGGAACCCTGGCTACTACAGCTATAATGAAATGCAACACCACCACAGTGACAGACGGGACTGAAGCACAGATTCATCACTTCATCTCATAATGACGTAAAGTATAAATAAGTAATGTATATCAGTGGCTCCCAAAGTGGGGTCCGGGGACCCCCAGGGGTCGTTGAGGGAGTTCCAGGGGGACGGGGGTCCCCAGCTAATTGATAGTTTGAAACCAAATGGACCTTATGGGGACCCTTATGGGAACAAAACGGACTCTCTGAGTTAAATTAACATTGATTTTACAATATAAATTGAGGGTCCCAGAGATAGAAATGCCATTAAATGGGGGCCCAAGACTGCTAGAGCCGTAAAAATCTTCTCTTACTGTATATGGGGGTCCCTGGCATATCTTTTCAAATGGAGGGTCTGCGGGCTAATTAGTGTCAATTTGGGGGTCCTTGACATCAAAATGTTTGGGAACCACTGCATGTATATCAGTATACGTTCCTCCCGGTAACATCATGTATATCAGTATACGTTCCTCCCGGTAACATCATGTATATCAGTATACGTTCCTCCCGGTAACATCATGTATATCAGTATACGTTCCTCCCGGTAACATCATGTATATCAGTATACGTTCCTCCCGGTAACATCATGTATATCAGTATACGTTCCTCCCGGTAACATCATGTATATCAGTATACGTTCCTCCCGGTAACATCATGTATCATGAGGTATTATTTGATATGTTGTATTATATGCATTTCATGCGGTGATTGTTGTACACATCCAGTCCAGAGACTGCAGATGATAAGGCTATAAAATATTGTACGCTGTCAAACAAATATAAAGTCAATGGAGTAAAGAATGGTCCGTCCATACTGGGCTATATTTGACTTTTTGGCTATTCACAGAAATAATGATCTATATGAGACATGCAGCACAACATTATATCTCTCACAGGGGTCCTTTCCAGGGGGTCCCCAGCAACGGTAGTTAACATATAGCATCACAATTGTATTAACCACTTTTTCCATGCATATGTTGGCTATTCAAAAATAAGAGCAGGCCTACAAGCTCTGCAAATACTCCAAATACATCACATCAATGTGGGGGTCCTTCACGTTACAACTGCTGCTGAGAAGCACTGATCTATACTGTTTCACAAACTTTTTCATGTCAAGGACCCCCAAATTGACACTAATCTGCCCGCGGACCCCCATTTGAAAGGGACCCCCATACATCTAAGAGAAGATTGTTACGGCTCTAGCAGTATAGATTCTCAACCCGTTTAATTTCAAGGACCCTCAGTTTGACATGCATATAGTCTATGGACCCCCATTTAATGGCATTTTATATCTCTGGGTCCCCGGACCCCACTTTGGGAACCACTGATCTATAGCAGGGGTTCTCAACCCGTGGGTCGCGACCCCTCGGGGGGTCGCCAAATTATTTTAGGGGGTCCCCAAAATATTTTCAAAAAAATATTTTTACATTTTATTTTCACGATTTTTCAAAAATAGCAGACCTACAAGTTCATAGCGCGCCACTCGGTGGCGCGCTATGAGCTTGTAGATCTGCTATTTTTCAATAGCTAAATTATAACAATGCTTAAAACATCAAAAGGGGTTCCCGCCCAAAATGGTTTAAGGTTATTGTAGCAGTCAATTTATATTGGGGGTCGGGAGGGGGCGGGGCGGGGGTCCCGAGACATTGCCAAAGCATTTCCGGGGGTCCCCGGCCACAAACGTTGAGAACCCCTGCTATAGAAGGAAAACGGAGTGCGTGGTGACGTTGTGAGCATTAGCAGAGAGTTGTTGTGATGTGGGAGGGGTCCTGTTGGAAGGGGGGTGGGGGGGGGGGGGGGAGATCATCCCAGGTCGTATTGTTAAGTGATCATTACCAACACTCATGAGGAGAGGAGGGGACGGGGTTCCATTTTTTTATAACCTCATGGTTGTTAGCACTGCAGTTCTCTGTAAGGGCAGTCCGAGACTGCACACTCGCGCACGCATGCACGCGCGCACGCACGCACGCACACACACACACAGGTTGAGAGTGGGGGCCGGCATGGCCCGCACTGATTTAATTCTATCTGACAAAACCCTTTGGGGCGTGCAGAGAGAGAGGGAGAGAGAGAGAGGGGGAGAGAGGGAGAGAGAGAGAGGGAGGGAGGGAGAGAGAGAGGGAGGGAGTGAGTGAGAGAGGGAGAGAAGCTCCAGGGGTCTCCTCTACTCTACCATGACTATAAAGTGAAAGCCTGAGCTTTTCGTATAGCCCCCCCCCCCCCCCCCTCCCCCCAGTCCCTCATGCACGAGAGTGGTCGCGAGGCCCATTAAAATGTGGATAAAATACAAGGTGCACCAAGGCTGAGTTTGACATGAGGTTAAGGAGAGAGAGAGAGAGAGAGAGAGAGAGGAAGAGAGAGAGGAGGAGATCGAGTTAGAGAGAGAGAGACGGAGACAGAGAGATAGAGTTAGAACGACCGACAGACAGACAGACAGACAGACAGACAGACAGACAGACAGACAAGGATTTTATCTCATGTTGTTTTTTTGCCTCCAGGTCTGTAGGTTTATAGTTACCAAAGTGAAAGCTCTGTTTGTTAAAACGGAACACATTCAAACAGCCCTGACTAATAGCTTCACAGCAACATCCAGAGTCTGAATGTCACTCTATTCATTGACACTAACAGTTGTACAACATGTGTTCAGTGAATTTATCATTTGAAATACAGATGAACATAGCAAAGTGATTAGAATGGACATACTGTGACCTTGCATGGTAAAATAACAGTAGCCTAATAATAATAATAATATAATTATTAATATTATTAGGCCAATACTATTTTTTCTAATGATAACAATGACTAATGATAATATAACAATGACTAGTTTTCATATTGTAGCTTCAGCTATATAGCACGCGCACACACACTACACACGCACGCACGCGCACACACACACACACACACACACACACACGCGCACACACACACACGCACACACGCACACGCACACAGCACACAGCACACAACACACACGTACACACACACACACACACACACACACACACACACACACACACACACACACACACACACACAATTATATATAATTCACATAATTTGTGATGTTCTATATTTCTTAATTTCTTTATTAATTAAAGGCCTCAGTCTCTATCATATATATATATATATATATATATATATATATATATATATATATATATATATATATATATATATATATATCGTATTGCATATGAGACATTTATTGTGTCTGCATTACTGAACATTTCAGATGCCTCTGTTAACAAACATAAATAAATGAAGGTTGAAGACCTAGTCTATATGATAAATCATTATTCAGGATGTGTATCCACGTTAACAGCCTCTATTTGCATTGGTTCTCAAAGTGGTCCTTGGGGGGTCCCTAGTGTCACAATCGTTTTAACCACTTTAACCATAGTCTTTTTTATACTTTGGATATTCAAAAATAGCAGATCTACAAGCTAGATCTGCTATTTTTGAAAATTTGTGAAAATCTGAATTGAATATGATTATGACTATATTAAAGCAATTTCTTTATTATTGAACTTCTTTTTTTTTTTTTTTTACTCGCATCTTTACATTTCTGGAGGTCCTTGGCACAAAATGTTTTGAGATGGGGGACTGCAGCCAAACAACATATATCATTTACATATATTACTAACCCATTTGCAGAGAGAGAGAGAGAGAGAGAGAGAGAGAGATGAAAGTAATGAAACAGCCCCCCGTATATAGCAGCCTAAAATCGATTTGTAAAATCTCACGTGAGGAAAAAGGGTTTTAAGTGAAAAGCCGTGAAAAGAGGAGAGAGAAAGTGAAAGAGGGACTGTGAGTGAGTCTGTGACCCTGTCAGGACACGGCGTGTCGTGCGTGCGCGTGAGAGAGAGAGAGAGAGGGTGCGTGCGTGCGTGCGTGTGCTCGGACGACATTGATGTTGAATTTAACTTCCTCGGTGCTGTGCTGACATAAATAGGTTAGTGGAACGAGCCAGTGTAGATATGGTCTGCTTAACATTTTATTAAAGTTATAAAGGTTATAACCACTAAAGCTGGCAACAATCACTGTATAAACTTATGCTTTGCAAACTGCTAATAAAGTATTCAATCAATAAATCAATCAATCAATCAAAAGTATTTTCGAGTTCCTCTTTTTCCTTCAACTTTATACCACCACACTTCAGCAAATTAATAAAGTTCCTATCAGCTTATTATTCTTATTTTACTTATTATTATTAATAATAATAATAATAATAATAATATTATCGTCACAGCATGACATGATGCGCCTGCACTTTATGGGACTCGCAAATAAACAAATTGAACCCCATAAGAGCTCATGTTCTGAGAGGGGGACCACATCGGGTCATTATAGTGGCAACGAGATGCAGGTGCGTACCGGGCGTAGACGGAAAAAGCGGCCCAAGTACAGCGTCAACTCAAGTCCATATGGGGTTTAAATGGTTATGTTCGTCGAATTTTATTGTCCGTCATTGTTGTCAACCTGTGTTGGGCCTTTTCTGAGTAATGGCAAATATGATAACCAAAGAAATGTATGAGCTATATTATAGGCTTATACAAATATTGTAAAAACCTGCTCTGAAGGCCTTGTTGTATATAGTCACTCACTGGTCCTGAGGTACACACACACACACAGTCACACACAGTCTCTCACACACACACACACACACACACACACACACACACACTCCTAGTTTGCTTTGCTTGTATTATTAGCATGTATTTGTAGCCAATGTGTGTTTTGAGACCGGTCGTCGAGTGTGCCAACAAACAAACAGCTAAAATGCTATATGCATGCAAGTTCCCAACTATAAACAAACCTTCTAAAGAGTGTTTTCATGTAGTCCAAACTTAAAGGGCGTGAGAAAAATAAAGAACCCCCGGCTATAGGTTTCACGCAGCCGCGGAACAGCAAACTTGAATAACTTTAAAGCTTCATATATTATGGATGGTGGCTGTTGCTTGCCGAATAGACCGGACTTTATGTTATGGCCTCTATACCGTTAAATACTCCGTTATTTTAGCCTGTCCGATTCATTCATTATTATTATTATTTTTAATTCTGAGAGTTGAATGCAGGGTTTGGAACCAAATGGACACGCACACGCGGGGTCCATTTATAGTTCCATTTGAACACTCTCAGTCAAATTAACACGCAGGATTGTGTTTTCCCCGGATAATATCTCTCTCTATCTCTCTCTCTCTCTCTCTCTCTCTCTCTCTGTGTGTGTGTGTGTGTGTGTGTGTGTGTGTGTGTGTTTGGGGGGAAAAGTGGAGCTTGCCGAATAGAAGGAGTAATTAAATAGCACAGCTGCAGAAATCAGTCAGTTTTATTTGAAGCATATCCATTTTCAAACAGAGTTCTATGGATTTGTAACAAAAATGGTTGGTTAGCATAATTATATATGTCCGAAATAAAACAAGTTCACCTCAACAACCATGGCAGACAGTTATTCGGCTGTCAGACAGACCGTTATTTGGGCACAGACAGAGAGAGGGGGACAGACAGACTAGTATAGACCGTTATTTGGAGACAGACAGAGAGAGGGGGACAGACATACAGACCGTTATGGGACAGACAGAGAGAGCTAGGGGGACAGACATGCAGACCGTTATTTGGGGACACAGATAGACATAGGGGGACAGACATACAGACCGAAATTGGGGACAGACAGAGAGAGCTATAGGGGGACAGACATACAGACCGTTATTTGGGGACAGACAGAGAGGGGACATGCATATATGTATATGTTCCGTGGTGGGTCTCCTTCTTACCTCGCATGGTGACCGTGTTGACGTCCGGGTGGTGCCGCACTCATGAAGAAACAAACCAAACTTAGAACAAAACAAGAAAATAAACGGCGTCAAAGATCCTCGGTGAATAATAGTAGGCTAATACAAAAATAACTATAATGTAAAAAAGGAAAAAAGAAAGAATGTCAATAATGGGTGCTATGTGAGCCGCTGCCGTCCACTGACTAGGCTATAGCATACTCTGAGCTCGAGACGCGTCTGCAGGGTGAGCGCTGGAAGCATGAATCCAAGGGAACGACTTGCTGTCACGCACGAGCCGAAATAATAATGTTTAAAATAATAATAAATAAAATAAAACAAAATAAACAGCCGAGAGTAAACTTTATTGGAGTGTCGCCTGTCTGTCTGTCGTGCAGGTGTGTGTGTGAGTGTGTGTACGGTGTCAGACTGGTATGGTGGAGCGCGCAGCGAGCATGCGGGTTTTCCTCATGACAGTCTGCGCTCTGCGCGCTGCCTCTGCCTCTCGAGGGGGCGGGGCCGGGGGAGCGTGCGCCACGCCGATTGGACCGGAGGGGGGGTTCCACTCTCTTCTCTTCTCTTAAACCCCGCCCCCCCCCCCACTCCGTCTCACGCACGCGCGCGCACACACACACACACACACACACACACACACACACACACACACACACACACACACACACACACACACACACACACACACACACACACACACACACACACACACGCACACACACACACACACACCTCTCTCTCTCACAGACAGACAAATCGTCTCTCCATTCAAAGCTCAATCAATCGATCTGGAGACAATCTGATTTGATGTTCATGATCGGTTTCATTGCAGTTGAACTTGAACTCTTATCTGTTCACATTCGTCATCGTCACAGTTCAAGGATATATATGCAGTCTTTTATTTAATTTATTTTGATAGCTCAAACTAGGCACCAATCATAGCCTATATACACAGTAATTATTATTGGAGGATTAAAACACAATAAGGTCATATAATATTATACATATTTACTTTATCATCCTCATGGCAGCGAGCTATCACTGTCTGGCAAGAAGAAGACCAAATTGTGGACAGAGTGATTCATTACTATAACTTCAGTCCATTGAACTGATACATTCCAATCAATTTCCAATCAATGACTCACACATCTTACAAGTTCAAACAGCTCATGTAGGCTACTGTACATATAATCAGTACTAGATTATTATTTTCTTACTTAAGTAAAAGTACCAATACTACAATAGAGAAGTACTCTGTTTCAAGTTAAAGTCCGTAATTCAAAATGTTCTGGAGTAAAAGTACAAAAGTATTGACATCAAAATGTATCTAAAGTACCAAAAGTAAAAGTACTAATTTTGTAAAATGTCCCGTTTCAAGTTTTCAAATGTATAAAAATGTTTTGGAAAATAGCCGGTCTACAAGTCTCACAATGCGTCGCATCATGGTGCATTGTTGTGAGCTTGTGGATTGGCTGTTGCCAAAAGAGCTGAAGTGGTTAATGTGTGTCTTCTTTTGTAATAGCCTAATCTAATTCTACAAAATAACTAGTGACTAAAGTTTTCAAATAAATACTGGAGTAAAAGTATATGTGGAGTAGAAATAAATGTATTTGAAATTGGAAATACTCAAGTAAAGTATAAATACCTCAAAATTAAGTTTGTACTTAGTTTCCATCACTGGTTGTACTTCGACTGCTTTTTTCTGTCTACATGCATAAATCTCATTGCCAAACTAGTTGATCTACAAGCTCACAACAACACAACACACAACGCGCTGTGAGCTTGTATAGATCTGCCAATTTTTGGCTATAATGTTCGCACCACAATATGAATGCAGGTGCTTAATATAGTATACAAAACCTGCATATCTTTTTCTTGGCATATACCTATTTTTTTTTATTTTTTTTCAGGTAGTTGGTAACCCTCATTATAACTGAGAACATAGTATTTACTATTCTCTCCCTATGGTTATGCAACTCCACGTGAGTCATCAGCCGGCAGTGGTGGCCGCTAGCTGAGTGAGCGCACACACCGAGCGGTGTGAAGCCCACCGTTGACAGCCCGCCTGCATTGGAACTTGAGATGTACCGATTCTGATACCCGTAACTTGCATATCGGTCGATACAGAGTACCGATACCATATGTGATTAAAAAAAATCTAGGACAGTGGTTCTCAAAGTGGGGTCCGGGGACCCTCAGGGTTCCAAATGAGGGCGGTTCCAAATGGACCCTTACAGGTCTGTGACTTTGAGAGTGTACAGATGGAACCAAATGGAACCTTACAGGTCTGTAACTCTGAGAGTGTACAGATGGAACCAAATGGACCCTTACAGGTCTGTAACTCTGAGAGTGTACAACTGGAACCAAATGGTCCCTTACAGGTCTGTAACTCTGAGAGTGTACAAATGGAACCAAATGGTCCCTTACAGGTCTGTAACTCTGAGAGTGTACAAATGGAACCAAAATGGTCCCTTACAGTTCTGTAACTCTGAGTGTACAAATGGAACCAAATGGACCCTTACAGGTCTGTAACTCTGAGAGTGTACAACTGGAACCAAATGGTCCCTTACAGGTCTGTAACTCTGAGAGTGTACAACTGGAACCAAATGGTCCCTTACAGGTCTGTAACTCTGATAGTGTACAACTGGAACCAAATGGTCCCTTACAGGTCTGTAACTCTGAGAGTGTACAACTGGAACCAAATGGTCCCTTACAGGTCTGTAACTCTGAGAGTGTACAAATGGAACCAAATGGTCCCTTACAGGTCTGTAACTCTTGAGTGTACAACTGGAACCAAATGGTCCCTTACAGGTCTGTAACTCTGAGAGTGTACAACTGGAACCAAATGGTCCCTTACACGTCTGTAACTCTGAGAGTGTACAAATGGAACCAAATGGTCCCTTACACGTCTGTAACTCTGAGAGTGTACAAATAGAACCAAATGGACCCTTACAGGTCTGTAACTCTGAGAGTGTACAAATGGACCCTTACAGGTCTGTATTACCCCGAGAGTGTATAGATGGAAGCAAATAATTCCATTTGTACACTCAGAGTTAGGAGGGACCATGACATTTAAAAGTTTGAGAACCACTGATACATAAACATGTACGGCTAGTGAAACATCAACGGAATAACAAATTAATTGATTGCTGTAAATTACATATAATCATGTGATAAATTAGTATCGTATCGGAATGGCATAGACTGGCATACTTGCCGATACCGACACCAGCATTTTTGGCAGTACTGGCAGCTTTTCCGATACTGAAACATGGAGATGCAACGGATCCATGGGTTTAATGTAGTGATTCTGCTCTGGCTATTGGGTCGGTTCTTCACAAAGAATACCGCAGTCTTCGAGGAAGCCATAATTCGTTCATTTCAGACCCTTCTCAGCTTCTGCGATGAAGGTGACCTTGTGCTGCTTGAACGCTTCACTTGCATGTTGGCTTCCAGGGAACCAACAATATTGTTTATTGAAATCGCAGCGCTTACAGAAATGTTGGCATAGCTTGTTTGTATCATTCATAAATCTGAATGATCATTCATGTGTTCTCATGTTTTTGTTACTTAGGCTTGTTTTTTCTCAAAATACAATGTTAAATATGTAATTTAGATATATCATATTTAGACAGATGCTATAGGTTCACTGTTGACCTGTGATCCTATAGTTTACTGAGGCAATACAGTGTACTGTACACTCTCTCTCTCTCTGCATTCGATGTACATTGTACATGTTTAGCTTGCTTCGTGTAAGTCACTCTGAATAAGGGCGTCTGCTAAATGCCTAAATGGTAAATCGTAAAATGTGACGTGTGGACATATCAAAGTTGACTAGTGCTTCTTCTGACCAGGGAGGAAACAAGTGGACACTGCACACTGTGACACACGATAAAGTAACCAATATCCTACAGTGTGGGTAGCGGCCATGTAAAATAACACCAGTTAAACATACAAATCTGTATTTTAGGAAAAACAAACAAAACCAAACAAACAGCCATCAGTGAACTGAGTTGTTGAGGTTATTGGACAATAGATATTATGTCACAGGGAGAGGAGTGTGGGTGGTCGGGTTACAGCAGCATGTCTCAGGTGTCCAGGAGGATGGGCGGGGTGGTGAGAACCTCTGAGACGCTGACCTGGAAAACTGAAGATAAACCTCTTATCTCCAGAGAAAAAACTTTGTGTCTTTTCTTTCTTTCTTTTCTTTCTTCTTTTTCTCTCTTTGTGATGCCCTATTAATGTCCTATACTCGATCATACTACAGAGTTTATTGTTTAAAAAAACACCATCAAATAAACGTAAAAAGCATAGTACAGCATGCATATTTGTGAAATAAACACAAAATTATAGGACATTTACATTAAAAAGTAAAATAAGAAAAATGAAACTAACAATAATAATATCAACCTATAATCTGATTTCCTTTCTGATCATTGCTTCCATGAAGTTTCTTCTTTAACTGTATTACGGTCAGTCAAATGCGTCACACAAAAGTAGCAGAAGTGAAAGCTCAAAAGGCGGTGCTCGCATTTTGAGCTTGTATAGAACTGCTACTTTTTATCCTTCTGAATTTGAAAAAGTAACAGTTTTGGACATGTGAGGTTTCCAGTGGACAGAGACGGTATGTCCTGTCCTGTCCTGTCCTGTCCTGTTGTGCATCGTGTCCCATCCCATGTAATACATACATACATACAGCACGTCATGACACTGTTACGGCTTATTATCACACCGTGTTCTCTCTGCGACTGAAAGGGTTTTACATCACTGTGAGTTGCCAATAAAGCCCTTTGAATTGAATTGAGTGAAAGTATCGATACCACACTGCAGACATACTCTGTTACGAGAACAAGTATGGTATTCAAAATTCACTTAAGTATTATTGGCATCAAAGTGTAAGTATCTCACTCATTATGCAGAATGTCTTATTTCACATTAGTTCAAAATATATTTAAAAAAATCACACCCGTGTGAACTGAGTGGTGTAAGGTCTTATATAGACTGATCAGATGTGGTCTGACGTAATGTCTGACGTAATGAAATCACACCCATGTGAACTGGGTGACCATAGCAACCATGCTCATTTTTTGGTACGAACAGACATACAGACACGTAAACTAACAAAGCCAGTTGTAGGAGTGGTTTACACCACTCAAAAATATATATTTTTGGAAAATGTAGATCTACATCCTTACATGCCGTAGTATATGTATCGGACTGTAGTGGTTAATGTATATTTTGTAATAATAAAAATCACACTCGTGATTGAAGTGAGAGGCGCTCTTATCATCATACATCATCATACATCGTCACATTCCGGCCAATCAAATTGGCGTCCTCACTTTTCTGTCATTCCGGGAAATCACAATTGGCAACTTAAAGTTTTTGCCCTCACTTTTTGTTCAGGGGTGCTAGCCCCTCCTATATTCAGCTATAGTGTTTGTTCAGGGGTGCTAGCCCCTCCTATATTCAGCTATAGTGTCGATTTTTGTCCTAACACAAACATTAAATGCCATTGACAATGAATGGAGAATTTACGTCATATGTGTCTGAGCAAATGATGATGTACGATGATAAGAGCGCCCCTCACTTCACACGGGTGTGATTTTTATCCTCAATTTGTACTTTGCTCAGCCAATCAAATCAACGCTATGGGGTGATCAGCCAATCAAATCATAGCTAAAATCCACACGCACTCACAAAGCTGGGCATAACGTCCCTCAAAGAAAATCTACAAAGTATAACTACTGTACGATAGTAACTCAAGTTCTGAAATAATTTCGGCCCAGTAAAAGGTACAGTATTTGCCTCTGAGATGAGTGAAGTACAGCAGTTAGGCAAGCCGTTAGGGGTTAAATGCCATGCTCAGGGAGGGCCCCCTAGCTCGACACATCACAGGGGGCTGGAAATGGAACCTGGGACGTTTTGTTCCCCAGGTGGCCTCTCTACCCACTCAGACAGCTATCTGGATGCTGTATTCTGTGCTTGTAGAAGTAGCTGTTATGGACAGAGCTGGAAAAAGTACTCAATGTATGTCAATACTGCAATGTAGAACTACTCCGTTACAAGTAAAAGTACTAGTAAGTATTGGTCTCACAATGTACTTAAAGTACCAAAAGTAGAAAGTACTCATTATGCAGAATGTCCCATATCACAAGTTCAAAATGTATAAAAGAATCTTTTGTAAATAGCCAAAATATCTATAGGGCTGAAGTGGGTAATGTATGTTTTGTTATGCATTTGTTTTTACGTCCAGATACCCCGTCCAGGACAGGCTTCAGGCGCGCCTCCTCAGGAGACTCAGATCTGAACCCATTTGATGTGGCGTTAGGAACCCGTTGCGACCGCATGCCCTGCTGACATCGAGTGGAGACTGTGGAGTAGAAGTAAGTACAAATGCATCAAAATGGTACTTAAGTACAGTACTTAATTTTTTCTTTTTCCTTTATTTACCCAGGGTAGTAGCTGAGAACAAGTGCTCATTTTCAGCAACGCCCTGCACATACAGTAGAAACACACAGACAGTCAGACACACACACATTAAAACCTGGGAGCTGACCAGTACAACCACAGTCTTATACTGTTTGGCCACTAAGCAGCTCCACTGGAGCAGTTGGGGGTTCAGTGCCTTGCTCAAGGGAACTTCAGCGGTGTTGGGTGAGTGATGACCCCACCCCGATTTTTCCCAGCCTGGTGGAACCACTCCCCCTGCTGGACAACATTTGCATTCTGCCATTAGGGAGAGTCTGGGAACTCTCAGGCAGAGACGATGCACTCCGGACCAATTCTGTCCGGAGCGATATGCGGCTGTATGAGGCCGCTAGAGGCAGGATCAACGCGAGACTTATGACATATTGAAGCTGTGCCACAGCGCAAATGTAAACACAACCTAACAAGACTACAACTCGAAATTATTATGGAGATATCAGATTGTTGTCCCGCTGCTTCCGGGTTTATCGTTTCTGCCTGAGAGATCCCAGATGCAGGCAGGAGAAGGGAACTTGTGTACTCAGTACTGCTGCAATCTGGCGGAGTCAGGTTAGATTTTTCCTGCCCGTCCGGGGAATCGAACCGGCAACCTTTCCACCACTGGTCAACATTTTGAACACGTTTGACCAGAATGGAACAGAGCCTTCATTAGTATCATTGGTAGCAATGTGTGGCTGCTGTGCATTGAGCCTATTGAAGAAGAGCTGTTGCAGCTTCACACACCTGCCTGTCTCTGTGTCTGTTGAGCCAGAGTGCACGCCATGTGGCATCCTCCAGTTCATTGGTGTCATTTTGTTCTGTGGCGTGCTATCTAAAAACTATTCCTCTGATTTATATTACAAAAAAAAAATCTCTTCATGTAATTTGCTATTCTATCTCACTAATGTTTTAGCAATTTTTTCCCCTTTTTTACCATTGCTCAGCTAACTCGGGGGATAAATTGAATCTTGACCTTCAGGTCAAATTTTTTGTCCAGATCCTGAGTCTACTGGTGAGACGTGACCTTTGACACGATCTAAATAGAAGAGCAGAGAGTCAAAATACAACCACCCCAAAGGTAAAACGCATATTGTATTAACACAATCAGCGCCGGGATTTCTTTCAAAATAACAGCTCGGGGTGCCGCGCAGAAATGGCCGCTTTTACTCTGTAAGCCCCCCCTTCCGTTCCGGACAAAAACCAGGAGAAATAACTTTGCTTGCTTACCTCGCTATCGTTACGATAAAATCGCTGAATAATCCCTCGCGTTCATATTTTGAACGAGAGGCAGGTTGGAAGTCAGAAATGAAGAGCTTAGCATATCCATGTGGTCAAAACCACGGAGATCTCCCTAGATTAGCAGATACGAAGCATTCTTTCTGATCCGTATACAGGGAAGTGAACGACAACGCGCATGCGCAAAGAGCAAGGAGTATGGTGCAGAAGGAGAGGCCAACAAAAAAAGAAAGAAAAAAAATCGGAATATTTTTCTCTCGTTTGATATCAATGAAAATGCGCTAGGACGTGTCCTAGCAATCCGTCGGTTGGATTAGTCATGGCGTTCCCACACGTCGTACGGTCTAAATTGGTTAACATACTCTACAATACAGATTGTAAAGTTATATTGTATTATTAACATACTCTACCATACAGATTGTAAAGTTATATTGTATTAACATACTCTACCATACAGATTGTAAAGTTATATTGTATTAACATACTCTACCATACAGATTGTAAAGTTATATTGTATTAACATACTCTACCATACAGATTGTAAAGTTATATTGTATTAACATACTCTACCATACAGATTGTAAAGTTATATTGTATTAACATACTCTACAATACAGATTGTAAAGTTATATTGTATTAACATACTCTACCATACAGATTGTAAAGTTATATTGTATTAGCATACTCTACCATACAGATTGTAAAGTTATATTGTATTAACATACTCTACAATACAGATTGTAAAGTTATATTGTATTAACATACTCTACCATACAGATTGTAAAGTTATATTGTATTAGCATACTCTACCATACAGATTGTAAAGTTATATTGTATTAACATACTCTACCATACAGATTGTAAAGTTATATTGTATTAACATACTCTACCATACAGATTGTAAAGTTATATTGTATTAACATACTCTACAATACAGATTGTAAAGTTATATTGTAATAGCATACTCTACAATACAGATTGTAAATTTATATTGTATTAGCATACTCTACCATACAGATTGTAAGGTTATATTGTATTAACATACTCTACCCTACAGATTGTAAAGTTATATTGTATTAGCATACTCTACCATACAGATTGTAAAGTTATATTGTATTAGCATACTCTACCATACAGATTGTAAAGTTATATTGTATTCACATACTCTACAATACAGATTGTAAAGTTATATTGTATTAGCATACTCTACAATACAGATTGTAAAGTTATATTGTATGAACATACTCTACCATACAGATTGGATAATTGAATTAACATACATGCACTACCATACAGACTGGACAAAAAAATATATATATATCATTTAAAAAAAGTTACATAGTGTCGCTTTAAATAAACGGCTGACAAAATACGGGTTACAACTGTATGCATTGTCTACAACTCTACATAATGAGCATATTGTCAATAAAGTTCAAATCGATGTGATAATCAAATCAAATGGAATCCAAACTATAGCAGTAAATTCTGACCTTCACATGGCATGACCTTTGACCTCTAACCTGCTGTGCCACCATACGAACATGCACCAGAACGCTTTTGACCCCGCCCTGACCCCTGATGACCTATGTTGATGACACACACACACACACACACACACACACACACACACACACACACACACACACACACACACACACACACACACACCCATGCGCACACAACGCACATTGTTTCCCATCCCATCACGTTCCCATTAGGTTTGGTGACATTGTTTGGGCCTCTGTCACTTTACTGTAAGGTGCGTGGTATGCAGGTACTGTGCGTGCACGCACGCGCGCGTGTGTGTGTGTGTGTGTGTGTGTGTGGGGGGGGGGGGCTGCTCTCCACCCCAATCTCTTAGCCTCTTTAGCTGTGGCAGAGGGAGAGAGAGAGAGAGAGAGTATGAGAGAGAGAAACTGCCCCGAGCACATCTCCACTGACCTACATTTCATCTGTCGCTCTTTTGCACCCTCTTGCCTTTCATTTATTCCCATCCCTCCATCCTTCCTCCTGTACACACACACACACACACACACAGACACACACACACACACACACACACACACACACACTCTCACTCACAGCGGCCACCGTAATTGTGATGTAATGACCGAAGAAGCGAGCGTGACAAAAAAAAAAGACCCCAGACCGGTCGGAAGAACGGGGCGAGACGCCTTCCCGTAGACACGAGGAGAGAGATACAGAGAGAGAGAGAGAGAGGGGGGGGGGGGGGGGGGTATAGAGAGAGAGAGAGAGAGAGAGACAGGGGGGGGGGGGGGTATAGAGAGAGAGAGAGAGACGGGGGGGGGGGGGGTATAGAGAGAGAGAGAGAAAGTAGCCTTGTAAAGGACAGGATGAGAGGGGATGGATGGAGAGATGGGGGTGGGGCAGGCTGTGCCATATAGCTTGAAAATACAAAGAAGATTTCCTCCTTTTATAAATGTATACAGCGTGTGAGATGTACTGTGTGTGTGCAGTGATGGTGAAGAGCCTCAACCATCTGACATCTCCATCATGGAGGATTACCTGTTATTGTCGGTCGGACAGTAACTAACAGAAACCTCTCATCTCCATTGCTAAACTTTGTGTGTATTTCGTAAATTAAACTTTTCGTGTATTTCGTAAATTAACGGCCTACTCGATCGTGCCACAGTGTCACACTAAACGACTAAAGCATCAAAAGTAGCAGATCTACGACATTGCGGCGTGTTTCGAGCTTAAGATCTGCTACTTTTGCTGTATTTTATTTTATTTGAAACCTGAAAAGTAAACATTTGGGACGTATGAGGTTTCCACCCGACCCGACAGACGATTGACTTACTTATCAAGTATATTATTTTAATATCATAAAAGAAGAGGATCCAAGGCACTCTGTTCCAGTGAGGTGAAAAAAAGCCTTTTTTATTGGGTTTAAGGCATGGCAAAGAACATTACAAAGAGGACCAACGCGTTTCGTATATTATTATTTGGTTTGCAAGCTGCAAATTTACTGCATTTTAAGTATAGAAATACTCGTCGGGACCGAAACGTACACAAAAAATACATTGTGAATTAACCACTTAATTTAAGCTGTATTCCACGCCTGCGAGCTTGTAGATCAGTTATAAGTATTTACTTGAGTGTACTTTGTCCACCACAAAAAAGAAACAAGAAAATAACAACCACAACAAAACCAAACGCACCGAGCAAATAATATCGTCTCTGTCGGGTGGAAATATAATCATGTCTGTTACTTTTCAGGTTTCAACCAAAGTAGCAGATCCACGTCGCTTTGCACAGCGTTTCCAGCTTGTGGAGCTGTTACTTTTTATGCTTTGTTTTGTGTGATGCTGTAGTGTGATCAAGTAGTGGGCGTTAATTTACGAAGTAACACAATTAATAAGAGGTTTCTGCCCGACATGGACGATATGAATTGATGATGCATATCGTCTGTCGACGGACGCAGATTACAGAATATTGGAGAACATGTTCGTTGGGTTGTGTTTGAGGCTGCTCAGTCCATATGGTCATATGGTGTGTGCGTGTGCATGTCCGTGCGTGTGAGATGGGGAGAGAGAGAGAGAATCAGACCAGGCCTTGCCCAAGGGCACAACGGGCAGAGGGAGGATGCAGCACTCACAGCAAGTCCTCCTGTCTGTCTGTCTGTCTGTCTGTCTGTCTGCCTGCCTGCCTGCCTGCCTGCCTGCCTGCCTGCCTGCCTGCCTGTCTGTCTGTCTGTCTGTCTGTCTGTCTGTCTGTCTGCCCATCTCTGTCTGTCTGTCTGACTGACTAATTACAATTAGCAATTTAGGCATTCAGCCTAAATTGCTAATTGCAAAAAAAAAAAAAAAAAAAGAAGTCCTGTGGTCCTATTCAATTCATCAACAGAGCATACAAAATTAACACAATAAATAATACATGTCATCAAGAAATACAAACACTACAAAAAAGATGGGAAATTACATTTACCCTTCTGGTCTCCTGATAGATGTTTATTTTTCTTTTTTTTCCAGGCCAATTTTGAAAGACACCAGTATACTCATCCTTTTAATGGATGTGTCAGGGGTTATTGTTCAAAACGTTGGCGGCTGCTCCCTTATCGATGCCAATAAAATGTTTCTATTCCATCCTATACTCACATCCAGTCCACCGTTGCCCTTCAGTCGACCACTGGGAAGTTTTAACTTCTATATAATTAGATAAGTTTCCTCTGGAAAATAAGAAATGAGGCCAGTGGGTCTCTGAGGAATCTGACGACACACACTGCACACCCCCACCACGCACATTTCCCCCCTCAGACACACAGGTGATTTTTCATTGTGCAAAACCTGTGTGTGTGTGTGTGTGTGTGTGTGTGTGTGTGTGTGTGTGTGTGTGTGTGTGTGTGTGTGTGTGTGTGTGTGTGTGTGTGTGTGTGTGTGTGTGTGTGTGTGTGTGTGTGTTGTGTGTGGTGTTGTGCACCACACTGTCTGACAGGCAGAACAGTTTGAAATCAAAAGGCTGCTGTTCATTTTTCTATTATGTGTTAAACTGTTCCACTGTGTTCTATGACATTGACACAGTGACATGTCGAGAGAGATGTGGGGGGGGGGGGGGCAGATTGAAAATACACTTGAGAAATTTGCAGAGATACCTCAGTGACACAGGCAATTTCTGTAGAAAAATGACTTCATCATAATTTCAATCCCGTCAAGAACGGAATAGGAAAGCCCTGAAGGAGAAAGACCGAGTCACCTTGACAAGCGCACACACACACATATGCACGCACGCAAGCACATGAGCACAGACACAGACACCACACAGGACATGCACAAAGACAAAAGACCTGTACAGGCAGTGTGCACACCCACGTTTTTACACACATGTATACACAGTTACACACGTCCGTACAACTATATACACACATGTTGTTACACACATGCTCTTCTTTGGCACACTGTACATCGTCACTGTTGGACAAAAACCTCTTATCTCCATTTAACTTTCCGTGTGTTTTTACCTGAAAATGAACGCCCTTGATCATACAGCAAAAAGCATAAATACACAAAAGCATCAAAAGTAGCAGATCCACAAGCTGGAAACGCGTTACCAGCTTGTCTACTACTTTTGAATTCTTTTGAATTTGAATCCCAAAAAGTAACAGTACATATTATGAAGTTTCAACCTGACAGAGATGACATTCCCATACAAAATGCAACAATCATGCTCACAATTGAGTCATTGATTCCATGACTGTTTTTGATCCCAGAGTAGACCATGCAGCCTTTAGGTTTGTCAGTCCATCCTGTGATATAAATCCACATTGAAGTAAAGATGTGGACATGAACTGAGATGTGGAGATATGGGAGCGTATCACCTTGCTAAAATGTACTATCCATTAGTCTGGCCAATGTACGTTCTAACCCAGCGTCATCTAATCAAAGCTTTAAATAGAGTTAGAGGTAGAAGGAAAACAGGCTCACAGTGCCAATCATCACTTTTTAATTGGATTTCTCTATTATCCTTTTTTTTTCTGCACACAAAGCCATTAAGATATTAAATCTAGTTTTACTTTGAGTCAGTCATTTCCCCCCTTTCTTTCCTTGTTCTATATTCTTTTTGTGTGTGTGTGGTATTCATATTGAAACTGCGTCCGTAGCTCGAGGCGCTCTCTCTCTCCACCCTCTCGCTCTCTCTCTCTCTCTCTCTCTCTCTCTCTCTCTCAAATAATTTAGCCATCGTTGATTTCTTTGGGAAAGCTTTAATAAACGTTGAAGCTGGAATGGGATGAAAATTGCAAACTGGGGGACTGTGTTAGCTCTTTCATGTTTGGGTGGTGGGGTGGGGCTTATAGTAATGTTGATTTATTTTTATTTTTTGAAGTAGTTTGTATAGTGATATGAGGCTAAGCAGAGAATTCAAAGCAACAGCTTTTCAAATCCATTTTGGTCTTCGTGGCTGATCCTGGAAGCCTAGGAAAACGTCTCAAAAAGATGCCGTTCAGTTCCGCTCATCGGGCCTCATTCGTAAAACAAATGGTATGGTTAGATTCTGTGTTGCCAAGCCTGCTTATTACAAGCGTAATTGTTTTTTCTGTAAAGTTGCTTGTATTGGTAGATGCGGGTTGCCGGTTTTGGGCTCTTTTCATAATGTTGATTAAACCAGTGGATCTCCAATCTGGGAATCCATTCATGGTGAACCACCACATGTTTTGTGTAGAAACAGGATCTCGGTTTGGCTCGTCCCCTTTCTTAGTCAACTTCCTCCTGTGTGCTTCTGCGTTTATTCCTACTAACAACAACACTAGGGCACAGGTGCTGACGAGAGACTAGTGGACTCCCAATGTATTTGTCCATGGACTCCCCCACCTGAAAACATTCTGTGCGATGGACCCACCTTAGGTTTGTGTTGTTAAAATGTCTCAAAACAATCTACAATTTGTGCATTTTTGTGTATGACAAAATGATGTAAATAGCCCATGCAATGCTCATGCTCTCCATTTCTTCTTTTGGCTTGCTTTCGTAGACCTGGTTGCTTGCTTCTCTCTCAAAATCTGGCACCGCTCAGATCTGATACTAAAGCCCTCTTGCGAGTCTCTTCCGTGCAATTTACAATTACAGCTTACAATGGAGGCATTTAGCAGACACTCTTTATCCAGACTGACTTACAACAAGAAAAGTAAACACATACATGGAATGCAGAGAGCTGTGTAGTGTAGTGTAGTGTAGTGTAGTGTAGTGTATGTAGTGTAGTGTAGTGTAGTGTAGTGTAGTGTAGTGTAGTGTAGTGTAGTGTAGTGTAGTGTAGTGTAGTGTAGTGTAGTGTAGTGTAGTGTAGTGTAGTGCCTCAGTAAACTATTGATCACAGGTAAACCAGGAACCTATAGCAACAGTCTAAACAATAATACACCGGTACTATAAAAATCACACTTGTGTGAATTGAGCGGTGCCTTTTATCATGATGATGATGATGAGAACGTCATCAAACATCAGCCAATCAAATCATCACATTCCGTGCTACAAACACATTCCGTGTTTAAACGGACATACTGTACACACAAAGCTGTGCATATAGGAGCGGCCGCACCGCTCAAAAAAGCTTCTGGAAACATGCGCGAATAATAATTTGAATTGTTCGCCCTTGGGGTATTTCGTATTTGCACTTGCAGTACATTTGCACATGCAAGGAATGTATTCATCTGTATTTATTTACCCATACACACAGACACATTGTGACTGTGGCTCAAGAGGTAGAGCAGGTCGTCCAATGATCCATGGGTCGGCGGTTCGAATCCCGGCTCCTCCTGTCTACATGTCGAAGTGTCCTTGGGCAAGACACTGAACCCCAAATTGCTCCCGATGTGCTGGTTGGTACCTTGCATGGCTTCCGCCGCAATCGGTGTATGAATGTGTGTGTGAATGGGTGAATGTAATGCACAATCTATGTAAAGCGCCTTGGATAAAGGCGCTATATAAATGCACCATTTACCATTTACCACTACCAAACGGCCTATAGCATGGGTTCCCACAGTTTTTGCACTTGAGATCTACCTTTAAAATGGCCACCTCAACAAGATCGACTTACCAAAAAAAAATATATATATTATCCTATTCTGAAAATACTGAAAAAAGTTACCTGAGGGGGCTTTGGAATTAGCCTGGCTAATAAGCCAGACTCGAATCACAAAATCCGCCGGCAGGCAATTTTCTTTTTGCCAACGGCTGATTCGGTCTGGCTTATTAGCCAGGCTACTTTGGAATAGCGGCGCTGGCGTTACATATAAGGCAAATGCACTTGGAATAGGAAATGATGGGGGGGGGGGGGGGGGGACTTCCATTCTGAATGGAAGTAGGTTTTCGGGTTCTTTTTATAAAGCTTTGTAATGGTACTGACGTTTGCAGCTGACAGGCCCTTCTTGATATTAATCATTCAAATCAACTTATTAATTCAAGTGGCAGATGCCAAAAATGGGAGAGGGTTTGTGATTTTTGTTTATACATAATTATCTTAATACATTTTTAGGAGCATGCCATGCGTTCTACCTGCACAGCCTTTGTGCATGAGCTACTGGTACTGTAGATCGTGATCTACATCTGCACCTCTGGCCTTTAGGAACTTCTTGGAACAAACGTGACCAAAAGTCAACGGGGAGGGGACAGGGTTACCTGGGAGTCATCTGACAACGTCCCGGTCACACATGTTGACGTTTGGTCAAATCCGTCCCAGGCTGTCACCCGTCATCTGTGAGAATGTCCAGCGTAATAGGGATGCCGGGGTTTACGTGCAGGGTTAACAGTTGTTTGTTTTTATTTGTTTTGTTTTTCATGAAAAGAAGCATTTGAGTTGAAGCCCCCAAAAAACGCTGGCAGTAAGAGTGCAGTACTAAGTTCTGACCAGTCATTGGTCCGACAACGTCAACCTACCTCAAACCCTAACCTAACCATAACCGCAAGCACGGCGCAACGCATGTTCACCAACCTTAACGCATGTTCGCCAACCTTAACGCATGTTCGCCATCCGGTCATTTTCCGCATGTTGGACCAATGACTGGTCGGAAAAGCGTATGGACCCCGGCAGTAAAGCAGTTATCACGGTGGTCAGTGGTCAGATGGACCGTGCATTTTCAGAGGATGTATATTTTAATTGGCTTGGATACTTAAAGTTAATTATTCAATTCAAACTATTGTTTTTTCAAGGTTTTAAAGAAAATGTACCATGATGTTTTTTTTTATCAATAAAATCTTAGTGTTGTTATTTGGGGGCAGACGTGACATTTCGTCACGGCCCAGCACTCGGCCACGGCTCCCATGTTGAGAACCAGTGAAGTTCTCAAATGTTTTCACATCAAAGATTTGGCTGTGGACCCCAAGCCTGGAAATGGTTTGTGCCAGGGACCCCCATGAGAGAAGATTTGTGTTAAAATAAAACAAAATCACACCCGTGTGAAGTGAGGGGCGCTTTAATCATCGTACATCATCATCAAGAATGGTGGTGCCTTATTGGCCAAGGGTTCCCACCGACATACATATAACGATGTGCTCAGGCACATATGACGTAAATTCCCCATTCATTGTCAATGGCATTTAATGTTTGTGTTCAGACAACACAAACATTAAACACTATAGCAGTTTATAGGAGGATAAAAAAAAACCCAAAAAACACTATCAAGTTTTTCTTTAATGTTCAAAAATAGCAGATGTAAGCGTCTGCTATTTGATTGCCATCGTAGAACATATGGATGAAGCGATTGAAGTGATTATGATGCTGTATTAACACATTTTGCATGGAGACCCCCTGAAACCCCCTCCTCAAGTCCCCACTTTGAGAACCAGTGTCTTAGATTTAAGCTTGTCACGTGATGATATTGAATTTCGTCCTCCTCCTCAAAAACAAATCTCCAAAACACAACCCTAATCTCCCACAAGCTCATCTCAGCTCCAACCCTTGGCCTCTGACCTTGTGGGGGGGGCAGACACGTCCGTACAGAGGCACACGTTCGTAGGAGACCAACAACGGAGCCCTGGGGGACGCCACCCATGCATGCACCCACACACAGATCCTCTTATTTCTGCATGTCTGTCCCACTGCGGCACAGCCACACTAAGCACTATAATCTGACGGGGGTGGGGGAGGCCACACACACACACACACACACACACACACGCACACGCACACACACGTGTATTACTATACTTGGGACAGCCAAAAGTATAGTAGAATTTGAGAAATTGTATTGTGAGCACCATGAATTTTCCAGGTCAAAATGTTGTTTTATGGTTAAAAAACAACAAAAACAACGAGGGTTTTAGACACCGGTGTTGCGCCGTCAGTGTTGAGCACCGAAAATAGCAGGTGTACAAGCTTGTGTCAAAGTGTGACGTGTTATAGAGCTTATAGATCTGTAATTTTTGGCTTCAGGGTTTGTGTTAAAAATGGCCAAAAATGACATTCATAAAATGTTGATGCCCTCGCAACTATAGTAATGTGTGTGTGTGTGTGTGTGTGTGTGTGTGTGTGTGTGTGTGTGTGTGTGTGTGTGTGTGTGTGTGTGTGTGTGTGTTAGGGCGGGGGGGGGGGGGGTCATGTTTTTATCCCCTCCCCCGTTCACATCTCCAGGCCTTCCCGTTAATCCGGAGTCTAGCATGTGGATTAGCGGATGCTGTGCGCTCTAGCGCCGTGTGTGTGCGACGCAACACTCTGTGTTTCCAATGGCAGATATTAGATTACGTCCTTAAGCAGTTTACATGGGTGGACGGACGGACGGACGGACGGACGCGTAACGCCCGGGAATTGAACCCGGGTCTTCTGCGTGGAAAGCCAACATCTTAACCACTAGCCTAAAGGAGAAATCTCACTTTGCCGGGGGGGGGGGGGGGGTGGATGGCATAGACTTTTGGTCATCAGAGGCTCTGAGCCAGTTCTGCTATAGACGCACGGACGGATGGCGCGGTGACAACCTTGCCAGTCACGGTGGCCGGCCCCAAAACTGGAAAGTTAAAACATTGTAAAAATTAGAGAACGAAAGAGATTGGGGCCAGTACATACGTGTACTTTACTTTGTCGCTGACGGGGAGACACCTTGTATCTTTTTTGTGAATGCAATGCCCTACTTTGTCATACCGGGGTACAAAAGCCGATCGACAAGCTCGGGCTATAGTAGATCTGCTATTTTTGCTGTTTGTGGACAACACATTCCCACTCCCTCAAGACGGCACAGCAGATATTGACTAGGGGGGATATGAGTCAAGCGGCGCTGAGTCGGCTGAAGCCGATGTCACTCGGCACGCTGCAGACGTCGCAACGCTCGGCACGCTCGCCTATAACGGCTCGCTCGGCTCTTAGGTGAGGGCATATATGAAAAAAAGGCACCTTACCCTAAAAAAATTGCAACAGAAGGTTTCTCAACTGTTTTGTGTAGTATTAGGTGTCCTTAATAACATACTAAAAGTTTACCAAAGTTTGACCATGCGAAAGGTGTTATTTTCAAGATGGCGTCCAAGATGGCCAAAATATCATTAAAATAGCCTAACTCCTTCATTATTTATCGTAGACAAGTATTTTTTGTGTCTAACCCTATGTTTTTGAGGCCTGTGAATCCATTGGACTTGTCAAAATGGCAGAGATAGAATCAGATCATTGTGAAATCCAATATTTTATATTTGACTCTATTAAAACTCTCTGAAGTTGCCCCCTTTGTCAGGGGCAAAGGGGGTTGACCTGCATTTGTCATAACATACAAAGTTGTCCACCAGAAATAATATCTATGACCCCCTAGGATCACAACCTATATGGACAACTCGGTCAATTTTGTTGCGAAAGTCCAATATGGCCGCCCCCAATATTAGCCCCTATTAGTTATAATGGGGGGTGAATAGGGCAAAATTTTAAACAGAGATATTTCCACGAAACTTCTCAGGTTGATCAATGATATGAATACGAAAAAAAATTGTATTGCAAGTTTCCATGAAATCCAATATGGCCGCCACAATATGGCCGCCACAATATTAGCACCAAGAAAATAGGTTTTGGCTCCAACTTCTGAACCAGATGAGCTAGAAATGCAAACTCGGTGTCTATTTAATGGTTTCTGACCATGAGAGACTCAATGGAATACCTATTTTTATTATTGGGTGTGTCTGGACCCTTATTGTGCATATTTACAAGATGGTGGCTACCCGAAATAGTGCTTTACCATGATTTCTACCATGATTGTTGACTGCAATTGTTGACACAAGCAATATTAATCCATTCATGGCACAGAAGGAACATATTTTCTTGAGCTTGCATATTGTCAAAATGGCTGCAAACATGAAAAAGAAAAGAGACATTACATTTCCTGTCAGATCCCATTACCCAGGGGGGCAAACCACCCCTTTTTGGATACCTGCATTTGCCATAACATCAAAGGTTGTCCACCAGAAATATCTATGACCCAATAGAATAACAACCTATATGGACACACCGGTCAATTTCTTTGCTGGAAATCCAATATGGCCACCACAATATTAACCCCCTTTAGCCTATAATGCGGGTGAATAGGGCAACATTTTTAACTGAGGGATATTTCCACGAAACTTCACAGGTTGATCAATGATATGAATACCATAATGGTTTGTATTGGAAGTTTCCATGATATCCAATATGGCCACCACAATACTAGCACCCAGAAAATAGGTTTGGCTCTAAATTCTGAACCAGATGAGCTATAAATACAAACTCATGGTTTCTAACCACGAGAGATATATACTGTAAATATTTTAGCCATAATTTCCCTCTATTAAGTATTATTGTTCTGGGGTGTTTCTTTGCAGAAAGACATCCCTCTGGCTGTATTTTGGTTTTGTTCTACTGTTTCTGTTGGCATTTCCTCTGTTTATGTTGACAATCATCCCTGGCAGGGACGTGCATCGCCAAGCCGGACATCCCTTCACTGAGTATGGATGGTCTCTCAGTGATGGTCCCCTGTCCATCTAGAGCCAGCCTGGCCTATGCCAGAAAATCTGTTCATGTGCCAGGGACTGGAGACAAGATGCAGCAGGAGCTTCACTCCATTCCTGACTGGGGATGCATCACCATTATCTTGGACTCTGGCTGGCATCCTGTCATGAAAGGACGCGATGAGAGAGATCAATGTCCCTGGACAGCCAAACTTGCCAGGGATCTGCCACAGGCCCTCACGATTGACTGTGTGAAAGGCCTTGGTGAGGTGGACAAACACCATATAGAGACCCTTCTGCTCTCTGCACTTTTCTTGCAGCTGGCAAATGGAAAAGATCATGTTACAGGTACCTCTGCCTCCGTGGAAACCACATTGGGATCCAGGGACAACATTCTCAGCATGGCTGATTAGCCGGTGGAGGATGATTCTTGCTAAGATCTTTACTGTGATGTTCAGGACTCAGGAGGGCTATACCATGATGGTTATCGCAGTATGCCCTGTCCCCTTTCCTCTTGTAAACATGCACTATGGATGCGTCCTTGAAGTCTGGAGGGACTTCCCCCTATCCAGATTACCTGGTACAGGTGCCATGCCTCCATTCTTGTAGATGTCTGCAGGCAACCCATCACCTCCTGGTGCCTTTCCAGAAGTGGGTTGTTGGAGTGCTTTCACTGTCTCTGCACTGGTGGGGGGGTCAGCCAGATCAGCTTTGATTGGCAGCTGGGGTATCGTGGCAATATCCTCTTCGGAAATTGAGGACTCTCTGTTTAAGACCTCACTGAAGTGCTCTTCCCAGTGTGCTAGGATGTCACTCTTGTCAGTGAGCAGGACACTTGTCAGAGGAGCGGACTGGAGTTGAGCCAGTGGTTTTGGGCCCATAAAGAGCACACAGAATGATGCATGCATCTGAGACATTCCCAGTCAGGAATGGAGTGAAGCTCCTGCTGCATCTTGTCTCCAGTCCCTGGCACATGAACAGATTTTCTGGCAGCCTTTGATACAGCTACATGATATTGTCTTGTTCATTGACATAGGCTAGGCTGGCTCTGTAGATGGACAGGGGACTGCATTCCCGTCACTGAGAGACCATCCATACTCAGCGATGCACGTCCCTGCCAGGGATGATTGTCAACATAAACAGAGGAAATTCCAACAAACAGTAGAACAAAACCAAAATACAGCCAGAGGGATGTCTTTCTGCAAAGAAACACCCCAGAACAATAATATCTTTCGTGGTTAGAAACCATGAGTTTGTATTTATAGCTCATCTGGTTCAGAAGCCAAACCTATTTTCTGGGTGCTAGTATTGTGGTGGCCATATTGGATATCATGGAAACTTCCAATACAAACCATTATGGTATTCATATATTTGATCAACCTGTGAAGTTTCGTGGAAATATCCCTCAGTTAAAAATGTTGCCCTATTCACCCGCATTATAGGCTAATGGGGGCTAATATTGTGGTGGCCATATTGCATTTCCAGCAAAGAAATTGACCGGTGTGTCCATATAGGTTGTGATTCTATTGGGTCATAGATATTTCTGGTGGTCAACCTTTGATGTTATGGCAAATGCAGGTATCCAAAAAGGGCCTGTTGCCCCCCCTGGGTAATAGAATCTGACAGGAAATGTAATGTCTCTTTTCTTTTTCATGTTTTCAGCCATTTTGACAATATGCAAGCTCAAGAAAATATGTTCCTTCTGTGCCATGAATCTTAGCCAATGGATTAATATTGCTTGTGTTTGCCAAAACAGTCAACAATCATGGTAGAAATCATGGTAAAGCACTATTTCGGGTAGCCACCATCTTGTAAATATGCACAATAAGGGTCCAGACACACCCAATAATAAAAATAGGTATTCCATTGAGTCTCTCATGGTCAGAAACCATGAAATAGAACGGTGTAGTATGAAAAAAGCAAAAAAAAAATAGGGGTTAGCGGTACTGAGCCTTCACGTGGCGGCCCTGTTTTGACTAATTTCACAGTACCACACAGTAATAATGCATTTATTCCTTAAGTAAATTGTTGAAAGCTTCAACATAATTTGAATTACAAGTAAAATCACCAATGATGGGCATTATGGCACGTGGAAAAAGGATAAATGTAAATTTATATTGGAAAGCGTTAATTTTGAACCTTTAAAACCACTTATAACCACCTTATAACCACTTTTTCAAATACACTAGTTATTATAATCATAACTCTAATTTATATAAGCTAATTGGATTCCTACATAACTAAAACATAGGGTTAGACACCAAAATTACTTGTCTAGGATGAATAATGGATGAGTAATGGTCTTTTAAGAACTGGCGGCGGCCATCTTGAAAATGACACCTTTCGCATGGTCAAACTTTGGTAAACTTTTAGTATGTTATTAAGGACACCTAATACTACACAAAACAGTTGAGAAAACTTCTGTTGCAATTTTTTTGGGGTCAAACCATAATTGCACCTGTCTATCTAGTCTGCTGTAAACGGCGAGTCTCCGTCGTTTTAACTGAGTTTGAGAACGACACTTCAGGAATCCTGGAGTGCGGAACATTTGGTATTTGGACACATTTGTGCCAAGAAGCAGTGGTGGAAAGTAATTAAGTACAGTACATTTACTCAAGTACTGTACTTTAGCACAATTTCGAGGTACTGTATATTTATATAGCTTATTTGAGTATTTCCAATTTCCAATACTTTTAATTCTACTCCACTACATCTCAGAGGCAAATTGTACTTTTACTCCACTATATTTATTTGAAAATGTTAGTTACTAGTTACTTTGTAGATTTTAACCACTTGTCTTCAGCCCATTCCTTTCGGCCGCCATCATGAATCTAGGGTGTTAACAACTCGCACTCATTCCTTGCTAGACACATCTTTCACTGACGGCCACAGTTTAGTTGACTGTACACAATCCGTCCCGTATGAGTCAGAACGCAGGTTGCACCTCCAGACCCCTGCATGGTGTACAGGGGTGGAAAGTAACTTTACTTAAGTACTGTAACTTTACTGGAGTTTTTTCAATGTCCAATACATTTACTTCTACTCCACTACATCTCAATGGCAAATGTTGTACTTTTACTCCACTACAATTATTTGAAAACTTTAGTTACTTTGTAAATTATGAGTATTATTACAAAATATCATCAACCACTTTAGCCCAATTATATACAATTCGGCCATTTAGAAATTGCCGTTCTACAAGCTCATAATGCGTCGCAATGTGACACAATGTGAGCTTGTATTTAGACCTGCTATTTTCAAAAGATTTTTATACATTTGAAAACTTGAAATGAGACATTATTTATTTATTTCATAATGTATGCATAATGAGAACTTGTGTTACTTTAAGTAGGCTACATTTTGATGCCAATACCTTTGTACCTTTACCCAAGTACATTTTGAATTCCGGACTTTTACTTGTAACAGTATTTATACTTTTTCCACCACTGCTGGAGCATGTGTCCAAGTGTCCCTGAGCAAGACATTGAACCCCTAACATGAGCACTCTTCATGAACATCTGAGCAGTCATCAGCTGGGTGAATGCTCCCCCATGGGATTAACAGAGATCTCCCCTCACCACACAGACACACACGCTCACACACACACACACACACACAGGGACCCCCCTACACACAGCCTTGTTAATGCGATCATCACCTTTAGCATTGAATGATGATGACGATGACATGGCTCTTTGTCTGCGGGATGAGGTAAAATGAGTCTGTTAGTCTCTTAATCCTGTTGGATTAAGAAAACAACAATCCCCCCATGGAGTGTGTGTGTGTGTGTGTGTGTGTGTGTGTGTGTGTGTGGTGTGTGTGTGTGTGTGTGTGTGTGTGTGTGTGTGTGTGTGTGTGTGTGTGTGTGTGTGTGTGTGTGTGTGTGTGTGTGTGTGTGTGTGTGTGTGTGTGTGTGTGTGTGTGTGTGTGTGTGTGTGTGTGTGTCCAAACAGACAGGGTATCGTGTTGCCTGTGTCAAAAACAAATTTCTTTTCTTTTTAACACATATTTACATTCTTTGCATGTGACAGGTTCAAAGTGGTGCCGTTTGGGGTGTGTTCTCTTCACTCGAACCCCAACGTGCCTATTCTGGGAGGGAGAGTTTTGCCAAAATTCAGCAAAAATAGCCGATCTACAAGCATTGGTTGTAGATCCGTTGTTTTTGCCAAAGAGATTGGGCGGAGAGTGATGAAAGAGTAGACCAAGTACAGTTGCAACTCCAGGACAGAGAGATACAGAGATCTCCATATATGGTCACAAAAGGGGCACAGATGGGTACGACGAGTACTGCATACAGTACTGTGACTCAGACATATTGGTCGGATCGGTGTTGCGACGTAAGCCGAACCTCTAGTTCATGAAAATATTACTTTGTTTGACCAATTTGTATGATCTTTTGCATTGTGGTAAGATACACATGATTTGATGAATTGAATCGCTGATATAAATACATCTTGTAATAAATGTATTTAATTCTTTCACGGACATGAACATATCACCATGCCCTCAAAAAACTGAGCGCCCCTCACTTCACACGAGTGTGATATCTTTTTTTACATCATGCGACAAATAGTGAAAATAGACGATCTACATATAGGCTCATAATGACGTGCTGTGAGCTCACATTTCTGGAAAATTCTCGAAAGAAAGTTATTTCAGAATTCTTCTCGCCAATAACAACATGCCCGAAACAGGGACATCATGCTGCACAATGATGGTGATGAAGAGGAGGAAGCGGGGGGGGGGGGGGGGGGGTGTAAGGGAGAGGCAGAGGGATTTGGTTGATATTTCTCTCCCTCATTACGCACACTTTGGTGCACATGTACTTAAGTCCTGCCTTACGCACTGCTGTCTGGAACACACACACACACACACACAAAGCCCTCTGCCCCCCCGCGCCCCCCCCACAACACACACACACACACACACACACACACACACACACACACACACACACACACACACACACACACACACACACACACACACACACACACAAAGACCATTAGAGTACAGTCCAGCTCATCCCCTCAATGCATGCAAGAAGAAGAAGAAAAGAAGAAAAAAAAAGCAGCCCGTAAAAGTCTTTTGTGTTTGTGTGTCTGGACTCCATTGAGAGTGTCAGAAGACACTCAACACACAGGAAGATGATTTGTCCATTGAGCTTTCTGGTTGAGAAGGTAAACACTGAGTTATGGCAGAGTGCTAGCCCATTTTGGGCGGGAACCCCTTGGTGTTTTAAACATTATGTTGTAGTTTAGCTATTGAAAAATAGCAGATCTACAAGCTCACAGCACGCCACCGAGTGGCGCGCTGTGAGCTTGTAGGTCTGCTATTTTTGAAAAATCGTTGTAAATATTTATTTCAGAAAACTGGAGGATTTAGAAGATTTTTTTTAAATTTCGACGTCAGGCCTGAATGGGCTAGACTGTAGCGTCTGGCTTCATACAAAACCCACAACAAAAGACACGGCTAGAACTGCACCTAAAGCCATACAGGATTATGGATCTGCCATTATGTCTTTCTGGATGGATATACAGTATAGCCTCATTGATTCAAAGTCGGTTCAGAACACTGGTTTTCAACCCTTTTCATATCAAGGTCCATTATTTATTCGGCAAATGAGCCACGTACGGACCACCATTTGATGAGATTTAGACCCAAAACGTAGAATATTTTGTGGTCGGCTAAGATTTTGTCCATATTTCCATGCTGTATTGATGTTGGTATGCCATATATATATATATATATATATATATATATATATATATATATATATATATATATATATATATATACAGGCAAACACTGATCAAAATAACAATTGTTCTACAATCTGTGTAGACTTCTTGTAAATTAAGTAATGCAGATGTTTAACAATAATTTAACTCTTGGGAGCGTACAATGAAACCAAATGGACCCATAAGGGTCCATTTGGTTTAGATTTACACTCTCAAGAGTTAAGGATCTATAGATCTATAAGGGTCCATTTGGTTACCAACTCTCCATCATTTAGCTGGGGACCACCTGGAAGCCCCTCAAGGACCACTGCTTGAAGAGCACTGGTTTGGAACGCGGGCAGAACCTATGTTGACCGTATAGATGGGCTTCTTGTTTAGTTACAAACACTGAGCCTGCACACGCAGGTCCTGGTTTCACGTAATGAATTCCCAACCGATCCTGTTGTTTTGGGGAGCGCTGGTTTCAGTTCAGTCAACCTCCTCTTGTGTGTTGGCTGGTGAGACACACCCTAGTTAGACAGATAAATATATACATACTTCACCCCGCCAATAGTAATGCGCGCCGAGAAAAGCTGACATACAAGCTCACATCGCGTCGCGGAAGCGGCCGCTGTGGCAAAATCAAGGGAGCCCCTTGATCAGGACGAGCAGCAGGAAAAGTTTTAAATAAACACAGCATAAAACATAACTATCACATACAAAGAAAACTTAAGCCAATTATTAAATAAAAGTGCAAACAGTAATACGGCAGGAGAAATACGTTTCACTCCATTTAGGTATAGTTATTAGGGAAGCAAATATTGTAGATCGACTACTTTTGGCAAATGCTGAAAAATACATGTACTCAGGGATCACTGCACTGTCTGCACATATTGTTTTGTGATAGAACATCAACAGATCTGTGTATAGCACTAGTATGACTGGTTTTGGTGGGTTCTTCAGGCTCTTATAGGGAAGGTGTACTCTTTGTCCTGCAGAGTACTCACCTTTGTGATGCCATTGATCTCATGACCCCAAGTTCTAGACCTCCAGTTATAGGCTAAACAGAAGGGGGGGGCTTTTTTAAAATTATTTCCACATAACAACTCTAAGGTATATTAACACCATGGAGGCCCGGGGCGGAGATCTCCGTCAAGTTCACGGTCAAGTGCCCAAGCCGGAGATTGATACATTGGACGGAGATTAATGATAACAAAACCGATCGCTTCGCTCCACAGCCTAGGAGCGCTTGTTGCCCAATCCGATCACGTGTCAGTGACACGTCATCGAAAATGTTCCCTGCCTGGTTAGCTGACGAAAACGAAAATCTTAAAACGATCATAACTCCCGATCTAAATCATCCCGTCTAATTCTGTGTTTGACGGCCTTCCGCGGTCCAGTCGCTAGTCGCGATAGATTTATTCTTACCTCCCGTTGTCGATCGACTCTAGAGTGGTGTGGTTATTGTTAGCTGCTACACAGACATGCACACCAACTTCCAGTGCGCCGGTAAAAGTGGTCTGGGTGCTATAAATGATGGGCACATGGATTAAATGGATGAAATAGTTCCGGGCAAGCAAGGTGTTAAGGAAATTAAAAGAAATCAATGAATGTATATAACACAGTAGTGTTAGCAGTTGATATTCAGTACACGTATACTAAAAATAAATCACACTCGTGTGAAGTGAGGGCCGCTCTTATCATCATACATCATCACATTCCGGCCAATCACTTTTAGCGTCCTGTCTTCAAATCATCGCTATGGGGTACACACAGACACACAAGCTGGGCATAGGAACGGCTAGCGCCCCTCAAAAATATCTTTTAGTACAGCAAAATTGCATTGGTTAAAATGACGTGGTATATAGACAGTATACACGTTTTGATCAAACTTATTTTATTGCTATAATATCACTGAAGTGACCACCATCTCCTCCAGTCTGAATAAGTATGCGTGCGTCTAGGCTGTGAGGGCCAAATGTCCACACAACAAGTAGCCTAAAGCAGAATATGAGAAATAAACTATTCTGACCATTTCCCCTGGTCCTCACACAGGACAACGGCTTGGGGCGGCAGTGGCTCAGGGATAGAGTGGCTGGATGGTAACCGCAAGGTTGCCGGTTCGATCGATGTGTGAATGTGTGAATGTAATGCACAATCTATGTAAAGCGCCTTGGATAAAGGTGCTATATAAATGCACCATTTATACCATTTATTTCATGGTCAGGAAAATGTTACATTTACTGTAAGCTTGATTTATACTGTGGTCGTGTTGTGAGCGTGTTAGATCGGCTGCGATCGGCTACTTCTCTTTCTGGCTTTGGCTCTACTACACGTCTCTGACACTTTCTGTCCTCTTCCCACTTCCCAGCCCCCTCCCCTTTTAACTCATTCTGAATAATCCATAGAGCCCCCCCCCCCCCACCCCCAGTGTGCATACATGGCTGTTATGTCAACACCCTCCCTCCCTCTCGCCCTCACATACTCGCTCCTCTCTCACTCAGTTTGCACTCTATCTCCACAAGCTTTTACTTTCTGTCTGTATGTCTGTCTGTTTCATTCCCCAGTCTAGGCTTTAAATCTCTATCTCCCTCGCATCCCTCTCAACCCTCTCTCTCTCTCTCTCTCTCTCTCTCTCTCTCTCTCTCTCTTGCCCTTTCTCTCTCCCTCCCTCTCACCCCCCCTCGGCCCTCCCATCTCTCTCTATCTCTCTCTCTCTCTCTCTCTCTCTCTCTCTCTCTCTCATAGTGTAACAGTAGGATGTAGGTCATCAGGGCAGCTTGGCTGGCTCTCGTCTAGACTCGCGCCCCAGTCTTGGGGGCATGCAGCTTCCACAGCCAGCCACACTGACCAGCACGCACACTCTGTGTGTGTGTGTGTGTGTGTGTGTGTGTGTGTGTGTGTGTGTGTGTGTGTGTGTGTGTGTGTGTGTGTGTGTGTGTGTGTGTGTGTGTGTGTGTGTGTGTGTGTGTGTGTGTGTGTGTGTGTGTGTGTGTGTGTGTGTGTGTGTGTGCGCGTGGCGTGCGTATACTTGTGAGGGCTAGGGCTGTCAAGATTAAATCATTTAAGTTGACGTCATTCATTGTCATACAAATAATTACGATTAACGATATTTTTCCATATTTTTTGGCATTAAACATTGGAATATTATGAATAAAAAAAGTTTTGTTTAAAATTAAGGTTTCATTCATTATCAAAAGTTAAACAGGAAGATATGCAAAATAACTTAAATATGCAGAGAAATGACTGACATTTAATTGTACATTTAAAAAATATATTTTTGGAAAATGTATGAACCTTTCTCAACATAGAAACGATTATGACAATTATGCATAATAATGGCGATTACCTCAAATAATTGCGATTATGTAATAATGGTGACAGGCCTGTGAAGGCCCAATAATATCCTCACAAAAAGCCAGTAGAATCTGAGAAAACAAACAATATACAAGGACCCTTTTTTCTGGTCCTCACAGGACAAAATGCCCATTCCATCGTTACCAAAGTGTGACATTTAAGCTCAATTTATGTTAGCCTGTATACTTATATATATAGTTTGCCATGCCGACACAGCTAGGACACCGGCAGGCAATTAAACTCAGACTTAGCAGGTTAGCGTCAACAAAAGGCAAATACATAAAGTGGTGAAAATGGCATTCATGATTGAAATGACCGCCCTAAAGTAGTACAGCAGCACAAACGTACAGTAATTGCGTACTCTGTGTGTGTGTGTGTGTGTTTGTGTGTGTGTGTGTGTGTGTGTGTGTGTGTGTGTGTGTGTGTGTGTGTGTGTGTGCGTGTGCGTGTGCGTGTGCGTGTGCGTGTGCGTGTGCGTGTGTGTGTGTGTGTGTGTGTGTGGTCACAGAGGCAGAAGGTAAAGCCATGTGGAAGGAATTGTTATACGGACAACAACACACGAGCAGATAAATGTCACAGTAAATGCCATTAGCATGCGGTTGGTATTTACAGACGGGGCAAACACCACCGCAGGCCTTCTTTAAATTGATCTGCACTCCCAAATGTGCATGCATGCTGTCGGACGGAAACCTGGTATGTCCAAAAATGTCTTCATTTTAAAGACATCTTAAAAATGGCGACGGCCAATCTACAGGCTCACAAATGCAACAGTGAAGTAGGGCTTGCATTTAAAATACATTAAAAAAATATGTATGGAGATACAGGGTTATTCTGCCCGGCAACAACGATAATGAGCATCGATGGGGAATTTCACTGTTTCCATGTCGTTGCTGTCGAGCGGAAATACCTCACTTTTCAGGAAATGGAGAAAAGAGCCTGCATTGTGTTTCAAATGGATCCAACGCATAGTTGTTGGATTACTGTAACTCAGCTGACCTGAGCGCTCGTCCGTACCAAACGCTGGCAGCGCATCACCCCCCCCCCCCCCCCCCACCCCCACCCGCCTCCACTGGCTTCGATTTTTCAAAAATAGCAGACCTACAAGCTCGTAGCGCGCCACTCGGTGGCGCGCTATGAGCTTGTAGATCTGCTATTTTTCAATAGCTAAAGCATAACATAAGCATAACATGGATCCAACGCATAGTTGGATTACTTTAACTCAGCTGACCTGAGCGCTCGCCCGTACCAGCGTATCACCCCCCCCCCCCCCACCCTCAAACGCCTCCACTGGCTTCCTGGTCAAGTTCCGCATCATCTACTGTATACAAACTGCTCCTCCTCACCTACAAATCTCTCCATAACCTAGCCGCACGGTATCTGAGAGACCTCGTCAAGGATTACACCCCTGAGCGGAACCTGAGGTCTTTGGGACATATGGCTCCTCACCATCCGTCACGGCGATGGAGCCTTCTATGTGCATGGCAGCACCCTGCCCGTTGGAACTCTCTCCCCATGGAGATTTGTTTAATCAAGCTTTTGGCAAATAGTTTTTGTTTATTTCTGTATTGTAAAGCGTCCTTGGGTTTCTTGTTTAAAGTTATTATTATTATTAGTTATAGTCACAACTTAGCTCCTAATGCATATATATATATATATATATATATATATATATATATATATATAATAATTATTATTATTATTTTTTGCTTAGTTAAATAAAAGAAATACACAGCAGTTGTACGAAGTAAGGCATTCATTTACAAAAAGGTGCGTGCATGCATGTGTGTGCGTGCGTGCGTGCGTGTGTGTGTGTGTGTGTGTGTGTGTGTGTGTGTGTGTGTGTGTGTGTGTGTGTGTGTGTGTGTGTGTGTGTGTGTGTGTGTGTGTGTGTGTGTGTGTGTGTGTGTGTGTGTGTGTGTGTGTGTGTGTGTGTGTGTGTGTGTGCGTGCGTGTGTGTGCATTTGTTTGTGTTGTAAGGGGGTGGGGTTGGCAGCTGTATGGCAGAGGATGCTGCAGGGTGCAGGATGCTATCGGGAAGGGTAGGCAGGGGGATGGTGTGTGTGTGTGTGTGTGTGTGTGTGTGTGTGTGTGTGTGTGTGTGTGTGTGTGTGTGTGTGTGTGTGTGTGTGTGTGTGTGTGTGTGTGTGTGTGTGTGTGTGTGTGTGTGTGTACACGTGCGCAAGGGTGATGATTAATTATGTAGCCACACCCCTCCTGTCCAGCCTGTGGTCCAGATGTGTGTCTCCCTGGATACCGACTGTCCACCTCTATGAGCCAATGAGCTGTGCGTGCGTGCGTGCGTGCGTGCGTGTGTGTGTGCGTGCGTCTGAGGGAAACTGGAATGTTCAGTCATATTTTTACTGAGGTTAGGAATACCTGGTGGCCGTTCTGAGGTCATAGGATCTGACCTGGGGTGACCGTTCTGAGGTCATAGGATCTGACCTGGGGTGACCGTTCTGAGGTCATAGGATCTGACCTGGGGTCAGCGCTCTGCATGGTGTTCCTTGCCAAATGTCAAATGGGGCCAAATGTCCACACAAGTATAGTAGAATTTGCCACACAGACATTGTGATGCTATAGGATTATTATTATTTCTACGTTTCAGTATTGTTACTTTTATTCAGGTAAAACATGTGAGTATTTTTTCCACCACCGGTTAGGATTATGTATTTAGAGCCTTTTTTTTTAGCTTTTAACATTAGGTGTTGGAGGGGTTGGAGTCATGCCTGATGTATAGGAGGGGTTGGAGTCATGCCTGATGTATAGGAAGGGTTGGAGTCATGCCTGATGTATAGGAAGGGTTGGAGTCATGCCTGATGTATAGGAGGGGTTGGAGTCATGCCTGATGTATAGGAGGGGTTGGAGTCATGCCTGATGTATAGGAGGGGTTGGAGTCATGCCTGATGTATAGGAGGGGTTGGAGTCATGCCTGATGTATAGGAGGGGTTGGAGTCATGCCTGATGTATAGGAGGGGTTGGAGTCATGCCTGATGTATACTTTAGGTCTTGGAGGGGTTGGAGTCATGCCTGATGTATAGGAGGGGTTGGAGTCATGCCTGATGTATAGGAGGGGTTGGAGTCATGCCTGATGTATAGGAGGGGTTGGAGTCATGCCTGATGTATAGGAGGGGTTGGAGTCATGCCTGATGTATAACTTTAGGTCTTGGAGGGGTTGGAGTCATGCCTGATGTATAGGAGGGGTTGGAGTCATGCCTGATGTATAGGAGGGGTTGGAGTCATGCCTGATGTATAGGAGGGGTTGGAGTCATGCCTGATGTATACTTTAGGTCTTGGAGGGGTTGGAGTCATGCCTGATGTATAGGAGGGGTTGGAGTCATGCCTGATGTATAGGAGGGGTTGGAGTCATGCCTGATGTATAGGAGGGGTTGGAGTCATGCCTGATGTATAGGAGGGGTTGGAGTCATGCCTGATGTATAGGAGGGGTTGGAGTCATGCCTGATGTATAGGAGGGGTTGGAGTCATGCCTGATGTATAGGAGGGGTTGGAGTCATGCCTGATGTATAGGAGGGGTTGGAGTCATGCCTGATGTATAGGAGGGGTTGGAGTCATGCCTGATGTATAGGAGGGGTTGGAGTCATGCCTGATGTATAGGATGGGTTGGAGTCATGCCTGATGTATAGGAGGGGTTGGAGTCATGCCTGATGTATAGGAGGGGTTGGAGTCATGCCTGATGTATAGGAGGGGTTGGAGTCATGCCTGATGTATAGGAGGGGTTGGAGTCATGCCTGATGTATAGGAGGGGTTGGAGTCATGCCTGATGTATAGGAGGGGTTGGAGTCATGCCTGATGTATAGGAGGGGTTGGAGTCATGCCTGATGTATAGGAGGGGTTGGAGTCATGCCTGATGTATACGCATGTAACTTTAGGTCTTGGAGGGGTTGGAGTCATGCCTGATGTATACGCATGTATAACATTAGGTCTTGGAGGGGTTGGAGTCATGCCTGATGTATACGCATGTATAACATTAGGTCTTGGAGGGGTTGGAGTCATGCCTGATGTATACGCATTAGAGCTGGGACTCGATTAAAAAAATTAATCTAATTAATCAGAGGCTTTGTAGTTAATTAATCTCGATTAATCGCATTTTAATCGCATATCAATATTCAACCCGAGAACAGTGAGAAACCTTTTTTTTTAAATGTTTTTTGGTATTCCAGTGAATAGTGACTACGGGATTCCACTCATTTTCAACATTTTACTGTCATTAATATACCTTAGAGTTGTTGTGGATATAATAAAGTCCCCCCCATTCTGTGTTGCCTAGAACTGGAGGTCTGAAAAAAATCAGTAACATTATGAAGTACATCTCAGTGACATCACAAAAATGTACTTCATAATGTTACTGTTTTTTTCAGACCTCCAGTTCTATAGGCAACACATAATGGGGGGACTTTATTATTTCCAGTGCACACAACTCCATAGAAAAATGTTGAAAATGAGTGGTATTCCCCTTTAAGCAATACAACTTTTTTATCCCAACAGATAAACAAGAGCAGCAAGTGCCTATATAGTGTCTTCAGTGTGTATATGAATACTCAAATGTGCTTTACATGGCGGGGCATGAGAACAACTTTATTATGGGGGTAACATTTCACATGAGGTTGGGGCTGACCCACGCTTGCTACTTCAGTATGTTTCGCACCGAGGACAGCTTCGTGCTGTGGTGAAATCACCGCGTCTCCGGTGGTCTGTGAGACATGTTAAACTGAAGCAGCTAGCAAGCCTAGCATAGAAGCTAACGTTGCTCATAAATGGATCCTTTCCTTCTGACATTGCACACAGCCATGCCGCTATCCACGCGTCCATCCGATAGCTTTTACATCTAAATGTCCATCCATGGAGCAAAAGCGATATAAGCGGCTTCTTCATTCGATTCATTTGGGTTTGGGCTTTCTGACGGAGCTGTAGCCTAGTGAACAACTGCTGCTGCTGCTGCTGCTGCTGCTCGCGTGCCGCAGCCTATTCAGTACTACTAGAAACGCACCCAGTGAGAAACGTTCCGCGGTGGAAAAAAAAGGTGCGATTAAATGCGTTAATTTTTTTAACGCGTTAATTTTTCTGTAGTTAATTAATCTCAATTAACGCGTTAAAGTCCCGGCCCTAATACGCATGTATAACATTAGGTCTTGGAGGGGTTGGAGTCATGCCTGATGTATACGCATGTATAACATTAGGTCTTGGAGGGGTTGGAGTCATGCCTGATGTATACGCATGTATAACATTAGGTCTTGGAGGGGTTGGAGTCATGCCTGATGTATACGCATGTATAACATTAGGTCTTGGAGGGGTTGGAGTCATGCCTGATGTATACGCATGTATAACATTAGGTCTTGGAGGGGTTGGAGTCATGCCTGATGTATACGCATGTATAACATTAGGTCTTGGAGGGGTTGGAGTCATGCCTGATGTATACGGTACGCATGTAACTTTAGGTCTTGGAGGGGTTGGAGTCATGCCTGATGTATATGGTTGGAGTCATGCCTGATGTATAGGAGGGGTTGGAGGGGGTGGAGTCATGCCTGATGGAGGGGGTGGAGTCATGGCTGATGTATATTAGGTCTTGGAGGGGGTGGAGTCATGCCTGATGTATAGGAGGGGTTGGAGGGGTTGGAGTCATGCCTGATGTATAGGAGGGGTTGGAGTCATGCCTGATGTATACGCATGTAACGAATTCGAATCACAATACTATAGGTTCACGATATGATTTTTCAATTTTTTAAACACAAAATTATTTTCCAGACGGAAAAATATTTTTTCCTCTCTCTTTCTTTCTCTTATATATTTTTTCTCTTATCGTCTTGTCTTTATTTAAGCTGTTTGCATCACGATTCAAATTGCAATTTAATTGCGATTTAAATTGTCACCCGTTTGAATCGATTTTATTTTTTTTTGCGGTATATTGGTTACTGCCTGCTGATTCATACTTAGTTGCGTGCCGGTGCTGCATGCTCCCAGCGTGTTGCGCTGTGACCCCTCATGACCTTGTAGACCGGCACTGACATTAATTCAAGTGTGCGTGTGTGCGTGCGTGCGTGCGTGCCTGCTGCGTGCGTGCGTGCGTGCGTGCGTGCGTGCGTGCGTGCGTGCGTGCGTGCGTGCGTGCAGTGACGCGCCTGCCTCTAATAAGTTCTCTTCTCTAAATATTACAACAGTGCAATGGGTTGCATTTAATGTATACCGTGTTTGACGAAGCGAGCAAAGCTGCATGCTCACTGTAAATCTAGATGCGCAGATTCTTACGGGTCCATTTGGTTACATTCTGCACACTCTCTGAGTTACAAATGCATGAATTAACATTGAGGACGTTACTGTGCAAAGTGAATTGGGGTCATCGTAGTGTTAATTTAACAAAATTAATTATATGTTTGTCTGCTCTTGAATAAATCCAAACATCATCGTGAATCATCAACTGCCAGCTTCAATTCTGATTCTTGTGTGTGTGTGTGTGTGTGTGTGTGTGTGTGTGTGTGTGTGTGTGTGTGTGTGTGTGTGTGTGTGTGTGTGTGTGTGTGTGTGTGTGTGTGTGTGTGTGTGTGTGTGTGTGTGTGTGCGTGTGTGCGTGCGTGCGTGCGTGCGTGCGTGCGTGCGTGCGTGCGTGCGTGCGTGCGTGCGTGCGTGCGTGCGCATGTGCGTATATATCCTCGCCCAAATAAAGTGCCCAAAATGATGTGAGTGGACACGACATCTTTTCAGCCTTCATGATGTGATTGTATTTGATATAATAGTTTATTTAGCCGAATGTCATGTGATCGTAATGATTCTAATGGGAGGCGGGGGAGGGGAGGGGGTAAAAATCAGGGGCTCGCAGTCTGCCCGGCAACACTGACTTTCCAACTGTTCTTTCCCTGAAATATTCATACTGTACTTTACTGTGCTTACTGCAGTGGTCCTCAACCTTACTGTACTGTACTGTACTGTACTCTACCACAGTGGTCCTCAATCTTACTGTACTCTGCCACAGTGGTCCTTGGGCACCTGTCAGCAGTGGTCTTGTTTCGGCTGGATGTTTCTTTCTCCTCTCTTGCTCCAAGATGTCTGCGAGCAGTGCCAACACCTTGTCATGGCACCACCTACACTACAGTACATCTCCCCTGGGACAATGTTGTTTTTGCACCCAGAAAGAATGTGCGCCTTCATGGTTCCTTTACCACCACACAACCTGCACAGCCTGTCCTCCCTCATTCCCCACCTAGATGCCAGTTGACGGGGGGTCGGTAAGGTGTCGTCCTCTTCTCGAAGCGGAAACGAGATACGAAAATGCTCCAGCCTCCTCCACAGTTCACTCCACATGGTGGTCCTCTTGGTGGAACGTTCCACCTTATCCAGGCACCTTGAGGTGCGAGCTCGATGGATTTGGCTCTTCTTCCTCAAGGTTTCAGACCTTGTACTGGATCATCCCTGGGACCTAGACCTTTCCAGTGCATGGTTTTCCAATGGTTACAGTGTTAAAGCCTGAACTCAGATTCCTAGTCCAGACACAGTGTTTACACAGACCGACAGCTAGGGCACACTGCAAAACAAAAGCCATTTACTGTGGCCTTCATATTTGTTAATTATATAATAACCAATTCAGCGAAAGCTCACTGAGCCAGCTGATCAGACAGTGTATCACATGAATGCATGCAAAGGGCCTCAGTGTGATAGTCTATTGGTAATGAATTATTATAGGACCAGAATATAGTTATCATTCACAGATTGGAGAAAAAAATATTCAGGGAGTGTCTACTTTAGTCTCCTGGCAGCATACACAAAATATTTTCCACCAATAGGGCTGGCGTTTTACAAAATTATCTCAGTCAGTCAGTCAGTCAGTCACTGAATGCATGGGAAGATTTTCAAAATCCTATCATAATAATAATGAAAAAGTGTATAAAAAGGAAATCATAAAATCATCATCATAAACTCTTCTTAATATAGCGTTTATAAGTATGAGACAATCTACTGCACATGGGGCACACATGCAGGAAGGCACACACACACACACACACACACACACACACACACACACACACACACACACACACACACACACACACACACAGAAACACACACTCATGGAGAAGAGACATACTGTAATAGAATCATGCCAGTACATGACGGTGTTTCATTTGGCATGGCTAAGCTAATTAGCAGTGTAGTGTTTTCAGTCTTTCACACTACAGCTCACTCTGCAGGGGTGTAATGAGACACACACACACACGCACGCACGCACGCACGCACGCACCCACGCACGCACGCACGCACTTGCTCGCACACGCAGCTACAGCATGCACATGTGTGCAGTCTGTACACATACATGCTTGAATCCATGCACATGCATGCATATTCACTCGCATGTACAAATTATGTGTTTGTAAACACACACACACACACACACACACACACACACACACATATACACACACACACACACACACAGTGCAGCCATGCAAACTTTAGTTAAACATAATTAGCATATGGCCACATGGATCATAGAAACTGGGGGAGTGAGAATTGGAGCTTAGTTCATGTGTTCATATTAGCTCGTGTGTGCGTGTGCCTGTGTGCCTGTGTGCCTGTGTGCGTGCGTCTTCTCTCCGTGTTGTCTTCTGGGACAATTAAGCTCTAAAAGGTCACAGAACGTTGGCTTGTTTGATTGACTCGGTCACAGGAAGTCACCCCTGCCTACGACCCCTCATTGACCCCACCTCGTTGGTAGCCTAGAGGGGTCCATCCATCCACACTGCTTCCCCGTTCACTCCCATTGTACGGGAGAACAGGGGCGGAGCGTTGACGCGGGGACTGAAGCGCGTGAAGTGTTGGGAGCAGGGCTCCAGACTAACTTTTTCACAGGTATCACTGGTGCCACCAAGCTTTTCAGTTGGTAGCGCCACCACATTAGGTAGCACCATATTTTTCTTTGTATTAATTCATGATCTTATCATGCCCCCACATCGGGCGCCATTTATTTATATAGCGGTTTCCACCATTTAAGGTTTGAATCATAAAAACCCCTACAAAGGTCACCGTGTAAAAAACAACAACCTACCTGGTTTAAATCAGTCAAAATATATAAATACTTCAAAACACTAAATAATATCAACGCAACACAAAGTCAATACTCCACACACAGAAAGTCAGTTTAAGGTTTTTTTTTTTGTACATTCCATTCCATTAATACATTCCATTTGTTGTCCATATTTATTCAACCAACGCACAGACGTAAAGAGCGTTAGGTGGTTTCTTCCGGAAAGCAACGATATGAAAAATACATAGCGCGGGGTATAGGCCTACAATCACAGTTTCAAATGCATTAGAGAGGATGATCTGGCTCGCTGGCCTCCTCTGAGGTTCATGTGTGCATTTAAATGTATGTATGTATACACTGATGTAAGAGAACAGCTCCCCTCTCATCCCTCGGCTGATTCCCTGTTTTCCATCTCTCTCTCTGTCTGTCTCTCTCTCTCTCTCTCTCTCTCTCTCTCTCTCTCTCTCTCTTGTCTCTGTCTCTGTCTCTCTCTCTCTCTCTCTCTCTCTCTCTCTCTCTCTCTCTCTCTCTCTGTCTCTCTCTCTGTCTCTGTCTCTCTCTCGCCCTGGGCCCTGCTGTCACATCCCATCATGCTTTGCAGCGGCCGTATAGAGGTGTCGGTATGTGACTGTGCGTTGGGTGCTTCCTGGTCATGTAGGCCCCCAAGCCCTCTCGGCATCATTATTTTAATCTGACTTTATGTAATAATGAAAACGCAAATCTTATTTTATAATATATGATCATATCTAATGTAGTTTGATTGCTATTGCTGTTTTCAGCATATGGCAGTTTTTTCCTTTGTAAAAGAATCCTACAGAATCCTACATTTCCCATTTATGTCTTTACAAATACTGTGTACGGTTAGTTAAAGGGGACAGCTCAGTCTTTGCTGGACATTGTGGAACAGGTGTTTTCAGTCAGACATTGTCACAGAGCAACAGACATCCGGCCATAATGGGATATTCTTTGGTAGAAATAAAATCCATTGTTTGTAATATTAAAATATCCCATTGATAAATCAAGAAAAATGTGAAGACGTTCTCTTACAGTACTTACAATTAAATGCCAAACTGAACACTGAACAAAGATGGAAACGTATTGAATTCATGACTAGGACTCTAAGAGAGGGAGAGACCAGCGAGTGTCAATCAGCTTGTATATAATCCACATTGTGATATACTGTACATATACAGTATATCGTCTCTGTCGTGTGGAAACCTCATACTGCACATCCCACACGCACTCAAACCTCTTACTGCACATCCCACACGCACTCAAACCTCTTACTGCACATCCCACACGCACTCAAACCTCTTACTGCACATCCCACACGCACTCAAAACCTCATACTGTACATCCCACACGCACTCAAACCTCATACTGCACATCCCACACGCACTCAAAACCTCATACTGTACATCCCACACGCACTCAAAACCTCATACTGTACATCCCACACGCACTCAAAACCTCTTACTGCACATCCCACACGCACTCAAAACCTCATACTGCACATCCCACACGCACTCAAACCTCATACTGCACATCCCACACGCACTCAAACCTCATACTGTACATCCCACACGCACTCAAAACCTCATACTGTACATCCCACACGCACTCAAAACCTCTTACTGCACATCCCACACGCACTCAAACCTCATACTGCACATCCCACACACACTCAAAACCTCATACTGCACATCCCACACGCACTCAAACCTCATACTGTACATCCCACACACACTCAAAACCTCATACTGCACATCCCACACGCACTCAAAACCTCATACTGTACATCCCACACACACTCAAAACCTCATACTGTACATCCCACACACACTCAAAACCTCATACTGCACATCCCACACGCACTCAAAACCTCATACTGTACATCCCACACGCACTCAAAACCTCTTACTGCACATCCCACACGCACTCAAAACCTCATACTGCACATCCCACACGCACTCAAAACCTCATACTGCACATCCCACACGCACTCAAAACCTCATACTGTACATCCCACACACACTCAAAACCTCATACTGCACATCCCACACACACTCAAACCTCATACTGTACATCCCACACGCACTCAAACCTCATACTGCACATCCCACACGCACTCAAACCTCATACTGCACATCCCACACGCACTCAAACCTCATACTGCACATCCCACACGCACTCAAACCTCATACTGCACATCCCACACGCACTCAAACCTCATACTGCACATCCCACACGCACTCAAACCTCATACTGCACATCCCACACGCACTCAAAACCTCATACTGCACATCCCACACGCACTCAAACCTCATACTGCACATCCCACACGCACTCAAACCTCATACTGCACATCCCACACGCACTCAAACCTCATACTGCACATCCCACACGCACTCAAACCTCATACTGCACATCCCACACGCACTCAAAACCTCATACTGTACATCCCACACGCACTCAAACCTCATACTGTACATCCCACACGCACTCAAACCTCATACTGTACATCCCACACGCACTCAAACCTCATACTGCACATCCCACACGCACTCAAACCTCATACTGTACATCCCACACGCACTCAAAACCTCACTGCACATCCCACACGCACTCAAACCTCATACTGCACATCCCACACGCACTCAAAACCTCACTGCACATCCCACACGCACTCAAAACCTCATACTGCACATCCCACACGCACTCAAAACCTCATACTGCACATCCCACACGCACTCAAAACCTCACTGCACATCCCACACGCACTCAAACCTCATACTGCACATCCCACACGCACTCAAAACCTCATACTGCACATCCCACACACTCAAACCTCATACTGTACATCCCACACGCACTCAAAACGCCTCACTTTGCGCTGGGTTTTGCACCGCGTTTTGTGTTGAATATGGAGACAAGAATTTTCTATGTTATATACTGTGTATCTAACTGTACATAATCCACATTGTGGTATGTCTAACTGTACATCGACGTGCTCCTATCGCTTGCAGCCTCATGAGAAATCCACAGCTGCAGACGATCAATGATGGTCAATTTACAGCCCAGCCATCCGTCCTGTCCGCTCAGCCATGCAGTACCACACTGCTCTACTGTTTATCCATCCATCCATCCATCCCTCCCTCCATCCATCCCTCCATCCCTCCATCCATCCATCCATCCATCCATCCATCCATCCATCCCTCCCTCCCTCCCTCCATCCATCCATCCATCCCTCCCTCCATCCATCCATCCATCCATCCATCCATCCATCCCTCCATCCATCCATCCATCCATCCATCCATCCATCCATCCATCCCTCCCTCCCTCCCTCCCTCCCTCCATCCATCCCTCCCTCCATCCATCCAGCCGTCCCTCCATCCATCCATCCATCCATCCATCCATCCATCCCTCCATCCCTCCATCCATCCATCCCTCCATCCATCCATCCATCCATCCATCCATCCCTCCATCCCTCCCTCCATCCCTCCCTCCCTCCCTCCCTCCATCCCTCCCTCCCTCCATCCATCCATCCATCCATCCATCCATCCCTCCATCCATCCATCCATCCATCCATCCATCCCTCCATCCATCCATCCCTCCCTCCATCCATCCGTCCGTCCGTCCGTCCGTCCGTCCGTCCGTCCATCCATCCATCCATCCATCCCTCCCTCCCTCCGTCCGTCCATCCCTCCCTCCCTCCCTCCCTCCCTCCCTCCCTCCCTCCCTCCCTCCCTCCCTCCATCCATGTGACTTTTATCTCTAAACTAGTTATGTAGCATGCAGTGGTGTAAAGTAACGAGCACTCAAGTACTGTACTTAAGCACAATTTGGAGGTGCCTTTACTTCACTGGAGTATTTCCAATGTTCAATATTTTTCTACTACATCTCAGAGGCAAATATTGTATTTTTACCCCACTACAATTATTTGAAAAGCTACTAGTTTCCTTGTAGATTATGATTATTATTAGAAAACATCGGGGCACGGTGGCACAGTTGGTAGTGCTCTCGCCTCACAGCTAGAAGGTCCTGGGTTCGATTCCCGCTCGGGACGCTGTGGGTGCTGGCGGCGCGTTTCCTCCTCCGCGTCATCAGTGCCCATACCCGAGGCGGGGTTGGCGAAAGGGCCTTTCTGTGTGGAGTTTGCATGTTCTCCCCATGCCCCCTAGGGTAGGTACCCTCACAAAGAAATGGAAGTTCGGAAATAAAATGTAAAGATATTTTAAAAATATAAAGTTTAAGTATCCCGTGGTCTTGTTCACAAGTGAGGGGAGGACGGAGAAGGAGATCAGCCGGAGAATCGGAGCAGCAGGGGTGGTATTGCAGTCACTGTACCGCCAGAAGGCAAAGCTTTCTATATACCAAGCAATATTCATTCAGTGCAGTGGGTCATGACCGAAAGAACTAGAAATGATTGAGGGATTACAGTATATCTCCACACTGGTCTTGGAACGCCTCAGGATCCCTTAGTATGAAGTTGCTAATGTTGCTCTGGAAATCTCTGGTGTAACTGTTACCCTCGTCACTCAATACCGGATAAGCGGTTGAAGATGGATGCAGGATGGATATTTAAAATACTATTTTCGTGAACGGAAATGACGGAAAAGTGTAGTTCAAGACTATATAACATTCAGGAGGTGTAGTTCCAGACTCTAGCATTCACAAGGTGTAGTTCCAGACTCTAGCATTCAGGAGGTGTAGTTCCAGACTCTAGCATTCAGGAGGTGTAGTTCCAGACTCTAGCATTCAGGAGGTGTAGTTCCAGACTCTAGCATTCAGGAGGTGTAGTTCCAGACTCTAGCATTCAGGAGGTGTAGTTCCAGACTCTAGCATTCAGGAGGTGTAGTTCCAGACTATATAACATTCAGGAGGTGTAGTTCCAGACTATATAACATTCAGGAGGTGTAGTTCCAGACTATATAACATTCAGGAGGTGTAGTTCCAGTTCCAGTTCCAGACTCAGGAGGTGTAGTTCCAGTTCCAGACTCAGGAGGTGTAGTTCCAGTTCCAGACTCAGGAGGTGTAGTTCCAGTTCCAGTTCCAGACTCAGGAGGTGTAGTTCCAGTTCCAGACTCAGGAGGTGTAGTTCCAGTTCCAGTTCCAGACTCAGGAGGTGTAGTTCCAGTTCCAGTTCCAGACTCAGGAGGTGTAGTTCCAGTTCCAGACTCAGGAGGTGTAGTTCCAGTTCCAGTTCCAGACTCAGGAGGTGTAGTTCCAGTTCCAGACTCAGGAGGTGTAGTTCCAGTTCCAGACTCAGGAGGTGTACAGTAGTTCCAGTTCCAGACTCAGGAGGTGTAGTTCCAGACTCTAGCATTCAGGAGGTGTAGTTCCAGACTCTAGCATTCAGGAGCTGTAGTTCCAGACTCTATACTATAGCATTTGTAGATTGTGAAATAGTGGTCTGGCTACCCATGCATGGGTCTTGCAGCTTCCTCAGTCATGCTGCTATGAAACATTAAAGCTCAAACTACAGACATCTATATTTCATATGGCATTTTGCAAACAACGGATGAATAAATGATACTGTGAAAGTGGTCATAACCTCTGCATCAGCATTATCACCGTCCGTTGGCCTATATTTCCCACTGCTTTTTTGTCAATGGTCTGTGTGTGTGTGTGTGTGTGTGTGTGTGTGTGCGTGTGTGTGTGTGTGCGTGCGTGCGTGTGCGTGCGCATGCGAGCGAGAGAGAGAGAGAGAGAGAGTAGTATGTGATGCACATCGGTCTGTCGGTGCGCACACGCACGCACGTACCTGTGTGCACCCAATGCTTTGAATGTAGTCCATATGCTGTTGGTTAATGACAGGAGGGGGGAGGCAGAGAATGAGAGAGAGATACAGAGAGACCTTTAACCCATTTAGGCCTGACATAAAAAATAAAATAAAAAAGTCTTCTGAAAGAATATATATTCAAAAGATTTGTGCCACATTTTCACGATATTTCAAAAATAGCAGACCTACAAGTTCATGAGCTTGTAGATCTGCTATTTTTCAATAGCTAAATTATAACGTAATGTTTAAAGGCGTAGTGAAACGGAAATGGTGGACATTTTATTTTGAAGTTTCAGACGGTCTCAAGTTGAAACACCGCTATGAAGTTTCTGAACCAATCAGAGCGTCGCATCCCTTCAGGGGATGGGACGGTAGCTAGGGACGGGTAGCTATGCTACGCAGGACAGCGTGTGGAATCTGTGGATGTTTGTTTACAAATCTGATAGTCGGCCAGCTTTACCAGTTTACTCTTAATGTGGCTTATTTCTACCCTATAATGTTTTCAGATACATTTTTAGCGTGATGATTAAGTTGAAACCGAGTAATACACTCTCTGGATGTTATCTTGAATGGGAATACAAACGGAAGATTTCTGTAATCAGTAGCAGCTGTGCAGCCTGTGCTGGACGGATGCGGAGATATGGGGAATTAAACTGGTGAGCTTCATTTTTATTGGCTTTTATCGATGTTGGCCTCGACACGTCATCACGCAGCACGTTTTCGTTTTCAGGAAGTAATACAAAATATATTTTTATGGACGTTTGATATAAAAACACACAAAAATTAGAATTTTCCCATTTTTTTGGCATCCATTCTTAGGTATGACCATATGATGACCACGGATATGGTCTAAAAGTGTGAAAAACGTATTTTTCATTTCACTACACCTTTAAAACACCAAAAGGGGTTCCCGCCCAAAATGGGTTAAGGAAGCCTTTATTTAACCTTTAGTCCTCGGAACATCCAGACCCCCAGCAACGAGCCCAGGGGGGGGGTGGCCCTGTTTCGGCGAGCCTTCCCGCGTCCGAAATGGTGTAGAAGTGACAGAGTTACCGTGTTGCAGCTTTCTGTGCTTGGACAGACACGTATGTAGAGGGACATACATAGAGACACACATAGCTGCGTAATGGAGTGGAGGCACCGGTCCCACCCATCTCTTTACATAGAGACACACATAGCTGCGTAATGGAGTGGAGGCACCGGTCCCACCCATCTCTTTACATAGAGACACACATAGCTGCGTAATGGAGTGGAGGCACCGGTCCCACCCATCTCTTTACATAGAGACACACATAGCTGCGTAATGGAGTGGAGGCACCGGTCCCACCCGTCTCTTTTGTGATGCTTTGTACTTTGGCCCAAAAATTAACATTTCATCATTGAGCTCTTCATTAAAACTGCTAAACCATCTCTGTAGCAGAGCAAACAGACTGCTAAACCATCTCTGTAGCAGAGCAAACAGACTGCTAAACCATCTCTGTAGCAGAGCAAACAGACTGCTAAACCATCTCTGTAGCAGAGCAAACAGACTGCTAAACCATCTCTGTAGCAGAGCAAACAGACTGCTAAACCATCTCTGTAGCAGAGCAAACAGACTGCTAAACCATCTCTGTAGCAGAGAAAACAAACTGCTAAACCATCTCTGTAGCAGAGCAAACAGACTGCTAAACCATCTCTGTAGCAGAGCAAACAGACTGCTAAACCATCTCTGTAGCAGAGCAAACAGACTGCTAAACCATCTCTGTAGCAGAGCAAACAGACTGCTAAACCATCTCTGTATCAGAGCAAACAGACTGCTAAACCATCTCTGTAGCAGAGCAAACAGACTGCTAAACCATCTCTGTAGCAGAGCAAACAGACTGCTAAACCATCTCTGTAGCAGAGCAAACAGACTGCTAAACCATCTCTGTAGCAGAGCAAACAGACTGCTAAACCATCTCTGTAGCAGAGCAAACAGACTGCTAAACCATCTCTGTAGCAGAGCAAACAGACTGCTAAACCATCTCTGTAGCAGAGCAAACAGACTGCTAAACCATCTCTGTAGCAGAGCAAACAGACTGCTAAACCATCTCTGTAGCAGAGCAAACAGACTACCAAGCCTTGGGCACCTTAACCATAGATGTTCATGTGTCTCTTCCTCCTGACAGAATGGACAACTTCTGCTGGCCCTAGAGTCATAGTAAAAGCGGCCATGTCTTTCCGGCACCCCAGAGCTCCTATTTTGAAGGAATCCCGGGAATGATTGTGTTAAAGGGAATTGTACAGTTCCAGTCTCCTCCAAATACCACCATGGAATTACATGTATACTGTCCAATAATACTGTTTAATGAATTAAACAGCCTGACACGCTCTGTACCTGAAGTGTATTCGTAAGCATTTATAAAAGTAAAACGTGTATTCTTGGTCATGGCCTAAACTATGATGACCCTTCCCTGCTCCACCTGGGAGAATGAGACATCTGTCATGCTAAGTCTTGGTGAAAACAGTATTGCTACTCCTACTACACTGAGGTTTGTACCATGGCCATGGAAATATTGTCCTTCCCAACTCAGCCCCCAGTCTAACACATTATCATGACTACTGTCTCCTGCAAGAACACAATTACATCTAAATGCTTTGCAATGCTCAATTCACTTAACAATCCTCTTATTCCTGTCTCTGCCTCTATAGACCGTCGCAGTCCCGCCCCCTACCATGGCCCCAGGAAATGAATCCCAATGCATTTAAAGACGGTTATGCCGCGGACAAAGCCAACTGGAGTCGTGACAACTCAACACAAACAATATTTTGGACCAAACAAATAATTACAAAGAAGAAAAAACAACAAAAAAAAGTGTTGTAACCTGCCGTTTTTTTCTTCTTTCTAATTATTTGTTCGGCCCAAACATTTTTGTGTGTTGTCATGATTTGTCACGACTCGAGTTGGCTTTGTCCGCGGCGTAAACGTCTTTAAATAAATACTTTCTGAAATGTCTATGAGGAAAATGAACGGAGAATCATTTCCTGGGCCATGGTAGGGGGCGGGACTGCGACGCTCTATTTATGTTTAGTGACCCTATTCTCAAACCTTCCATAAGAAAGAGAAAAGGTAGTCTTTCCTTTCCTCAGTTTAGTCATGATTTTGTTCAATCTGAACCTTTTTTTGTTTACTCAGTTGATCAAGATCAGTTACCTGTCTCATCTACAGACCTAATACACTTAATATCAGGGAAATAGTCACTCACTTCAACAGATTGTTTTCCATATGTTAGAGCCAAGAACCGATTAATCTCATTTAATGAGTAGAGTGATTTATCTTTCTGTGGTAGAAAAACAGAGAGCTGTGAGTTATTCACCTCTTCCTCTGGCATGTCTTCATCATCTTCAACATATTCATCGTCATTCTCATTTTCAAGATCACCACACTGGTTAATCCTGAACTAGGTAACTCCACTCTCTCTCTCTGCTTTCACCATTCTCATCCCCTGTCCTCACTGCCCTGCTATGGCTACTTTGCTGTACATTGTTCATTGCTGACCCACTAGCCTGCTCATTGTCAGCTGTGCAGACTGCCCAGTGCCCAGTCTCAGCTTGCGTTTCCCCCACCCTTTCATCATTGGGCTAGTTGGAGCACTTTCTCTT
>NC_136793.1:15076334-15091536 GCF_951216825.1 Electrona antarctica | reverse complement strand
AATGTAGTCAATATACAAAGCAGTTCATGGTCACAAACATCTCTCTCTCTCTAGATGGGGTCATGAACTCACAGCTGTAGGGCATGGTACATGGAAACTGACTCGCTGATGGTGAGACACACACACACACACACACACACACACACACACACACACACACACACACACACACACACACAGTTATACGGTATTCCTACTTGCTATGGTTATCATCATTTACTGATTCACAGATGTGTGATGTTTGAATCCATGTATTTATTAATGTCTGATTCAGCATTGTGTTTATTATATGTATAATAATGCTCTGTGTATATCTGTGTATGTATAGTGTGTGTGTATCTTCATCCTAAAACCATCATATGTGACAAACATGCTTGTGGCAACGACACATGAGATGTGTGTGTGTGTGTGTGTGTGTGTGTGTGTGTGTGTGTGTGTGTGTGTGTGTGTGTGTGTGTGTGTGTGTGTGTGTGTGTGTGTGTGTGTGTGTGTGTGTGTGTGTGTGTGTGTGTGTGTGTGTGTGTGTGTGTGTGTGTGTGTGTGTGCGCGCGTGCAAAAGTATACTACCTGCATCCCACACACGTGTACATGGCTACATGCATTGCATGTGTATATTTTTCTAAGTATGCATGTGTGTGTGTGTTTCCATGTAGCCTATATGATGTATGTATGCATGCATGTGTGTTTTCATATATGTACGGTATATGCGTGTGTGTGTGTGTGTGCGTAATATGTTTCTGTGCACATGCATGCTATACATGCGTGCGCATTAACGCGTCATCCATTCTGCATGGCCATTGGCTCCAGGTTGTGACTCTGTGGATACCGTCCGTCCGTCCGTCCGTCCGTCCGTGTGTTTGTAGCGTTGAACTGCAGTTCGCATGGCTGCGTTCTAAACCATCTGCATGTCACTAATCAGCCAATGAACAGACACCTGACCTTCACGCATCAGCAACCGCTCCCAGTGTTACTCAATGCAGACGTGGATGTATACAGTACGTGAGTAATGTCTGACTCTCTCGCGCCCCAGGTGTGTATGTGTCTATTTGTGTCTGTGTGTGTGTGTATGTGTGTTGTATTACCTGAGAGGGCCAAATGTCACCACACTTCGAGGAACCATTTCCCTCGTCCTCACCAGAGAAATGGGTGTTTTATGGGTATTTGTTTTGTGTGTGTCATTAAATGAATGAGAAAGGAATTAGCAAAAGATTCAGGTTGTGTTGACTATAGCATTAGACATTTAGGTTCAGAGGTTGGAGTGTAGAGTGTATAGTAGTTGGTAACAGCTGTTCCATCTCGACTGCTTAAATTCCAGCATGGTCCAGGACAGTTTGGCTAAGGGAGAGGAGGGGAGGGGAGGGGAGAGGAGAGGAGAGGAGAGGAGAGGAGAGGAGGGGAGGGGAGGAGAGGGGAGGAGGAGAGGAGAGGAGAGGAGAGGAGAGGAGAGGAGAGGAGAGGAGAGGAGAGGAGAGGAGAGGAGAGGAGAGGAGAGGAGAGGAGAGGAGAGGAGAGGAGAGGAGAGGAGAGGAGAGGAGAGGAGAGGATATAGAATCGAGGAGAGGAGAGGAGAGGAGAGGAGAGGATATAGAATCGAGGAGAGGAGAGGAGAGGAGAGGAGTTGTCAAGATTCATCAGATAAAGAGACAAATTGTGGGAGGGAAAAAACCCCTGAATGTTTAATCTTCAGCACATTCATTTACATTATGTGCTCTGCATGTGCACATTGCATTACATTACATTAACATGACTATTACATTCAATTACCGTCAACAAAATAGATTTAGCAGACTCTCGCCTTATTGGACCTTATTTATTGTCTCGTGAAAACCTTATCCCTTATCGGGGGGGGAAGAAAGAATCGAAGTAGCGATTAAACATTTAAAAAGCCCCCTTTTTTCTTCAATAATGCACGAGTGAGTGGCATATGTTAAATACATGTTGAAAGCATACATTAGATTTGTTTTGTATACAAATCAGCTGCAGGCATGCAGCCCTTAGGGGGTGGAGCCCCCGGAGGTTGTTTTGGAGAAGAACATTGGTTGTATTATTTAGACGTAAGGAGGCTTCCTTCTGTTGATGTTGTTGTTTGTGATTGTTAAGCTGTTCGGCGGAACCATGGATCGTGGTCGTGGATTACTCAGAGCTTGGTCTTGCGTATAGATGAATCCATGGAGGAGTGCCGTTGGTGCAGACATTACTGAGGTGTAATCAGCACTGATTAGCTACAGCTGGCCAACAGGGCACTGGATCCACCGAGCAGTGCCCTGTTGGCCATGGGTAGCTAATCAGTGCTGTCTGTCTGTTCGTCATTTCCGTTCACGGAAATATATTTTGAAATGTCTTTTGTTTTAGATTTTCCATTTCTGATTTGTGCTTTGATTATTTTTGATTCATGGGACAAATGTCCCCTGTTTCGCCTTTACAGTCACGCAAATGTGTCCTATGAATCAAAATGTCACTGGGTGCGTCACGTCCACTGTAACCCCGAATCACTTTCAGAGCTTCCGTTGCTCCAGACTGTATGACGGAAGCGGTTGAAAGTTGTCAAAGGCAACAGTCTGGCAGACCGAGCTAGTCTCCCACACAACTATTCAACAATCTCAGAGTTTGTAACTGTACCTCCTGAAAACCGAGAATGCAATTTGGTCCTCATTCCGTTCACCAAAATATATTTTAAAATATATATATATATATAGTTTTTAATTTCCATTTCTGCTTTGCAGCAACCTCTATTAGGATTATCGTCTCTGTCGGGTGAAAACCTCATATGTCCAAAGCTGTTACTTTTAGGTATTCAAATAAAAAAAATAGCAAAAGTAGCAGGTCAACAAGCTTTCGATCTCACCGGTCTGCTACTTTTGATACTTTTGTGTGACGCTGTAGTATAATGAAGTAGGGCATTCATTTTGGAAAAAACTAGACAAAGTTAAAATATCTCCCCGACAGCAACGATATATGCTGGTCTAATTAGATTTACTGTAGGGGGAGGCGGGACATCCGTTACACACACTGTGTAGGTGGTGGAAGCGTTGTTGTGCGAGCCAGCAGTCTGTCTCCAGAGGCTACCATGAGCAATGCTCCCATGTGTGTGTACGCACGCACGCACGCACGCACGCAGTCACGCAGTCAGTCAGTCAGTCAGTCACTCACTCACTCACTCACTCACTCACTAAATGTATCACCATTTATTTTCATGGTGTCCAAACTGTTTGTTCCTGCTCATTCTTTTTTTATTTCATCACTTCCAGTTTCAATATTGTTTATCCTGTATTTTTCCCTACCTTAAAGTGTATTTTCTGTTTGTTAAAGAGCTGGACGGGCTGCAGACCCCTGGCTGTTACTGAACAAAGAGCTGGACGGGCTGCAGACCCCCAGCTGTTACTGAACAAACACTGTAAACACTTGCACTGTAGAATTTGGTCAGAATTGTATTGAGAGGATGGCCCCTGAGATGCAGCATCTCGTTTTAGAGGGGGCCCTATACACATAATATGTAAAACAATATAGCTTTAACACTTATTTTAACAAATAAAATATCACCTTTAACTGCCTAACATATATCATTACATTTTTTTTATCACAACGTATTGTCACATCACAGATTTACAAGTGTGTAAAAAGCGTGTGAAATGTATTGTCGAATAAACTGCCCACATTAATCTCCAGAAAGGAGGAAAGAAACATAAAAACAACAGCTCCGATATGAACAGCGTAAAATATATACATAAGGTGTAGAATGTGTTTTTTGGCAGGTGTACGTATGTTCTCTCTGTTTTTGTCATGTTGTTATTGTGGTGTTTTTTATGTGCGGGGGGGACTACGGATGATAATGAGCTTCTATAGCTAAATCTGGCATGTTTACATGAGATCATGTTCAGCTGTCTGAATTCATGTTCATGTATTGAATGTTCATTAATGTGCATCGTCCCGTCTAAATCAACACCTGAGGCCGATTCTACAAATGTCTTCTAAATCCTAACAGTTTTCTGAAAAACGTATGTTTCTTTGTGAGTACTTACTTATATCGCTCCTTTTCATGGAGCATAGGCCGTTGACTACGGTTCACCAGAGTCTATCCTGGGCCTTCTTTTCCAGCTGTTTCCATGTCAGTCCACACTGCTTGATGTCAGTCTCAAGGTCCCTGCGCCAGGTGTTCTTCGACCTCCCTCTCTTTCTTGTGCCTTGCAGGTTCCATCTAAGAGCTTGTCTTGTGATGCTGGTATTGGGCTTCCGAAGTGTGTGGCCGATCCATCCCCACCTTCTTCTCTTAATCTCCTCTTCCACTGGCGGTAGACTCGCTCTCTGCCAGAGGTCATTATAGAGCGTCGCAGTCCCGCCCCCTTTCATGACGACGCCAGGCCCAGGAAATAATTCCCAATGCATTTTTCCCATAGACTTTTTGTCCCATAGACAAAAAGTATTTATTTAAAGACCTTTTAATCGTTGTACAAAGCCAACTCGAGTCGTGACAAATCATGACAAATTAATAAACACAATATTTTGGACCAAACAAATAATTACAAAGAAGAAAAACAAGAAAGAATGTGCTTTGTACGACGCTTAAAAGGTCGTACAAAAGGTACTTTTTGAAATGTCTATGAAAATGAACAGGGAATCATTTCCTGGGCCCTGGTAGGGGGCGGGACTGCAACGCTCTATTACTGATGGTGGCGGTGTTCTTTGTGAGTGCATGGTGCTAAAACTTTTTCATGTCAAGGACCCCCCCATGTATTTGGCCACCGACCCCCATCTCAGAATGTTTCGTTCCAGGGACCCCCCAGAAGCAAAGATTTGAGTTAAGCTATGAGCTTGTAGATCAGCTATTTTTGAGCATAGCCAAAGTTTAAAATGATGGTTAAAGTGGTTAAAATCTAAAGTGACACAGATGTTTTCCTGGTCCTAATGAAAAGAACGCAGCACAGTCTCCGACAGGCCTGGGTTTGCCTCTCTCACAACACACACACACACACACACACACACACACACACACACACACACACACACACACACACACACACACACACACACACACACACACACACACACACACACACACACACACAGTCAGAGAGAACACACACACACACACACACACACACACACACACACACACACACACACACACACACACACACACTGGGTGAAGTACACCTTTAACAGAAATCCGGTATTTCTTGAGGTTCAAATACTAAAACAAATTTTTGACAGCTCTAACTTCAGATTCAGCAATCTAACTGCTGTGGGTAAAAAAAACTGTTTAGCCATTTGCAGATTTCTGCAAAAAACAAAAAAAACAATACACACCATTCCAATAAAAGTGCGGTGTGACCGTGCCCTAACAGAGTATTTCTACTTTGTGGTATTAATACTTTAGTGAAAAAAATAAAATAAAAACCTTTTCCAACACTACATCTACGACACGTATAGCGAAACAAGCCGACAAACCAACCTGACACAAACACTGTTGACGAGGAGCCAACAGTTGAGTTTTGAGTCGTGTGTGTGTGAAGTGAGAAGAGCGAGAGAGTGACAGACACATGGGGGGGGGGGGGGGGGGGGTGAGAGAGAGTAACAGGGAGAGGAGGAGAGGAGGAGAGGAGGAGGAGGAGAGAGGGGGAGGGGAGGAGGGGGGATGCGTCTCACAATAACACATATCATGATGATCATGTTGGCAGGATCTAAAAGATTAGACGCATCAATACTTTATGACTCTCCGCAGAGTTTGTGCTCAATTCCCCCCGTCTATAAATTACTAAATAAGGGCATTTACATCGCAGCTGCGTCTCAAACTTAAACAATATATATATATATAAATAAATTAAAAAATGATCACCCATTTTTGTCTCTTCTCCTTCTTCTTCTTTCATTTGAACTCTTGACAGCTTTGGCTTGACCCCGTTGACCTCCAGGACACGCAGCGTCCTGAACAGAAATAAACTAACGCGAGTCCGTAGAGGATATTATGCATGCCTTTGTTACTGTTGTTGTGATTCAAAAAGAGATGGAACGAGAGAGAGACACAGAGAGAGAGAGAGAGAGAGAGAGGGGGGGGGGATAAAAGGATCAGAAATGGTAAAGATGTGAGCACCTAAAAGACTGACATCATTAATGGATGCGGCCCGCCGATACGCATGAATTATGCAACTTTTATATTCAAGAAAGGGAAAAAAATTACAAACACAACCCATTGGGAGAGAATGGAGGAGGATTCATTATCCGCACACTGGAACCTTTGTAAAAATGCAGCAATATTTTTAATTATTAATCCATATAAACAAATAACACATGAATAAAGAACACTTATAAAAAGCCACCCATAAGACACAGACACAGGAGTTGAGGGCCAACTTTCCTGCCGTAACTTTCTCCATCTGCTGAGGGAGGGAGAGAGGGAGGGGAAGAGAGAGAGAGAGAGAGAGAGAGAGAGAGAGGGAGAGGGAGAATTAATAACAGTAAAAGAATAAACCGAGAAAATGAGGGAAAGTATGGAAATATCTTTTTTTCCCATAGAATTCCGGTTGAGAATTTAACTCAGATTTTATACTCCATCGCACGGTGTTGTGGCTTGCTGACAAACGTAGATCATCAAGCTAAAACAACCCATCACATGCCATGGACCATACTGTATCGTTGTTGTCGAACAGAGCCCTTGTTTTACTTTTTACGGTTTTACTTTTGTTAGTTTTTTCATAAATGAATGCTTTCCCTAAGCCTAATCATACTACAGTGGGACACAAAAATAATAATAAATAGCCGACCTATAAGCTTTTTCTTTTTTTACGTGTGTGTGTGTGTGTGTGTGTGTGTGTGTGTGTGTGTGCGTGTGTGCGTGTGTGCGTGTGTGCGTGCGTGCGTGCGTGCGTGCGTGCGTGCGTGCGTGCGTGCGTGCGCGCGTGCCCCTCTCTTCCCTACCTGCACATGTGAGATGGTGCATTTAGTATAATAATGAAAGGCAGAATATCAGTAGGCCTTTTTTACCTTTTAATATCTGTGGGCTAACTGAACCATTGCACCCCTACTACCTGCCTACCTGCCTGCCTACCTACAGTGTCTGTCTGTCTGTCTGTCTGTCTGTCTGTCTGTCTGTCTATCTATCTATCTATCTATCTATCTATCTATCTATCTATCATACTGGTAGAACGTCAGTGATATTCTGTCAGCACGTCTCCATGGAGACCAGGGGGTCGTGAGGTTCCTAATTGCTGTGCGCCACAGAGGCCCCGGCAGCCAATCAAAATGGCCGCCCTCTAAAGACGACCCAACGCTAATTTGTGTGCAGTATATGTCTCCCTCCACCTCTCTCTCTCTCTCTCTCTCTCTCTCTCTCTCTCTCTCTCTCTCCCCACAGAACCAAAGAGTTCACTCCTGTTCCACGACGGTCATGACCTCCTCTCCCTCCTTTTCTTCCTCCCCCCCCCTCCCCCTCCTCTCCTCCAGCAGTGAGTTCATCTCCTTCCCTCCGGGGTCATGACCCCATGCTTTAAGTGTCACATCCATGACAATGGTGGACAGTAACTTAAGTACATTTACTTGAGGACGGTACTAAACTACATGTTTGGAGTTTTATTTAGTTTTAAATTTTTTTGCAAGGTGAGCTCTTTCACATTATGGCTGCAGCAGCAGTGTAATCTTTATAATCTCTGTAGTCGGGAATTCATGCACATCTCCTTTTTCAGTACTTTTCCGGGGTGTCCGGATTTCCGGATTCAATTCTGTGACGACGTTTCTCAAAGACCTCAGGTTTCACAATGTCTTTCATGAAACGGCCTTCGGTTTTAGATGGCCTTTTAAAAATCGCCCTCAGCTCTAAATGGGTTGAGGGACTCTTGGGACCCAAACATATTTTATGAATTAAACAACTTTAAGACCCATTTACAGCATTTACAGCCTTTATCTTCATAGAAATGGTCCTCACTAATTCTCATTAGTCATTATAATATACCATTTCTGTCTACTGTGTAGTAATCGATGGGGAATCCAAGCTAACACCATGGGTGACCGGGCCTTCTGCTCAGTCGCCCCCGAACTGTGGAACGCTCTCCCAGCCCACCTGAGAGCCCCACAGTCGGTTGACACTTTTAAGAGAGGACTAAAAACTTTCCTTTTTACCAAAGCATTTTTATAGCCTTGCCCTTATGTTTTAAATGTTCCTTATGTTTTAAATGTACCTGTTTTATTAGATGTTTTTAATGGTGTGTTGTTTCTTCTGCTTTTATTTTGCTGTAGCACTTTGAGATTCCATGGAATGTAAAGTGCGTTATAAATAAAATCCATTATTATTATTATTAATACAAACTGCAAACTTTCTACTCCTGAAAAGTTAACACGCTATAACGGAAGCCATTGTTCTCGTTATTAAAAGTAACGGTGATACTGTCGTACAAAAAAATATAAATCGTTCCTTATTCTGTATTTAAGTCCGACGTAATTTTGTAGTCCTACAAAACGTCTGGGTCCAAGTGGCACCAGCTCCCGTCCGCATCTCATTGTAAATAGAATATCTAAACTCGTGAATCTTTTTACAACGACGTTATTTTTCAGAAAGGAAGCCATTGAGGGTTAAAATTAGTCTTTCTTAATGCTTCCAACTCGAGTAGAATTATTAATGTTCTGTACAAGTGTCCATGACAAAGAAAATATATGATGTGGAGACAATAAAGACTATTATTATCATTATTTGCTCAGTACAATATTTCGGGGGCATATTTAGAATGTGCACAGGGTTGAGTATGTTGAATCTAGTTTGCATTAATGAGGATTTAGTTGACACAATGAAATAAAATGGCGATAGTATTCAGTGTGGGGCAGACGGCCTGTCACAGCCATATTCGGGACACCAGTAGCTTTGTTGTTGCAAGGAACGCGGTAAAATGAGACTTTCGTGGTTGTTTTCGTCTCAGATTTAGTCCGACGGAGGGACACAGTATAACTCTATGGGGACACAAAAGCAACACAAAAGTAGGACCCGGAAGTATCTCTGGAGGGGGGCTAAAATATTGAATTCAGACTAAGTCTTATATGGTGTGTGTGTGTGTGTGTGTGTGTGTGTGTGTGTGTGTGTGTGTGTGTGTGTGTGTGTGTGTGTGTGTGTGTGTGTGTGTGTGTGTGTGTGTGTGTGTGTGTGTGTGTGTGTGTGTGTGTGTGTGTGTGTGTGTGTGTGTGAAAAGTATAAATCGGGCCTTATTCAGACTCACCTTTATCTTATATGGTCTGTGCGTGCGCGCGTGTGTGTATTTGGAGGGTGCTGTCTGCCTGTCTGTCCATCTGTCTGTCTGTATGTGGGGGGTGGGTGTGTGTGTGTGTTGGGGGGGGGGGGGGGGTATTGGAGACACACCTCAGGGGGCGTGAGAGCGGAGCAGCTGTAGTCAGAGAGAGCACACACACACACACACACACGCACGCACACACACACACACACACACACAGAGAATACACACGTTAGATTTGGGTTTCTTTCTTGCTTGTCCTGCAGGGAATCTGGCAGTCTTGGTGCGTGCGTGCGTGCGTGCGTGCGTGCGTGCGTGCGTGCGTGGCTTTGTCACCATGTAGCCCTGAAGCTCTGTTCACGGCATCAAAAGAATACTTTTATAAAGTGTCTTTTCTCACACAGTCAACAAAAGCACGGCTGAGAAAACAGGTGTGCTTGTGCACGTGCACATGAATGTGCGTGTGTGCGCACATACCCGTGCACACAGACTCACACATCTGAATGCACTGTTCTTTCCGAGCATACCTGTATACCCCCCCCCCCACACACACACACACACACACACACACACGCACATCACAGGTTTACATGTGTAAGTGGTGTGCAAGATTCGTAGTTTGTGCAGGGAGAGAAAAATAAAAAAGATGGGGTGGAGGATCCTCCACCTGTCGACAGGGAGAGAAAGGAGAAAAGAAAGCAGAGACACGACGAGATATGTTAAGGATAGGCAAAAAAAGAAAATCAAAAGATATCAGCAGCAGACGAGTACGCGGGGACTGACACACATGGCTAATATGAATACCACAGTGATTGTTCTGATCTATTGAAGATTCTGAATTTCAAATGTACATAATTTTTGTTTTGATTGTATTGTTGCATTGTGCTTTCTGCTTTGGCAATGTAAACGTATGTTTTCTCATGCCAATAAAGCCCTTTGAATTGAATTGATTATAGCATTAAATGAGCTCGGTCGGACAGGGTCTAATACATTTGAAATATACTCGGTTTGTTTGGCAACGGGTCCAGTTTTCCTCACTTCCGTTTCAGAGTTCAGACCCGCCGGGGTATAGACGGATCAGTTTCGGACCGGGTTCAGTCATTTAGAATGTTTTCATGGGTCCGTTTCGGTTCGGTTGGACCCGTGCTATACCCATACACACACATAGAATAGAACAGAGAATAACCCAGCTGATACAGTATGTGTACGTGAGGTTAGACATACGATGCATAAGGTAGGTTAGACACAAAGGTGCATAAGGTAGGTTAGACTCAAAGGTGCATAAGGTAGGTTAGACACAAAGGTGCATAAGGTAGGTTAGACACAAAGGTGCATAAGGTAGGTTAGACACAAAGGTGCATAAGGTAGGTTAGACACAAAGGTGCATAAGGTAGGTTAGACACAAAGGTGCATAAGGTAGGTTAGACACAAAGGTGCATAAGGTAGGTTAGACACAAAGGTGCATAAGGTAGGTTAGACACAAAGGTGCATAAGGTACATAAGGTAGGTTAGACACAAAGGTGCATAAGGTAGGTTAGACACAAAGGTGTATAAGGTAGGTTAGACACAAAGGTGTATAAGGTAGGTTAGACTCAAAGGTACATAAGGTAGGTTAGACACAACGGTGCATAAGGTAGGTTAGACACAAAGGTGCATAAGGTAGGTTAGACTCAAAGGTACATAAGGTAGGTTAGACACAAAGGTGCATAAAGTAGGTTAGACACAAAGGTGTATAAGGTAGGTTAGACTCAAAGGTACATAAGGTAGGTTAGACACAACGGTGCATAAGGTAGGTTAGACACAAAGGTGCATAAGGTAGGTTAGACACAAAGGTGCATAAGGTAGGTTAGACACAAAGGTGTATAAGGTAGGTTAGACACAAAGGTGTATAAGGTAGGTTAGACACAAAGGTGTATAAGGTAGGTTAGACACAAAGGTGTATAAGGTAGGTTAGACACAACGGTGTATAAGGTAGGTTAGACACAAAGGTGCATAAGGTAGGTTAGACACAAAGGTGCATAAGGTACTTTAGGTTAGACACAAAGGTGCATAAGGTAGGTTAGACACAAAGGTGCATAAGGTAGGTTAGACACAAAGGTGCATAAGGTAGGTTAGACACAAAGGTGCATAAGGTAGGTTAGACACAAAGGTGCATAAGGTAGGTTAGACACAAAGGTGCATAAGGTAGGTTAGACACAAAGGTGCATAAGGTAGGTTAGACACAAACGTGCATAAGATAGGTTAGACACAAAGGTGCATAAGGTAGGTTAGACACAAAGGTGCATAAGGTACATAAGGTAGGTTAGACACAAAGGTGCATAAGGTAGGTTAGACACAAAGGTGTATAAGGTAGGTTAGACACAAAGGTGTATAAGGTAGGTTAGACTCAAAGGTACATAAGGTAGGTTAGACACAACGGTGCATAAGGTAGGTTAGACACAAAGGTGCATAAGGTAGGTTAGACACAAAGGTGCATAAGGTAGGTTAGACACAAAGGTGCATAAGGTAGGTTAGACACAAAGGTGCATAAGGTAGGTTAGACACAAAGGTGCATGAGGTAGGTTAGACACAAAGGTGCATGAGGTAGGTTAGACACAAAGGTGCATAAGGTAGGTTAGACACAAAGGTGCATAAGGTAGGTTAGACACAAAGGTGCATAAGGTAGGTTAGACACAAAGGTGCATATGGTAGGTTAGACACAAAGGTGCATAAGGTAGGTTAGAAACAAAGGTGCATATGGTAGGTTAGACACAAAGGTGCATAAGGTAGGTTAGACACAAAGGTGTATAAGGTAGGTTAGACACAAAGGTGCATAAGGTAGGTTAGACACAAAGGTGCATAAGGTAGGTTAGACATACGATGCATAAGGTAGGTTAGACACAAAGGTGCATAAGGTAGGTTAGACACAAAGGTGCATAAGGTAGGTTAGACACAAAGGTGCATAAGGTAGGTTAGACACAAAGGTGCATAAGGTAGGTTAGACACAAAGGTGCATAAGGTAGGTTAGAAACAAAGGTGCATATGGTAGGTTAGACACAAAGGTGCATAAGGTAGGTTAGACACAAAGGTGCATAAGGTAGGTTAGACACAAAGGTGCATAAGGTAGGTTAGACACAAAGGTGCATAAGGTAGGTTAGACACAAAGGTGCATAAGGTAGGTTAGACAAAAATGTGCATAAGGTAGGTTAGACACAAAGGTGCATAAGGTAGGTTAGACACAAAGGTGCATAAGGTAGGTTAGACACAAAGGTGCATAAGGTAGGTTAGACACAACGGTGCATAAGGTAGGTTAGACACAAAGGTGCATATGGTAGGTTAGACACAAAGGTGCATAAGGTAGGTTAGAAACAAAGGTGCATATGGTAGGTTAGACACAAAGGTGCATAAGGTAGGTTAGACACAAAGGTGCATAAGGTAGGTTAGACACAAAGGTGCATAAGGTAGGTTATACACAAAGGTGCATAAGGTAGGTTAGACACAAAGGTGCATAAGGTAGGTTAGACACAAAGGTGCATAAGGTAGGTTAGACACAAAGGTGCATAAGGTAGGTTAGACACAAAGGTGCATAAGGTAGGTTAGACACAAAGGTGCATAAGGTAGGTTAGACACAAAGGTGCATAAGGTAGGTTAGACACAAAGGTGCATAAGGTAGGTTAGACACAAAGGTGCATAAGGTAGGTTAGACACAAAGGTGCATAAGGTAGGTTAGACACAAAGGTGCATAAGGTAGGTTAGACACAAAGGTGCATAAGGTAGGTTAGACACAAAGGTGCATAAGGTAGGTTAGACACAAAGGTGCATAAGGTAGGTTAGACACAAAGGTGCATAAGGTAGGTTAGACACAAAGGTGCATAAGGTAGGTTAGACACAAAGGTGCATAAGGTAGGTTAGACACAAAGGTGCATATGATAGGTTAGACACAAAGGTGCATAAGGTAGGTTAGAAACAAAGGTGCATATGGTAGGTTAGACACAAAGGTGCATAAGGTAGGTTAGACACAAAGGTGCATAAGGTAGGTTAGACACAAAGGTGCATAAGGTAGGTTAGACACAAAGGTGCATAAGGTAGGCTAGACACAAAGGTGCATAAGGTAGGCTAGACACAAAGGTGCATAAGGTAGGTTAGACACAAAGGTGCATAAGGTAGGTTAGACACAAAGGTGCATAAGGTAGGTTAGACACAAAGGTGCATAAGGTAGGTTAGACACAAAGGTGCATAAGGTAGGTTAGACACAAACGTGCATAAGGTAGGTTAGACACAAAGGTGCATAAGGTAGGTTAGACACAAAGGTGCATAAGGTAGGTTAGACACAAAGGTGCATAAGGTAGGTTAGACACAAAGGTGCATAAGGTAGGTTAGACACAAAGGTGCATAAGGTAGGTTAGACACAAAGGTGCATAAGGTAGGTTAGACACAAAGGTGCATAAGGTAGGTTAGACACAAAGGTGCATAAGGTAGGTTAGACACAAAGGTGCATAAGGTAGGTTAGACACAAAGGTGCATAAGGTAGGTTAGACACAAAGGTGCATAAGGTAGGTTAGACACAAAGGTGCATAAGGTAGGTTAGAAACAAAGGTGCATATGGTAGGTTAGACACAAAGGTGCATAAGGTAGGTTAGACACAAAGGTGCATAAGGTAGGTTAGACACAAAGGTGCATAAGGTAGGTTAGACACAAAGGTGCATAAGGTAGGCTAGACACAAAGGTGCATAAGGTAGGTTAGACACAAAGGTGCATAAGGTAGGTTAGACACAAAGGTGCATAAGGTAGGTTAGACACAAATGTGCATAAGGTAGGTTAGACACAAAGGTGCATAAGGTAGGTTAGACACAAAGGTGCATAAGGTAGGTTAGACACAAAGGTGCATAAGGTAGGTTAGACACAAAGGTGCATAAGGTAGGTTAGACACAAATGTGCATAAGGTAGGTTAGACACAAATGTGCATAAGGTAGGTTAGACACAAAGGTGCATGAGGTAGGTTAGACACAAAGGTGCATGAGGTAGGTTAGACACAAAGGTGCATAAGGTAGGTTAGACACAAAGGTGCATAAGGTAGGTTAGACACAAAGGTGCATGAGGTAGGTTAGACACAAAGGTGCATAAGGTAGGTTAGACACAAAGGTGCATAAGGTAGGTTAGACACAAAGGTGCATGAGGTAGGTTAGACACAAAGGTGCATGAGGTAGGTTAGACACAAAGGTGCATGAGGTAGGTTAGACACAAAGGTGCATGAGGTAGGTTAGACACAAAGGTGCATAAGGTAGGTTAGACACAAAGGTGCATAAGGTAGGTTAGACACAAAGGTGCATAAGGTAGGTTAGACACAAAGGTGCATAAGGTAGGTTAGACACAAAGGTGCATAAGGTAGGTTAGACACAAAGGTGCATAAGGTAGGTTAGACACAAAGGTGCATAAGGTAGGTTAGACACAAAGGTGCATAAGGTAGGTTAGACACAAAGGTGCATATGGTAGGTTAGACACAAAGGTGCATAAGGTAGGTTAGAAACAAAGGTGCATAAGGTAGGTTAGACACAAAGGTGCATAAGGTAGGTTAGACACAAAGGTGTATAAGGTAGGTTAGACACAAAGGTGCATAAGGTAGGTTAGACACAAAGGTGCATAAGGTAGGTTAGACATACGATGCATAAGGTAGGTTAGACACAAAGGTGCATAAGGTAGGTTAGACACAAAGGTGCATAAGGTAGGTTAGACACAAAGGTGCATAAGGTAGGTTAGACACAAAGGTGCATAAGGTAGGTTAGACACAAAGGTGTATAAGGTAGGTTAGACACAAAGGTGCATAAGGTAGGCTAGACACAAAGGTGCATAAGGTAGGTTAGACACAAAGGTGCATAAGGTAGGTTAGACACAAAGGTGCATAAGGTAGGTTAGACACAAAGGTGCATAAGGTAGGTTAGACACAAAGGTGCATAAGGTAGGTTAGACACAAAGGTGCATAAGGTAGGTTAGACACAAAGGTGCATAAGGTAGGTTAG